>NC_081524.1:24268502-24586542 GCF_030273125.1 Centropristis striata | reverse complement strand
TTTAATAACTCTGCTTTAAGGCAATCTTGGAGGGCAAAAGGCACTTTCCTTGGGGGGCAAACCACTGGTGCTACACTGGGATCTATTCTTTACACTGCACTCACCCTGAAATGCACCAATGCCTTTGAAAACATCTGAGTTTTCCTCATTATGTCGGTCGGGTGGTTGATGGGCTCTTTGTTGCTTGTAACAGAAATCGCATAGACCACCTTTATGAGTCCAAGGGCTTTTCACACTTTGTAGCCTAGGATGCGTGGGCTGTTGCAGTCTGTAATGTAGAACTTCTACGTAGTTGATTTGTCTTTGTATCTGCTTGTGAGGATGCACTAACCTTTCACTTTAAGTGGCTGTCCTCCATAGCCATAAAGCTTGTGTTTATTTGTTTTTTACAGTGGTGTGCTGGGCATGAGTTTATTAAAGTCTTTTACAGGCATCACACTTGTCTATGCACCGGCGTCCAACTTGAATGTCAGTTTCACATTACCTGGTCCCAGTTCAATGTCTTCACATGCACTATTCTCGTCCTCTGCTGCCGCCACTGTAACAGTGTCCACAAATATTTCTGAATCAAAATCTTCCTGAGTGTCTCTTGCAGAGGGCACCTCTGTTATATGGCTATGTCGATAGCTTTATCTAGTGTTGATGTAGCTTTTCTCTCACTTTAGGAGAGTTTGTGTCAAAAACAATACGGTCCCGGATCATTTCATCACTATTAGCATGGTAAGAAAATGCTCAAATGGCTCACCATTACCTTGTGTTCCTTCAATGGAACTTGTATCTGGCTAAGAGAGGATTAGCTTTAGGCATGAGATATGCTGTGTAGCCAACATAGTACTTTTTTAACAGTTTGGCATCCTCCTCTGTCATGGTCCATGTGTTACTTATGCCCCGTCCTTTATCTCCGATCCACATCAGTGGAAAACTGCACTTCTTTTCTTCTGTCCGCTGTTTAAGTGGACCTGAAAACATTAGCTCTGCATGCTTCTTAAAACGGCACCATGCGTCCAGCAGGTTGGATGATTTCCAATTCATTGCTGTGTCTGCCTGTCTATATATTAATTCAGGTCCACACAGTTGTATGGAAGCTGCCACTATTTTATTGCTCTCTCCACACTCAGTACATACACGTAACTTGAGCATAAAGCTAGTTAGTGGTACATCACATTTCCGGTTTGCTTTACTGGGTATTTCAAAATGAGAGTCTCATTTAAAGTGTATAAAACAAACATTACACTGTGTATCCAGATATTTCAGAGGATGAGTCTATTACTGTATGTATTTCTGGTACGGATAACTCTGGGTTGCTAGATATCATTAAAACATAATCTGCATGCAACAGAAGCTTATGTTCGTCATCACCTGCCTGTGCCTCCTTTATATTGAGGCCCATCATTCCCTGGGGCCTTCCCTTTTCTGAGACCCCAAATTGCCTTTTAAATTTAGAGAGATAAATAAAATAATAAATAATAAAATAGAGACATCTTCCTCCAGTAATAGTTTCTCATCCTGTAATAATGTTGGCAGAGCGATAGAAGAGAAAACACTAACCAATTTCCATAAATTTTACCCTGAGACTTACATATTATTATTAATTAATTATTGATGAAAAACGACCTGTACTATTAATGTCCTTTTTGTTTGTAATAAGGTTATCATCTGTGTCAATAATCAAAATTGTTTACTCTATGAGCTAGCACAAATCTCTCCCATTGTTCATATTATTTTTGTTTAGTGCAAAACAAAGCATATTCAGAGTATGTCATTAAATTCACATTTAAGCTCATTTAATTTAACCCACGTATCTTTGTCCTGCTGTTAAATATGGTGTTTCTCAGGTTTTTTAATATCTTGGTCCAACTTAAGCAGTCTCTGACCTTCTACCTTCTTAATAAGTGAGCTTTTTTAAATAATACGATCCCTTAGGAAATATTTTTTGCAGTTTGTGATCATATCTAGTGATATGATCACAAACCCAAGACTAGGAAAAGACTGATATGAAACAGTGCAGATTACTAACTTAAACTTAACGATGGAGATGACGGGAGCGCACCGTGACTCCAGTAAAACTCCTAGATTTACTAAAGACTTTCAGTTTTTAATCTGGCACTGGGAAAATATTTGGTGTAAGCCCAACATTAGTTGGTTCTGCGGCGTCCTGCTGACGCTTTCCTTGTGAAAAAGTAGTGACTTTTTATAGACATAATGCTTTAACCGATTCTGCATCCAGTGTTACATATATTTCTGCAACCTCAGATTATCTAAAAAATCAGGAAATTAACAATGGTGGCAAGGACCTCTTCACCAACACAGCCATGTTGAGCAGCTCACCAACGCAAATCCTCTTCAATTTTCATTTTGAGGTAATTAGGTGATATTGCTTGTGTTTGGAGATCGTGCGACATTGTGAAGGCACCTAATGACCTTGTTTCCTTATGTGCACCAGGTTATGATCATGCCTATGTTGTTTCACTATTTCGAGATATGACACTTCAAAGACCTACATGTACTGGTCTCAGTTCAACACATGGCCAAAATGTTGTGCAGGCAGTTTTCTCAACAGCGTCAAGGTCCCCCTTGGACTCTGTCTGGTAAACATATTCATTTTTGCACATTTTGGCATCACTTTAGGAAACATAAGTTTTTACAGCTGTCAGTTGACCCAAACAGCATATAATGTTAAAGGGGACCCAAAAAGAAAATTGTCACTGCTGGTTTAACATATTGAATTCTAAAGCACAAAAAGTCCCCTTAATTGCAAGCAAGGCCTGCGCCAAAACCAGAAACAACAGTACTCGAACAAAAGTATATACTATAAGTATGTGTTGTCCACATTTTTTCTATAGAACTGATATAGTAACTGCAATGGTGGATGCCATTCTCTCTGAACAGCTGTCTGGTTTTTGCTATGTGCAGGATAGCAGATAAGCTGAGTGGCTGCCACCGGGGATCTCTGAGGGATCATTAACATTCCAGGTAGACCACAGACCAGCCAGTTACTTCTTTAATGAGGTTGACAGAAGGTCTTTTAAATTCTGTACAACCTTTGCTCAAACAAACCAATTGTTTACAAGAGTGCTAATAAATTCATCAGTCTTAATCAGCCGAGATTTACAGCAGTGGAAAATAATCAGTGGACCTGCTGTATGGGTACCTGGACATAATGTGTGCAGATCAGCAGTCATTACACACATTCACACACATACAAACACAGTCAAAGTAGACAGGCTGAAAGGCACCCAAGGGTTAATTACGTTAAAGTTAATCCACAAAAACACCCACTGCTGCGGTCAGAGGGGACACTGTGATGGAAATATATGCAACAACAAACAGCCACAGGATAATAGCACTAAAAATATAGAGCATCACTGTGGACACACAAACACACCTTAAAAAAGCACAGTTGTTTGCCAATTGTTATTCAACCGGTGGTCGTATTGTGTGAATTCATTCGCTCAAATCAGAGGCAAAGCAGAGTGCTAGAGGTACTTCTTTCCCACAAATAGACTGCATCGAAAGTAGCTCAGCGGAGCGATGAAAGTAGTGATTTAGAACTGAAAGAAGAAAACCACATACACACCAATAACAAAGTCAATTGTACACCTGCCCTTGGCAATGATGGGCCAAGGTTTAAAGGAGAAATTACATTGAAGCCAGACTAATTTTACTCGCCTCAGCACCACCTTTATTTCACCAATGTAAATTCTGAATCCTCTACTTCTGTCAACAGAATTCAAATGAAATAAATTCAATTTATGCAATGTGGGCCTATCCAAATAAATAAATGGAGAGGAGAAAAGGAGAGTGAATGAATGAATGAATGACTGAACTAGACTAAATTGTTAGATATGACAGCCAGAGCTGGAGGAGAAGCTGGCTTTTCAACACTTTTAATGTTAGTTGAAGAAGCTGAGCTAGTTTGTGTTACTACTGTGTCAGACTGATGTGCGTAGCGCACTGTGGGGGGAGCAGGGAGCCTGGGCCGGGCTCAGCCTGCTGGGAAAACAAGTCATATACAGTGCACAGAGCGGTCAGAGCAGTGTTCACTAGCAGCAGCTCCAAAACTGCCTGTAATGTTAAGACATGCTGGGGAGACAGAGAGCCTGAGCCTCATTTACCATGCATTTGTGTATGTTCCTTTTCATGTGATTATATATCAAGCTTATATATTAAATGGTTAATGGGACAAGATATAAACCTAATATTTTTGTTATGTGTTATCTGCTGTGTGTAGACACTTTCATTTATTTATTTATTCATTTATTTATTTATTTTATTATTATCTTGGTTAAAAAATCACTGGAATTAACTGTTCGATGCAGTGGCACAGCCATATTATCGTGTGTTCTGACTCCTGTCAGTGTCTAAATAATGTTTAGTGGCCCCCTAGTGGTGTGTCAGGGTTTTTGCGCATAAAAGGTCTGGCTTGAGAAGTGGCCTACATAACACACGCAGGCTGTGCTCCACCAGGTTGTTGTCTAGGCCTTGGAGTAGATCCATCAGTAAGTATGGCTTTTGTTAGCTCATTTAAGTTGTTAAAAGTTACAGTAAATAATTAAAGTTACAACCTTTTATGTTTAGTTGGTAAAATAGTGCTTACAATGCAAATGCTAACGGGTTCGTAGCTATTAACGTAGGCGGATTCAATTCATTGTCAGGCCTCATTCATGTTATATGTTATGTTTATGTGTGAATCATTATCACCATTTACTGTGTTTACACTGTTACTTACCTGTAAGAGCATACTGTAAAAAGATGTGTGTATGCCTTATGTAATATTGTGTTGTACTTACCCGGTTTATAACCTGAAAGGAAAGAAGAAAAGTGTGACCAGTGTTGTTGCATATATTTAATTTCAATTGTAACATTTTGTGTATTTTCATTGTGTTGCAGTTTTACAACAAAGTCTCAGAAGATTTCAGTAAATCGCTCTCAACCTGGAATCACGCCTACTGGGTCTTTCTTGTTAGCTATCTGTCTACAAATACAGCTCACGTATTAGCCAGGACAGAATATCGTGAAATAGGAAGTGAAATCCTGTAGCAGGAAAGCTAATGGCTAAACATGCGAGCAAGCCAAGCATATGCTAGCACTAGTCTGATCATCTATTTATTGAATCCCTCTGGCATTACGTTCTCAGGATTGTGCATCTTTGGTATTTGGTTACATGCAAAGACAAAACTATATATATATATATATATGATAAAATATATGAATGCTTTCTCTGTCTGTTTGTTTGTTTGTTCTTTGCAATATTATTCCATCTAAAGTTCTTAATTTTACTGTGGTTCTGTTAGTCTTTTAGTCCTTTAGTTTTGTGGCTTTGAAACTGAAAGTAGATACTTTTAAATCATTTTCCTTCACTATTACATTAAGCAAAATGAAGAAGGGCTTCACATTGCTATTTTCTTGGTGCCTTCAAATCATTAAAACCATCCCTGCACACACACACACGCAAAGAAAAGGATTAATTCATAAGTGCTTTATTCTAAAAAATAAGAACACAAAAATGATACCTGACAATGAGGAAGTACACTCATCATCCAAAACATTAGGTACACCCTTCAACTGCTCGTTAACACAAATATTTAATCAGCCAATCACATTGCAGCAATTTAATGCATTTAGGCATGTAGACATGGTAAAGATGAGCTGCTGAAGTTCAAAGTGAGCATCAGAATGGAGAAGAAAGGAGATTTAAGTGACTTTGAACGTGGCATTGTTGTTGGTGCCAGACGGGTTGGTCTGAGTATTTCAGAAACTGATCTACTGGGATTTTCACACACAACCAGGGTTTATAGAGAATGGTCCAAAAAATATCCAAAGTGTCTTGTGAATGCCAGAGGTGAGAGGAGAATGGCCAGACTGGTTCGAGATGATAGTTAGACAACAGTAACTCAAATAACCACTGGTTACAACCAAGGCAGAAGGCCATCTCTGAACATATAACACATCAAACCGTGAAGCAGATGGACGACAACAGCAGGAGAACACACTGTGTGCTCCTTCTGTCAGCTAAGAGTAGGAAACTGAGGCTACATTTAGCACAGGCTCAACAAAATTGGACAATAGAAGATTGAAAAAACAAAAACTCAAATAATCTCAAACTGGTTTCTTGAACATGAGAATGATCATTGTACTCCAGTGGCCTCCACAGTCACCAGATCTTGATCCAATAGAGCACCTTTGGGATTTGGTGTAGCCCCGGCCTAACAATGACACTACTCTCTGACATTATTTTATTTTAAAACATTCTTTTTATTTTGAAAGAATATGCATTAAAGAAGATGCATAACAAAAACAGAAGCTGTCTGACCAAGTCACTATAGTTTGTTGGGTTGTCTTGGAGCGGTTTAATGGACTTGCAGGTGAGCCAATAGGTGAACATTATGAGTTGCTTTATAAGATGCAACTGCCCAGGAACGCTCTGATGTGTCCTAATATGAACTGTAAAAACCCACAACATGGTAGGAATCTATGTGATATGTATGATGCAGGGTTTCCCTAGATTTTTTTTTGTAGCAGTGGCGCTGTGACTTGGTAACCTAGCAACACAAGGGGGGTTTGGGGGCATACCACCCCCGGAAGAACATTTTTGAAAAAGAACCCTTTAAAGGGTTACTTCTGGTGAGATTCAAACATGACAATAACATAAGTTAATCAACAGAGTCAAGGCCAATGCTGAGACCAGATCATTGTGCAAAGGTAATTGCTGTTCTTTGCTTTGTTTTACCGCTTGGCTGTCACTGTTTCTCCATAGATGTCTGTGTGTATTCCCTCGGTTTAGAAGTGAATGCTTCGCAGGCGCGAGTGAAATTACATGACACCAAGGTTATTATAGTTAACGAAAACTAACGAACTAACGAAAACTAGAATTGAAAAAACATTTTCGTTAACTGAAATAAAAATAAAAACAAGTTTTTAAAAAAACGATAACTAACTGAAACTGTATTTTGTGGTTACAAAACTAACTAAAATTAAAGTGAAAATGTGCTTAGTTTTCGTCTTTGTCAACTTCTTTCATACGTTAACCTTTTTGGTTGATATGAAATCTATTTCATCTATTTGGTTTTATGACTTGGGGCTGAGATGGATAAGACAAAGGAAATAAAGTTTTATTTTTATATTTATTTTATATTTATTTTGACTTTTTTGAATCTCACACCCAACAAATACCCCATTACAACAAAACTAAAACTAATAAAAACTAAACTAAAACTAAGCATTTTCCAAAATATAAAAACTAATTAAAACTAGCTGAATTTGAAAACTAATGAAAAATCCAAAACTAGTATAACCTTGGTGGGAGGGCATGTATTTTCCTGTTAAAGCTCCAGTTCTGTTCATTTGCTAAAAAAAATAACAATTTTATTATTACTTCTCACAGTGTATATTTTAGCTTATGTTCTTTTTTTGGTTGTGCGTGTTATTTAAAAATGTAACATTTTTCAAAGTTGTTTTGGCTAGTCTTACTTAATATTCAAAATGAACAACTTCTATCAATCTGACCTGGTTGTGATTACCAACACTGTTGCATTCTGGGGTAAAAATGATCTTGCTGTGTTTTGAAAAAAGTATTGAAATGTTGGTGGTTCTAGTGATAAGCACACACACTGTCACTTAGTGATGTCTCATTCACGAACGATTCATTCAAAAGAATGAAGCACTTAGGAGAACGAACCAAACTGAATCACTTCCTCAAAAGTTTTGTACATTTTTCAACTCCAGATGAACTCCCGTCCCTTCTAGTGTCTCTCCCTCTAGACCGTAAGTGCCAAATAGTGTGACCACGAAGTTGCTCAAGTCCACCCCTCACTCCAGACCTCTTCTTCTTCTTTTTGTCTTCTTTTTGTGTTTTACCTGTGGTTGGCACACATCTTTATAGGTGTACACAGTAAAATTAGCATACCCAAATTAACACTGTAAGAATTGATCTTAACACTTTTAAAGTGAGTTAGTGTAAATTTGACTCTTTTTGGTGTTAAATTTTAACTCCAAAAAGAGTCAAATTTACACTAACTCAGTGTAAAGGTACTAACTCAGTGTAAAGGTACCAACACTCGAAAAAGTGTTAAATTAAACACTCTGAGGTGTGGACCCATATAGACACTTTAAAAGTGTTAAAATCAACTCTTACAGTGTTAATTTGGGTATGCTGATTTTACTGTGTACAACATTAAATGGGCAGCATGTTTATTCCAAAATGGATTTATTCTAAATAAACAAAGTAAAGCAAACAGTATAGAGAATCTAATCTTGAGATATGTTTACAGTGTAAGGGTGTGATAGAGGAAGATAGTGTGTGTGTGTGTGTGTGTGTGTGTGTGTGTGTGTGTTTTGGGGGGGGGGGGGGGGGGGGGTCGCTCTCGTTTGTGGAGGCAGCCTTCTCTGACGGTTGTAGTGAACTTTGTGTTCGATAATCCAATTTTAGATGTGCAGAGCAGTCTGGGAGAGTAGGCTGCTCTTGAGGGAAATCTCTGCAGGAGGCCTCAGACCTGAGATGCAGGAGGTGAGATGTTTTAGCCCCAGAAGAGGCATAAGGTTAGTTTTGACAGTAATCTTGCATATTTAAGTATGTTTTGTGTTTATTGGATAAAATTAAACTTAGTAATTCATGCTAGCAAGGTTTGATACAGTAAGCCAGTTTTGTTCCAATTAATACTCTTGTGTTTTTGTGTGTTTTATAATTGTTACTGCAGTTGTTGCTGCATTCTCAACTCATTGGCATATTCACGTATGGCCGTTCTCAGTGGAACTGAACAAACGGCCGTGTTACAGCTCAGCGAGTAGGTAGTCGTATCTCTACACGGACAAATCTTTTGTACTTGACTTAAAGAACAGATTCTAGTGATTCAGTTCAACTGCCATTCACACCACTACTGTCACCTTACCATGTCATTTAAAAAAAATATGATTTAGTATAGTTTTTCATTCTATTCTTAATTTAGTTTTCTTTACCTCCTATTTATTTATTTCACTTTCTCCATTTACCGATATTGCCTTCCATGTGCTGCTGCAACAACTTCCCCTGCAGGGATCAATAAAGAGATGAGCTGTCTGCCATGGTAGCTATCACATGACAAATACCACTGTGCTGTGCTTCATAGAGTAGATGGCTACAACACAATCACCTATCACCTGTTAAGAAGAAGAAAGAAACATATTAGTTCTTTTATTTTATTTTATTTTATTTTTTGCATTTTCATCATGTTCATGTCCCCTTTTTTAATTATTATTTATTTAACGCTGCTGTTCTTGTTGTTAACTTATATAGTTGTTTGTATAGAATAGAAAAAAAGGATAGCAGCTTTTCAAGGTTAGATGTCTACCCAGCATGAGATGAGTTCAGCTCTCTCCTGCAGACTGCAGTGGCTCATCAGGTGCAGCCGTACAGGCAGGAAATAGCACTGAGAGGAGTCTATTGTATGAACAAAAACATTATTTTCAAACATTAATGATACCTGAAACAATAGGAGTGATTTTGTCTTTGCTGGACGGAGCACCTGCGAGGCGTTGCCCTGTTTTGACATCAGCTTCACAGTTGGGTGCAGTCAAAAGGTCAGAGGTCTTGAAACCTGCTGCACACGGCACCAAGCAGAGGAAAGAAAACACCAAAGAAAGATTGGCAGTGCTGAAGAAAAGGGTATAAATCCTACAGTCATGTAACTTAAAGGTATGAGGTCATGGTTTTTAAAAGATTTTTTTATGCTCCACTCACTGAACCTCTTTGTGGGATGTCAAAAAGTTTCTCTTTTCTTTCCCTTCAGGGGAATTTGATCAATACTCCTGTTAACTTTTGTAAGGGCTGCCTGTGGGAGTCAGAGTCAAAGTGGAATATTTCTTTTAAATCACAAGAATGATGTTCTGTTCAGAATAATAACCTTCTGTATAAATGAATGATCAGGCTAGAGTGAAAGGTTTGCGCTCTTTTTTAAAAGACAGATCATTTCGGTCTTTGTCATTTTTTAAAATCATCATTGGCAGTGCTTAGGACATTCTTTTGTGCTGGTACTTCTTAAACTTCTAAGAAAGTGTGCAAGTACCCTTTAATTGCAGCTCTTAAGAAATTAAACAGTGATGACCCTTTCATTTTACTTCAAATGAAAGGTAAAAGCATAAATAAAAGCAATAAAAATAAAGGAAATTGGTTGTAAGGGAAAACAAGGATAAGAAACTGGAGCAGAGATTCTGCTGCTAGTAAACAAGGAGCATCAGGCAAATCACATAACGCCAGGAATTCAGTACAAAACTGTGACAATGAAGATGTGTGTAAAAAAGTAGGGCTGTCAATAGATTACAAAAAATTAACTAATTCATCTCATATTTGAAATATTTTTGAAATCTAAAATATATATATTCCCCCTAAAGTCTAAAGCTTATTAAAGGGCATATTCAATACAAAATAAATCACAATATTAATGAACAAACAAAGGGTGTATATGTAAATTTACAATATATGAAAGGGTGTAACTGTTTAATAACATCATAAACAGATGCAAGTTTCAAAAAGAAAAGTTCTAGGTGGCCAGATAATAACTTAAGAAAATCTTTCATATTTCCATGGTAAAATGCATAACAGAATTAATGCGGGTAGTAATTAATACTAACAGTGAACAGAGGTTAGCTTTTTGTGATTAAAACAACTTTAATTGTTAGCTAATGTTAGCTTGCGGCTACCGAACGCTATATGCAACAGTTTGTTTGGATCACCTCTGACCGGCTGTACAGGTTGATAGGGCTGACAGTATTTAGTTTGGCACACATACACACGCATACATGCGATGATGTGGGGACAGGACTGATGCAGACAGATAGGCTCGTTTCTCTATCATGCAGGAATTGTTTTGATGTGCGCGCATGTCTCGGAGGAGGACGGAGAGGTGGGTCGGGTTTTGACTGACTGACTGGTGACAGACACTCTGCTGGGTAACAGCAACACAACGCAAAATAATTTTATATTATGAGTAGTGTAAATATACTTTGAGTAGCTTGAGCGTAGCTTGTGATGTTAGCGCAGCACATGAGAGTCTGGCGGGCCGCCACAGTCTAGGTCATTAATGGAAACCCTGACTAACTCTCAGCCTGGCCTCTGCAGGTTTTGTGGCTTTCGTTATGTGACGTCAACCCCCCACAAAGGAAGTAGGTAAACACATGCAGCAGCACGTATCTCTGCATGTGTTTCAGACTGGGGAAATGAGAAGATTAGCTGGGTGTCGTCGGCATAGCTATGGTAGGAGAAGCCATGCGAGTGGATGAGGGAGCCAAGGGAGTTGGTGTATATCGAGAAGAAGAGCGGACCAAGGACAGAGCCTTGAGGGACCCCGGTGGTGAGTAGACAGGGTTCTGAAACAGAAGCCCTCCGAGTTACACGGAAGGTGCGGTCCTTGAGATAGGATTTGAGCAGAGACAAGGCAGAGCCCGATACTCCCAGGTGGTGAAGGGTGGAGATGAGGATCTGGTGATCCACAGTGTCGAAAGCTGCAGAAAGGTCCAGTAGAACCACCACAGATGAGAGAGAGGCCGCCTTCGCCTTGTGAAGCTGTTCAGTCACAGCGAGAAGGGCAGTCTCTGTTGAGTGGCCCTTCTTAAAACCAGACTGGTGAGGGTCAAGGAGGTTGTGCCTATGCAGGTAGCAGGATAGTTGGTTGAAGATAGCCCGTTCCAGAGTTTTGGAGAGGAACGGCAGGAGAGAGACAGGTCTGTAGTTGTCCACTAAGGATGGGTCGAGGGTGGATTTCTTTAGGAGAGGATTCACCCTTGCTTCCTTCAGAGAGTTAGGAAAGCAGCCAGTAGAAATGTATGTAGAAGGGTAATAAGGGGCCAAATTAAGGGTTATAAAGCAAAAACATTTAAAGATGGCAACAAGGTGAAACTATTTAGTAATACTATAGTAATATTTTGGCAAGAATATGGCAACTTGCCAACAATTAGTAGTTGTATCTGTGCAATATTTGGATAAAAAATGGTGAATGGGTCAAATGAATGAGGTAATACCGTCATCATAATCATCATAATAGGGTTATATGGGATGATGTTTTCACAATTTTATAGACTACAATGAGTGTAATACCATTTCACAAAATGTTTTTGTAAGTCAAAATACGTAATTACCATATTGTGCTGAAATTCGTCCTCCCTATGTTCCAAATATTCCCTTTTGTTTTAAGGTAATACTCTACATATGGCATGTATAATACTCTACATATTGTATGTAAAATACTCTACATATTGTATGTAAAATACTCTACATATTGTATGTATAATACTCTACATATTGTATGTATAATGCTTTGACTTGTTTACCTGGAAGCACACTAGTAGTTTCTGTGTACAAACCATAAAGTAGAAATTTAAATCCCTCTAGCAAGACAGATTTGACAATATACAAACCAAACACAACATATCCAGAAATCATGCCATGTTCTCCTCTATATAATTTGTCCAACACCCCTGAATTGTGCTCCAGGGCAAGACGGTCTTCCTAAATACAGAAACAGGTGGTCAAGGTCAGGGGAGGAGAGGGTGCCATTTTTTTTACACAATAACAAGTACTGTAAAAAAAAAAAAAAAATGGTTCTGTTGTTGTGTAAAAGCAAAAAGTTAAAGCTTGAGATATCTCGTCTTTTTACTGTATACAATTATTATTAGGGCAATCGCACCAAGCACTGGTTATTATACTGTGGATTTTTCTTCTTCCTCTTCCGGACGCAATTTCGTCCCGCTAAAATTATATATCAAAACGTGCGGTTTGATCGGAATCGGTGTGCTATTACTTTTCTCGACTGAATATGAAAACCATAATACCTATCATTGATCCGAGTTCACTTTGAGCGTCCTGAGTTCTTCCTGAACATCTACATATGTTGGTTTTTTTTTAAGAAAAATTAAAAAATAGCTTTGTTAGAGCGATCTAAAAAAACTGTTACATCTCCCTTTTTCAGAAATCTTCCTGCAAATCAAGTATCAGAAGTATAGAAAGTATAACATACTTTGGGACTTTTATCAATGTTTGAAATTTTTCAAATTCATTTATTTTTAATCCTTTGCATTATGGTAAAGTACACCTACTGTATACTGACTGCAAAAATAGTGCACCGTCAACATAAGAAATAATGTAATAATGAAAGAATAATGTACTTAATATATATATGTATACCATATGGAATTGGGACAGAGAGGCAGTTATTTTTTGGGTAGGTATGACCTCTATGTCAATAGTCAAGTACATTAATCTGGCCAATCATACAGACATTACATGAATCGCTGCACCCCTACCCACCTGTCCCACTATCCTTGACATGAATGAAGCATGTGTGATGTGGCTTCGGTGTTGTGTGTTAGGGAGTGTCCGTGGGTGGTGGAGGGGAGACATGAGGCATGATGTGTCGACGTTGTGCTTCTTCTACAGAGCCTGTTGGAGGGCTGAAGTTGTCACAGTGGGAGATAGGGCCAATACATCCACATGTAATCTTTACTGGGATCTGCTTCATCGTGTTGGTGTGCCAATACAGCTACAGTCAGTGCAATGGAGCCCAAGTGGAACCAGATACACCGTTTAATATTCCTAAGGCATAGAAATGTTCCCACTATATATAAAAATGGAAAAATAGAGTTGTGTTGTTTTGTTGTCATGGTGGATTAAGCCAAGCAGATACTATGTCATTAGTCTAAAGTATGGGCTTGTCAGACACTGACCCCTTTAAAACAGTGTAAAGAGACCTGGTTTAATCAAGCAGACTGTTCCTTGTTGTGACATATGTAGGTATCATATGTATGCAAATAGATACAAAATGGGAGCATAAAATGTGTGTCCTATTTTTGCTTTCTCTCTGCTGAGTCTACAGTGCTGGCACAGCCTTGCTCACCAGCTTGTTCACCTGCTCCCAAGATTATTTTCAAGCTGTTTACATTTTATTTAGCTTTGAACAGTGGAGTGACACTGATAAAATACCAACCAGAGTTAGAAATCAGAGCTCATAATTCACAGTTGCATGGTACAGTAAAGGTTATCTAAAAGTAGTCAAATGTCTAAGCTAAAAGGCCTTTATGACTTGGCTTGATTTTCCAGCATTTGCACTTTCAGCTAGCCTGGGTATACCCATACCTGCATAACCTTGCACGCTCAAATTTCATTTCGAACCTCCAGGCAGTCTGGAAACCAGGGAGGTTTCTTAGCCCTGTTTTAGGGATCGAATTCCAGAACGGGGAGGGACAGCAAGACGATGACGTGTACTACTCGGCAGAGGGAAGCTTGTAGTTTTGTAGTTTTCTTACGGATCCAACATGGCTGCAGCAGACGCGAAACTCTCTTTAGCTGTAGATGGTGTTTTAAATAGTTTAGAGCGAAAGTTGATTTTAAAAGAACAACTTGACTTCACACTGTTTCACCATGAAAAAGGATGTTTTAGCCTTGCTTCCGACAGGATTTGGGAAAAGTCTAATCTACTAATCTACCAACTAGCGCCGCTAATAGCCCCGGGACTAGCACCACTACTAGCCCTGCTAATAGCCCCGCTACTAGTGCCGCTAATAGCCCCGCTACCATAACGCTGGTGATCTCGCTACGAGCCGGGGGACAGCGGAGCTGCCGAGAGACCCGCAGCAGCTTGTTTATTGCCCATAAAATCAGTGGATATGTGTGGCTGAATGATAAGGCGTGAAAATAAATAATCTTGCAGAAAGCGAGAACTGGAGAAGCAAAGCAGCAAGCAACACTCTCTCACAGACACACACACAACAAACATCAATTTCTGTTGCTCTACATACGTCATCTGGTATAACTGATACGATTGGCTAAGAGCTACCACAGACGCTTTTGATAGACATTCTAAGCGCCCAATAAACGGCTCCGGAGGATCGTAAACCACGCCTCCTCTACGGAGAAATGAATGGCTGGTTTCCAGACTAATCTCATTTGTGATTAGTCTGGTGTTAGCCAGGCTAACTTTCAGCATGACCAGATGGCATCTATTGTTTCTATTTATTGTATTGTTTAAAACAATCCCCACTTCTGTATGAGGGGCTATACAATGGTGTAGTGCAAAGCACTCCGGTTCAACTCCATCCTGCGGCTCTTCTGTGTGGAGTTTGCATGTTCTCCCCATGTCAGCATGGGTTCTCTCCAGGTCCTCTGGCTTCCTCCCAGAGTCCAAAAACATGCGGCTTAGGTTTAATTGGGACTCTAAATTTCCTGTAGGTGTGAAAAGGCAACGTGTCCAGGGTGCCCCCCACTGTGTTGTAATAGTGTTACATCCTATCACGCAGGGCGTAGGAACCATAGCAGTTAGTCCATAGCCGGACCGTTTATGTTGTTACACAGTGCTTCCAGCCTGCGAAATAACAGGTAGTCATTCCGGTGTTATGTTACTTACCGCAAGTCAATAAAGTGAACTAAAGATGATCACAGAGTGATATAAACTCTTTTGCATAACACAACACCCACCTCTTCAATATCAGCTGGGATAGAATGGCCTTAAAGCCATCTATGGAAAAGGAAGCTGACTCCCAGGCTGCAGGGGAACAAAAGTGGGTGAATGATCCGAACTTGTTTTTCGACAGATTTGATTTGTCATCTGCCCCTCCCCCTGCTGCAACCCCTCTCAGCTTCACCTCCCTTCCTTTAAGGTCAGAGCCACACCCCACTGCTCATCTCATCAGCACAACCTGGCCAAGCCGGGCACCTGCCACAAGACTCAGGAGACTGAGGTCTTTTGGTCTGTAGGGAGCACTCCTGAAGACCTTTTATGACACTGTTGTGTCTTTCATGGAATGGTTTGCTGTGGCAGCAGCAGACCACTCAGCAGCAAGCGACTCGATAAGCTAATCAAGAAAGCCAGCTCTGTCCATAGTTGCCTCGACTCAGTGAAGGTGGAGTTATTCATACACATGTGGTCCAAGGTTGTAAAAAGTAAAAGGTAAAAGTTGCAAAAGGCTGCAGTTTCAGTGAATTTAGGCTACAAAACCATTGACCAAAAAACGTCCTGGTTATGCGTTATAGAAGACAGTTTAAACAGTAAATAAATCAACGTAAATGCCGGTGGTGTAGTTACGAGAGTGACATGCAAAAAATGTGATTCACAAACTGTGAGCCACAGAAGTTAAGTAAAAGGTTGTTTACTTTTGTTTGCAAATGGGACACAAACTCTGTACTCCTGGATTAAAGTTTGCTGTTTGTTCGACCCAACGTGACAATGAAGATTTGTGAACCATTTGCTTTTTTTTTGGCCCCACTGGATGTCGGTCTTGGCCTAAAAAAAAGGCTCTAGTTGAGTTTGTTTTCAGTGGGCTCCGTAAATAAAGCAAATAGTTCTAAAACTTTGTTGTCCCTACCTTCCACTTCCTCAAGTGTGACATCTGCCATTAAAACTCTGCATCGCTGATACCTTTGATATTTCTGGTTAAAGTTGCTTGTTTACATTTATTGTTATTTTATTCATTCTTCTTTCTATCCTATATCCTATCTCTTTTTACCACTTTTTTTTTTACACTTTGCTGTTGTAACACTGGAGATGTCCCCGTTGCGGTATTAATAAAGGTTTTTCTTATCTCTCATCTTATCTTAAGTTTTGCCTTTTTTTCAAAATGATTTGTCAAATCTGTTGCTTTTGTTTTTTGATAAATTGTTCACTGACCACAACAGAAGGCCTCTCTACTGCTTCAAACGAACACGAGCGGGTGAAATCTTACTTTGCAAGCAAATTACTGTAAGACAGCCTGTAACCAAACCAGCAAAGAACTGTTTGATTCCAATCAGAAGCAAACCTTCAACCTTTGTCTACACCTTTCTTCACAATCCTTCCTATTCATGGACTGGTATGTACTGGACTTTAGATAAGGTTAAAGCCAAAGGGCTAAGAACAAGTGTTGACCTGTAATCAGTGATTTGGTTTATGTGTGGTTTTAAGTATAATTGTCGTGATTATTGTAGTGACACCACTTGAAGTTGAATGTTAATCTTGTTTTGCAGTCATACATGCAAACAAGATTTTGTTTTTCATTGTTTTTGTTTGTCTGGAGCCTCCAAAAGTTATTGTTGATTCTTTTTAACCTTTATGTTCCCTTGCAATAAGTTTAACCTTACCTGGCAATGCTATTGAATTTCATCACAATCTCTCTTTTTTTTTTTTTTTTACAATGAGCCAAAATATGAGATGTCATGTCTTCATTTATTGTGTAATCCTTGTATTATGCACTTCAAGGCCTTTAAAATGGAAACTTACTTTGTGTTATTAAAAGCTTTTCACAATAAATTCAGTGCATAATATTTTAGTTAAACATCAGGATGTGGAGCACATACTGTACATATAACTGTTGTTAGGTTTGATGTTTTGTAGCATTCACACAGTCATTTTGATTGACTTGTTGACTTTTTGGTTGCTTGAAATGTTAAAAAGCAGCTCATGTTTACAGTCAGAGGGTATGAAACCCCTTGTGAGTTTGCGCAGTCCATTAGCATCCTTGATACAAAAGCAAAGGATTTACTCAGCCCTGAGCTGTGTATCAGCACAATATACACTGTGTGTGTGCTGGTGCCATTGAGCTATGTGAGTGCAGTCTAATTTAACCAGGGAAAGTGTATTTATTATTTGCCTTGATATCTCCTTTGAGACCACATTAATGCATGATTGAAATTTTTCTTAGAATGATCTGAGCTCCCACTGAATCAAACACTAACAACACGTGTAGCCTGCTGATTGGACAGAATTAACTGCATATTCAGGAATCTGTTTCTGACAGTTTATCTGCAGGCTAGAAGTTAAAAATGAGCTTATCTTACCCCAGGCAACCAAATGTGACACCTCATTCCACGGCCAAAGAGCTGGGCAGGCGTGACAGGGAGAGTGTGTGTGTATGTGTGTCTGTATGAGGGAGTGATAGGGATTGGTCGTAGAGTTACAGGGAGGCTATTCTCTATCTAAAGCTGACCTTGACTTTGTCCTCCACTCTCACCAATCTGCTTGCTTTCAAAAGAACCACCCTCTTTCTCTCTTTCACAGTATGCTAATATTCATACATCCACTTTGGCAAAGAAAAGTGCAATCTTTTCTTCCCCTGCCTGTATACTTGATCATTCTGGGATGGCTACAAAGCATCAAGAGGCATATATTCATTATCTGTCATCATATTCATTTCTATGCTAATGAGAATCCTGTTCCCGATGAAAATCTGTTTTCAGTCCCTCAAACAGAAGTAAGTGGCAATCACGTATTGTTTGTTTTCGAGGTTTGTCTTTAAATGAGAGAAGACATTTCCAACACTGTGCCATGCCCAGGCTATATTCCATAAATCATATTGTACCCCAAGCACTACAATGCAAATACTAACCTGTTTCATCTGCAACTCCCAGTGCAGCCCGAGCCTCTCTGCCCTGTGACGTTATATTGATTAAACAATATTTGAGCCGAGAGGGGGAGAAAACGCTGGTTTGATAACCATTGATTGATGGAGACAGCAAAAGCAATATCATTCTAAAAATGTTGTTTCTTTTTTTGAAAGTTTTTGAAAATGAATAATGAGCCTGCTGGGGAGGAAAAGGCTCAGACCCCCCCCTCCCATTGGATGTGTTGTCTGCTGAGAGGAATCATTCGTAGCTTGGAGCTACATGTTTTGTTCATGGTGGACTGATTTGAATTTTGACAGCAGAAGCACAAGCAGAAATTAACATATTGGAAAAACAAGTTTGGTGGGATCTCAGTAATCTGAGACTCAGAGAGCCGAGGTCAGTCAACTGAGGAAATTATCCAATGAGTGAGATACACTGGTATACACAGACAAATTTATACTGTATATGTAAAAAAACATGAATAAATACAATCTTTGCTTTTTATCTTACATGAAAAGATGTATAAAAAAATTACACCTGCAGCACTCACACAAAGAATTCCACAATCATAAATACTTAAAAAACATTTTGACTCACCTGTGATAAATCAGAAAATAGAATCACCTGTGATAAACTGCCATTGCCCACAAGAATTAACCAATAAATGATGACTTCAATGTTTTACAAAGCCGCATGTTATTCCCTATTACTCCACAATGGTGAAGTCAAGAAATTTGAGATAAATCTACAGAACAGAAACATCCGTGAAATGTGGAGAGGAATCAACACCATCTCTGGTTACAACAACAAGTAAAGAGCTGATGAACAGATTCACCCAATTCCAATGCTGCTTCTCCTCCTCCTTCTCCTTCTCCTCTTGAACATGTGTACATCTCCAATGCAGCATCCACCCCTCTTACACCTGAGCCTCCACCCTTGTCTGTCACAGAGACAGGGGTGAGGTTGGAACTGGGAAGACTTTGCTCTGGGAAGGCTGCTGGATCTTTCCTTCATCTCCTGGATCACAGATTACCTGACAGGAAGACCATAGTATGTCAGGTTGGGGAACTGTGTTTCTGGGACATTAATGAGCAGCACAGGGGCTCCACAAGGGACTGTTCTGGCTCCATTCCTGTTCACACTGTACACAGCGGACTTCAAATACAACTCTGAGTCCTGCCACATCCAGAAGTACTCGGACGACACTGCTATTGTGGCGTGTATCAGGAATGGACAGTAATCTGAATATAGGGATCTGATAAGAAGCCTTCAGTGACTGGAGTCACAAGAACTATCTCCTACTGAACACCTCAAAGACTAAGGAAATGATCATAGATTTCTGAAGGTTCAAGCCCCCTCTTCAGCCAGTGAATACCTGTGGGGTGGACATCGAGGTGGTGCCAAGTTATCTATCTTAAGTATCTAGGTGTTTACCTGGATAAGTTGGACTGGTCCCTAAACACAGATGCTCTCGACAAAAAGGGGCAGAGCCTCCTCTTTTTCTTAAGGAAGCTCAGATCTCTTGACATCTGTCGTAAGATGCTGCAGAGGTTTTTTTCAGTCTGTGGTGGTAGTGTGTTGTTTTATGCTGCAGTCTGCTGGGGAGGCAGCATCAGACAGAGAGATGCAAGGCAGTTGGAGACCCGTTCTCATTCCCAAAGCGTAATATACCGACGATTTGTCACACCCCTAGACGTATCTTACTGACGCAAAGGGTACCCTTCCACGTCTGTACGCTCTGGGTTCTCAATTGACTCCAATATAAACCCGCTCGCGGCGCTGAGAAACGCTTAGAGCAGAGGCTACAGCCGTCTATTCACTCCAATGTCCCGACCACGGCCCTACATGACGCTGCGAGCGACAATCTGATCGGAGAACCGAGGACCCTGTGCACGGAAGTATTTTTCTCACTATTTTAAGGATTTCTTTTAATGACATCGTCAACATTTCTCAACACAAACACATCAAAGTCTCTCTGATAATTCAACAATAAAATAGCTTCATGTTGTGGCTCATCATTTTTTTCTCCTTCGATTCTGAGAAATAAACTTTTATTCGTTTGTTTTGGATAGCGGAAAGACCTACATTACCCACAATCCTCAACAACAGTTGCTACGGCACTCCGCTGGCGGACATTTCTCTCATTTATAGTTCCCACAGCCCTTTGAGTGCTCTGAGTGCGAGATGTGAAAAAATAAAACTTTGTCATAGAGCTAAACTAAATACATCACTGGAAAGGTCTTGGCCTGGAGAGTAACATATATCAATTTCAAGGTTCTATAATATTCTTGCTTTGAGATATTGACCTTTGAACCTTAACCCTGGGGCATATTTAAATGATTATAACTAAGAGACAAAAAGGGTTACAGACATGAGACCTACTGTTATAGAAAGGTGTTGACATGGACTATAGTGTGAGCATAGTCACTAAGGGGTGGGAGTGGGGGGGCTTTAGGATATGCTGAAAAAATAAAAAATCCCCCATTGAACAAGACAATATTTAAATTCTGATGCCAAAAATGTGATTGACATCCCATCAATCCCCTGAAAAGCCACTAATTAAGTATTGCCAACTTCCAATTTTAGGGGAAACCCTGTTTTATTAAAAAAAACTACAACTCCCTAGACCTCTCTTCAGTACTTATGTCGACATTAGAAAAAACGTTTTGTAGTTCTTCCGTATTAGGGTTGTGAAAACCTATTTCTACCCAATATATCGAATATCACACACTGTCTAATAAATAATTATACTGTATGTATATTATCTATGCTAAAAAAAGACAACAATGTTTGTTTAATGAAGATATTTGAACTAAAACAGGAGAGCAGAGTCCGGGCCATTTACAGTGAAGCGCTATTCAATGAGATCGTACCACATCCGGTAGGATCGGACCACATCCGGTAGGATCGCTCAGCACATACGGTAGATTACAAAATAAAACAGATTTCAAAATAAAACACAGCGGATCGTTTTTTTTCTGGCAAGATCTTCGCCACAAAGTGATTATGTACATTCACTGAGTGAATATTAAGAAAATAAAACATATATTTCTCGCTAGAAATGTAATCAAAATCCATTTTTATGCAGAAACAAAGTCAAAATATTGATTTTTTTTCCACTATAAATGAGAGAAATGTCCGCCAGCAGAGTGCCGTAGCAACTGTTGTTGAGGATTGTGGGTAATGTAGGCCTTTCCGCTATCCAAAACAAACGAATAAAAGTTTATTTCTCAGAATCGAAGGAGAAAAAAATGATACTGAGAGCCACAACATGAAGCTATTTTATTGTTGAATTATCAGTGAGACTTTGATGTGTTTGTGTTGAGAAATGTTGACGATGTCATTAAAAGAAATCCTTAAAATAGTGAGAAAAATACTTCCGTGCACAGGGTCCTCGGTTCTCCAATCAGATTGTCACTCGCAGCGTCATGTAGGGCCGTGGTCGGGATATCATTGGAGTGAATAGACGGCTGTAAGCCTCTGCTCTAAGCGTTTCTCAGCGCCGCGAGCGGGTTTATATTGGAGTCAATTGAGAACCCAGAGCGTTTCACACAGACGTGGAAGGGTACCCTTTGCGTCAGTATGATACGTCTAGGGGTGTGACAAATCGTCGGTATATTACGCTTTGGGAATGAGAACGGGTTGGTTGGACAGACTGGTCTAAAGAGCTGGTTCTGTGGTTGGAGCCAGGTTGGACACACTGGAGGAGGTGGTGGAGAGATGACCTGTCAAGATGTTCGAGGCCATCTTGAAAAACCCGGATCATCCGCTACACAAAACCTTTATGGACCAAAAAAACAGCAGTGGGCGGCTCCTCTCTCGCCGTTGCAGGGCAAAAAGATTTAAAAAATCCTTCACTCCTACAGCCATCAGGCTGTCTCAGACAGAGCTAACAGACTAAGTGTATTTCCCCTCTAGGGTAAATAAAGTAATTTTGATTGACTTTATTGATTTGATGTCTGAGGACCTCAGAAGTGCTATTATTAGCTAACACAAGACCTCTTAAGAGTATAAGACCATATCCAAAGACTTTGTTATCCCTGTTTCAACAGTGTGCAATGTTATCATGAAGTTTGCTTAGCATGGAAGTGTGAAGAACATCCATGGGCATGAGGGGAAGAGGAAAATTGATGAGAGAAGTCTTTGAAGGTTGGTGCAAACTGTGGAAAGAAACGTCACAAAAAACATCTAAATACCTGAAAGCAGACCTGGAACAATCTGGGGTTAAGGTTTCAACACGTACCATTCGCCGCAGGGCTTTATGGCTTTAAAGCAGGGCTTTATGGGCAAGGCATAAAAAGGAGCGACTGATCTTTGCCAAAGTACCTGGACAAATCAAAAAATTCTGGGAAAAAGTTCTGTGGACAGACAAAACAAAAATAATGCTCTTTGGCAATGCACACACAGCAATTTGTTTACAGATGGTGAAATGAAGCTTATGAGCAAAAGAACACTCTACCAACAGTTAAGCATGGTGGAGGAGGTGCCGGGACGCTGTGGGCGTTGGAGGCGTGTCCCCACCTCCATGTCTCCGGTGTCTGTAGGGCTGGTCGGTGTCGGCTAAAGGGCCTTTCTGTGTGGAGTTTGCATGTTCTCCCCGTGTCCCCCGAGGATCCCCTTACAGGGACCTCTCACAAAAACATGCATTGATCCTGGTCGCTATAGTGCCTCCCTCTGGTCGGTCGGGGCGCCTGATGGGGGGGAGAGGAACCGGTGGGAATAACGCGATCCTCCCACGCGTTACGTCCTACCAGGGAATCTCCCCCTGTCAGGTGACAAGAAGCGGTCTGCTAACTCCACATGTCTCGGAGGAAGCATGTGGCCAGTTCAGGGCTCTCCCCAGACCGACAGGGACGAGGTGGCGCCCAGGATCAAGATAGGAAAAACTGGGTGATCAGGCTGTCTCATTCTAACAGAGCTAACAGACTAAGGCTAAGTGAATTTCCCCTCTAGGATAAATAAAGTGATTTTGATTGACTTTATTGATTGATGGTGATAAATAAATGGGTTACAAAATCGTGGGATAAAAAAATAAAAAACTGTTGTAGGGCTGCTTTGCTGCATCTGGTACTGGAGGCCTTGACCATATCACAGGAATCATGAAATTGGAGGATTACCAAGGGATTTTAGAGCAAAATGTGCTACCCAGTGTAAGAGAATTACATTTAGTCATGGGTTCTCCAGAAAGACCCAAAGCACACATCCAATAGCACGCAGGAATGGTTGGAAAGGAAAAAACGGACTGTTCTAAACTGGCCAGCAATAAGTACTGATCCAATCCTATTGCAAATCTATGGGTTGAGCTGAAATCTGCCATTGGTGAAAGGAATCCTGCCAACATTCAAGAGCTTAAACAATAGCAAAGGAAGAATGTGAGAAGATACCTGCTGAGAAGTGCAAGAAGCTTATAGATGGCTACAAGAAACGTGGAGGCATTCATTGCTGCCAAAGGGTGTGCAACCAGATAATAAGGAGGGGTGCCCTTATTACTCTCCATGTCAATTTTTGTTTCCTCTTTGAAATTACAACATGTAAGTTAAAAAAAATTGTTACATTTCTTTGGACATTCAGTTAAATATATATGATTTATGATATAAATTTGCTACTTGTTGCTCATTTATTTCTGAAGATATTGCACAGGTTATGCAAAAAAGAAAAAACATACTGTTAAACAAGGTTACCTGTTATGGGGCAGGGTTTTTTTTTTTGTATTTTGCATTATGATCATCCAGTTACATTTTAACTGTCTATTAAGGTTGTCAGTCAATATGTGAGGGATAGCAGAGGTCTAAGTAACCATACAGTCTAATAGATGATTGTGTACTGCTTCAGAACAGGTGTGATCTGCAGAAGACACACACAAGCAGTAGGGGTCTTGAGCTATTCATTTGACTAAAATTCCCTCTCATTGTATATATGTTGTAGTCATTATACCTGGGGCCATATTTGTTACTTGAATAGATATTCAGCTCTGATGGTGATTGGCTGAAGACACTTTCACAGCACCACCAGAGGCTCACTCTCCATGTAATTATTTCTATATGACTTGGCCCCAAATTTAAAGAATAAATATAGGCCTATATTTTCTCTGAATGCTGTCGTTTAAGAGGCTTTTTATGTGAGTAATAAAGCAGGGGCCACCACCCTCTGTCACTAAGGAGTGAATCATTTCCCAGGGAGGGGAAAACATCTGTTCCCAATTGAGGAGCCTGCCTGATGAGAAATAAAAGCTTTTCACATGATAATTCAGGATAAAAATGTTGAAATTGGGTCCACAATGTAGAGGAACTGGATAATGATGCTTCAGACATGTAAAGAGAAGGGGAAGTAACAGCTCTGCAAGCGCTCAGCAGAACGCTCCTTCCCTCCACAGTGCTATTCACCCTCATCTGAGTCATCAGTTTGGACCGAATGTGTGGAACCTTTTTACACAAATTGCTTCAATTACCTGTGTGGCAATAAACATATTCCTAACAGATGATTAAATGCATATACAAATTTACTGATACTGATTATCAATGGACATGTGACACACACACGCACACACACACACACACACACACATGCAGGCAGGCCTGAGGTGTGTACTAATTTCATGTTTAACCCTGGGTTTTCAGTGTCACGGCCGAGATTCACTTTTTAACTGCGTACATATTTTTTGTCTGCTGAGTTTTGTCTCGTCAGTTTCACAGTGACAGGGTGAAGCTGAAAGAATGAAGCTAAAATCCACATACAGACAATAATACATCTGAACAACATTAGTATAACAGAATACCCAACTGTAATTAGAAAGACCTACCTCTTCTACTCATCTACTCCCATCACCTGTGGAGTACCCTAAGGCTCAATTTTAGGGCCCAAGTTATTCACCTTATACATGCTGCCAAGGGATGTGGCTCAGAAGGTAGGACTCAAATGCATGATAGAGATCAAGTTCCAATAATCAAAAGGCGTTTATTCCAGAAACGAGGTTGGTACGCAGGCAGGCAGTCACACAGGCAAAGGTATCCAAAAAGGAGAGGCAAAAAGGCAGTATAAAAACGAGCAAGGTTTCAAAAAGACAAGGCTATGACTTTGAAATGCTGGAACATGAGCTATGAAGAACAATGAACTGGCAACAAGACAAGACACAAAAGGGGGTCATATACAGGGCTAATGGGGAGTAATGAAAAACATGTGGGAGACACAATCAGGGATCAGGTGCAGACAGATGAGGAAGGGGGCAGGGCAGACAGGAAGCTGAAACAGAGACAGGAGTGAGGGATCACAAAATAAAACAGGAAACACGAGACACGGAACATGAAGGGGGAATAAAATACTTAACAGACAGTGATGCAGCAGGTCCTGCACCATTTGACCTGGTGTGCTCTTCGAATGCACCTGTTACAGTTCTTGCGGGCAGTAGAAGACCTCTTTTTTAGGCCTGTGGACAAACAGCACACACCTCTACTTCTGGTCGAGCCAGTGGCAGCAGTGGCCATGATGGTGTTGAAGGTTTCTGCGAGGGCAGCAAGAGTAGTCTGGAACTCTGCCACCAGGGCAGCAGCAGCTGCTGTATGCAAGGGGCGCTTCCTCTGCACGATCTCTGAGGACACCATGGACTTCTCCAGCTCCTGTTCGAACAACCTCAGTCTGTTTCCTCTCCACTTTCAGATGAAGGGTCAGAGGTACTCACAAAGGTGAAGGACTACAGTGACACACACAAACACAGATCACACACAGTCATATTACGTAATATTACGGCATAGACAGTAGGAAAATGGTTGAATTTGGTGGAATACAGTGAAAATGTCAAATATCACTAATTTTCTTTTAAATGAAATGCTGACATTACAGAATTTATATCATAATGACAGTGAGATTAAAATATGTGGTTTGAATGGAAGTCTATGAGGCATTTTTAGCCACAAGGGTGTCCAGAGGGAGTATCTGGCACTACATTAAAATACTAATGCAATCAAATCAATTTTTTTTTGCTAATCTTTGACATAACCAAGACTCTACTCATCCCCTACTATTTATTACATGAAATAGTTACAATTCTGAAGTTGTTTAAGAGATTTATGAAAAACAAAAAGTAGAAAAAAAATATTGATGTATGGTGATTTAATAGCAGTTTTTGTGTGAGTGAACGTTTTCGGCCACGAAGATCACAAGAGGACAGTAGATTTGAGGAGGGCATAAGGGTTAAAAAAAAAAGTATATAATATTATAATATTGTCTTAACACTAAAAAACTATGTCATAGACAGACTGGTTTTGTTGCCTGTCTCATTCCTTTCACAAATCTAAATGTTCACACAGTGAAGAGAATTCACATAAAGGTCCAAAGAAACGGTCACAAAATCACTGTTGACTTTCCAACCGCATATTTATAACACACAATGTTATAAGTACACACACAAACACAAAGTGTTGATCGTGCACAACCCCAGGTGTGTGATCACCTCAGGCCCTGTGGCAGTCAAAGCTTTTAGAGGTTTGCCTGACAGCTAGTTTTATCGTTTGATGAAGCGTTTCTCGACCAATTTGTGATTGCCCAGTGTGTGATTGCCTGCCTCTGTCTTTCCAGGGCGGTACTAGAGTGTGAATTATGTACCTCCACTCTTCCATTCCTGGTTCAACTCGCAGCTTTAAACTGAGGTATCACCCCAAAGCCTCAGCGCACCAAGCTGGGACACTAATAACTGCCCCCATAAATGAACAGTAAATCTGAGGCAATATAAAACACAACCTTATGAGAGGCAATCATTTGGAAGCACTCAGTGCCTTGTGGCCTCAACATCCCTTCTTTCTCTTTTTTCTATCTCTCTGCTCCTGTCTGTCTGCCTCTTCATCCTTACTTCTTTGTTTGCTCTCCTCCTTCTGCTCTGTCTCCCTTCCCCGCTGCATGAGTTCTCACCTAAATTACTGCAGGCACTGCTGCAGAATCTGAACTACACCTACAGGCTTGACTGGAAAGGTCAACAACCTGCTTAAAATGAAGAATAGTGCAGAAGCAGAGTAATCTACTCCCTCCATCTTCTCTTTCTTCCTCTCTCCTCCTCAGTGCTGGTGTTTTTTATACTCCTTCCATTTTTACGTCCACCCAGGTGCCATGGTTTTTCTGCAGCATGCATCGTGCAGTGTGTCGATTTTTTTTCATTGGTTTATCAGTCTAGTTGTCTTTTATGTATCTTTTATACTATTTCCTTTTATCCTTTTCTTTTTTTTCATCTCGGCTCTTCTTTCTTTGTCTTTTATCGCTGTCGATTTCTTTTCTCTTCCACTAGATGTATAGGTGATCTTACTACTTGAGACAAACTGAGGTGGATTCATGAAGTCCATACATTCAATGGCCATTCTTCTTCTTGCCTCCTTTGTTCTCTCACTCCCCCTTGCTTTGTTTTTCCTTTCTCACTCTTATGTATTTTTCCTCTCTCTCTCTGTTTTGGCTCTCCCTCCTGTGTTTCGACTCACACTCTGGCTCAGACTGGATGTGGTTTTGAATATCAAACAGGTTATTTGCTTCTGTCTTCAGCCTCTCTGAGAATATAATGGAAGCCAAAGTTACAAATGACACTGATTTTCTATTCGCTTTCAAATGTAGCATTCTGTCTCCCCTTTTTTTTCTCCAGGTACAGCAGCATTTTATGCATAAGCCTTAGACAGGGATCCATTACATGGCCAAAAGTACACATGATGGTTGAACATGTGATTTTAAACCATGGGCATTAATCTTCTGTTCTAACAACCACTTTTTCTGGTAAAACCTTCCCCCAGGTTTTGGAAGCTGGCAGCAGAGATTTGCTACAGGGACCTATTTGGGGGAGCCAGGGCAGAAAAAGTCTGCTGGGCCCCTATTAAACCACTCACACCTATACTCTATATAGCAGTGTTGTTATATGGCCAGGGACCAACTGGGTCCTTTGATTAAACTCAAATTAAACAAGCCTGTGTTTATAAGGCATATTATCTTGCACTGCAGTGTTATATATCTAAAGCAGCCTTTTGCAGTGCACTTTGTCAGAGTTCTGGCCAAAGCACCACCTCCCCCTCAGCATCCACCTGTAAGCTATGACTATGGAGTTAAATTACTGCCAAAACTCCACAAACACACAAAACATGTTTTACTCATGCCCAACGATTCACAAACAAAGTCAGTGTGGTTTGCAAATACAAAACATCATTCACAAAGGAATGCATTTTGTTTTGCAAATAAGAAACTTACCTAAAAAACAAATACACAATGCTTCAGAAACAAATAGCATATTTCTTCAAGTACAAAAAAATATCCTTCAAGTACAAACTAAAATCTTTCAAGTAGGGCTACAAAATATATCCTTCAAGTACAAACTCAAATCTTTGAACTACATTTTTTTTTCAAGCACAAAACTCAATTCTACAACTACAGAACTGTCATGTGACTTTTGGCAGTAATATTCCACCTTGCAGATCCAAACACAAATGCAATCCGATCCACACACAAATGTACTGACATCCACACACAAATGTCCTGTTACTCACACAGGTGGCCCTGTTGAGTCAATTTAATGCCGCCAGGACAACCCCCGCTGCAGCTGAGGCGACCGAAACACGCCCACCAGTAGGCTATATGCTACAGTAGGACGGATATCAGCCGGCCAGCTCGTGGACTTACCATAGACCGGATATAAATAATGGACGTAGTCACCGTGACGTCACCCATTGGTTTGTGGCCCATTGAAAGAATCGAGTTCAGCGTTACATTCGTCGCCCTCTTGCGTCGGCATCTTGTTTCCGATACGTGGAGAAGACCATATTTGGACTGTGGAGGAGCGAAAGGGATCTGACAACACTGACTACACACCTCTCTACACCTCAACCCGACTGAGAGAAGCCACTGCTAATCATGTTAGCATTAACTGGAGCATTAACTGGGATGTTAAATTTGGCTAGCAAAAAAACAAAACAAAATGTACAATACTTACATCAGAACACTGAACAGCTACTCCTTCGAGTGTCTGTTAGTCCAACCAAATGCTGAACAAGACATTTTTACTGAACAAACAATCAAATAAACTGTCATTAAGTGAAAATACAGTGTGAAAGGGTCAAAGTTTTGAGACCAAATCGGTAAACGTCCTTTTTTTTATATCTATATAACATTTTATACAACTTTATTGACACAGTGCTGTGGATACGCATTGTTCTGCTTCTCTCCTGATGATCGCCTTGTTAGTGACCTGTCAATCAAAGGTGGCCAGTTAGTACAGTTAGTGTACTTTATTATTTAAAAATAAAAAGTAATCATGTACATAACATTAACAGCACTAAACAAAAAACATATTTTTATGTTATCTGTAAAATGAATTAACAAATTAGTATGAGTAAAATTGGGTATTGATGACCTAGACAAACAAAAAAATGTTAATTATAATACTAGAAAATTTCCTCTGGGGAAATTCTGAAAGGGCCAAGAGGGCTATGTGTGAGTGTGTGAAACATGTATCTGGAGGAGTGTGCGCGCTTACGCCCGCATTTTTGTGTCTGTGTGTGTAGCGAAAATCGCATAAAGTTACCTGTGTGTTTGTGTGTGTGTGTGTGTGTGTGTGTGTGTGTGTGTGTGTGTGCGCGTGTGTGTTGGAAGCATGTGTATGCATGTGTGAGGAGTGTGCGCGCTTACGCGCATGTGTGTGTGTGTGTGTATCTGTAACTGTAATCACATCAAAGATCAAAGGCAATCAGATCAAAGCAATCAACAGAATTAACTGACACCTGTCCCAGCACAGTGACAGCAGAGGTGGACAGACTGGAATTTCTGGCCTCGAACAGAAAACATTTTTGGCAAAACCATAATCCCTATCTTTTTTTTTTTTTTGGGCATTTTTGCTTTATTGAAAGTGATAGATAGAAAGGGGGAGACAGAGGGGAGGACATGCGGCAAAGGGACCTCAGGCCGGATTCGAACCGGGTCTGCCGCAGCGGACGCCCCCATAATACCTATCATTGATCCGACTTCACTTTGAGTGTCCTGAGTTCTTCCTGAACGTCTACATATGGTTTGTTTTTTAAGAAAAATGAAAAAATAGCTTTGTTAGAGCGATCTGTTACATCTCCCTTTTTCAGAAATCTTCCTGCATTTTTAATATGGCAGCCAATGAGGCAGTTGGTGCATGTTGGTGCCGCATCTGTGCGTCCTACGCCCAATTTATAACTCTGACAGCTTTACCAGAGGATTGTGAGTGAGAAGACAAATTTTCCTAAGTTTCTATGTATAAATTATTTCTGTAGAATGGAATTTGCGTCCTGGACAATCCCTGTTCAATGACCATGATCATTTTTGGAGAAATTCTGAGATTATAATGAGTGTGTTTTGCACGGAATGTTCGTGTCACAGTGTGTGACATCATCACCAGAGTGTAGAGGGAGAGAAAAAACTGTCAAAAAATACATTTGAAAACTGCGCTCCAGGCCGCAAATTCCACTCTACAGAAATAATTTATACATAGAAACAAGCTGTCAGAGTTATAGTTTGGGCGTAGGACGCACAGATGCGCCACCAACACGCACCAACAGCCTCATTGGCTCCCATATTAAAAATGCAGGAAGATTTCTGAAAAAGGGAAATGGAACAGTTTTTTTAGATCGCTCTAACAAAGCTATTTTTTCATTTTTCTTAAAAAAAAAAAAATGTAGACGTTCAGGAAGAACTCAGGACGCTCAAGGTGAAGTCGGATCAATGATAGGTATTATGGTTTTGCCAAAAATGCTTTCTGTTGGAGGCCAGAAAATCTGTCCACCTCTGGCTGCTGTCACTCTTCCGGGACATTGGCAGGTGTCAGTTAATTCTGTTGACTGCTTTGATCTGATTGCCTTTGATCTTTGATGTGATTACAGTTACAGATACACACACACACATGCGCGTAAGCACGCACACTCCTCACACATGCATACACATTCAAACACACACGCGCGCGCGCACACACACACACACACACAGGTAACTTTATGTGATTTTAATTACACACATACACACACACCCACACACACACACATTTTGAGGTTAAAGGGCATAGGTATAAATCTCTCAAGAATCTCATCATAGAGTACACACACCGGTAGTAGCCCCCGTGGCCCTTTCAGAATTTCCCCAGTGGAATATTTGTAGTTAACTCTATGGTCTTGTTAGCTGCAAGCATACACTATATTGTGACTACAAGTGAACTGTGTAACTTTGTGTGTCCGTAAGTAGTATCAGATAATAACACTTGGTTACACAATACAAACTGTGTAGCTCCTGGTAGCAGACGCCAGAGGGGTGTTGAATCTGAGCAAAGTGAGAGAAGGGCATTAGAATAATACTGTGGACGCTAGTACTTGCTTTTATATATAGATATAATAAAACAAGAATATCCATCACCAAACAAACTGGAGCATGGACTTCTTGTTCAAGGTTGTTGTTAAGATTTTAGTTTGTACTTGAAGGATATTTTTTTGTACTTGAAGAATTTTTTATTTATTTCTGAAGCATGATGTATTTGTTTTTTAGGTAAGTTTCTTATTTGCAAAACAAAATGCATTCCTTTGTGAATGATGTTTTGTATTTGCAAACCACACTGAGTTTGTTTCTGAATTGTTGGGCATGAGAAAAACATGTTTTGTGTGTTTGTGGAGTTTTGGCAGTAATTTTACTCCACATATGACTCCAGTTTGCTGATGAGGTCACAGCCTAAAAAAACTAAAACACTGTGGGGTGTAAAACTAGTTTGGACACAGTTTCCCACTAAATACGGCTGCTGGGTTATGAGATAGTTCAGGTGCCAGTTTATATTGTAATTGTAAATTTGTCCTACAATGTGTAGCAGTAAAGATTGAAACACAAATGTACAATTACAACAAATGTTGTTGGCCTTGTGTTATAGCAACAGGGCCGTTTCTAGCTTTTTGGGTGCAAGATGCTGTTTTGGGGCCCCTATTTTGTCAAACTACAATGGAGGGATTCCAAACCCTTTAAGACGATTCATGAAGATGCATCAATCTGTTGAAAGCAGGCTAGATTTGTGAAAACCTCTCAAATTCAAATTAAACATCTCAAGTTGAACCAGTCAAGTTGAACCTATAAAAAATGATAATAAAAGCTAAACAACGAGGCTCCTCTACATCAATAAATGCAACAGATGCCACATTTTCAACAAAAAAAGTTTATTTCAAAATTTTAAAACAAAAATAAAAATAAACTCTAAATTATCTACTCACAACCTTAAAAATAATTTAAAATAATAATAAATTATTATCAATAAAATAATTATTATAAATAAAATAAAATAATAAGAATACGATAAAGACTTGTATTGTGATATGAAAGGAACCATAGTATAACTATGATTACAGTCTTATGTTTTATTGGCTTTTTTTAAAAGCAAAGTCGTCAATGATGTCATCATATGACCAATCTCATGATTGATGCTGATTAAGACAAGACCAGTGAGGAAGACTGGTACAGAGGCAGATTTGTCACAATAAATATTCTGATAAAAGTGACAAAAAGAATGCAACTAAGTCAGCAGAGTTGTCCATACGACCACAACAGATAATAGGAGAGGTATTTAGACAAGTTTTCAGAACACAGTGATAATTCAAAATTCCAATTAGTGCTATATAAATAATTCACCTCTATATAGCTGCTACTACTACTATTAATAATAATAATAACTAGAAAATTTCCTCTGGGGAAATTTTGAAAGGGCCACGGGGGCTACTGCCGGTGTGTGTACACTATGATGAGATTCTTCAGAGATTTCAAACTATGCCCTTTAACCTCAAAATGTGTGTGTGTGTGTGAGAGAAACATGTATGTGGAGGAGTGTGCGCGCATATGCGCGCATTTGTGTGTGTGTGTGTAGCGAAAATCGCATAAAGTTACACGTGTGTGTGTGTAATTAAAATCACAAAGTTACGTGTGTGTGTAATTAAAATCACATAAAGTTACACGTGTGTGTAATTAAAATCACATAAAGTTACATGTGTGTGTGTGTGTAGCGAAAATCGCATAAAGTTACCTGTGTGTAATTAAAATCACAAAGTTACCTGTGTGTGCGTGTGTGCGTGTTTGAAGCAGGTGTATGCATGTGTGAGGAGTGTGCGCACTTACGCGCATGTGTGTGTGTGTGTATCTGTAACTGTAATCACATCAAAGATCAAAGCAATCAACTGAATTAACTGATACCACCTGTTAAAGTTCCGAAGGAGTGACAGCAGCCAGAGGTGGACTGGAATTTCTGGCCTCGAACAGAAAGCATTTTTGGCAAAACCATAATACCTATCATTGATTCGACTTCACTTTGAGCATCCTGAGTTCTTCCTGAACGTCTACATATGTTTTTTTTCCAGAAAAATGACAAAATAGCTTTGTTAGAGCCATCTAAAGCAACTGTTCCATCTCCCTTTTTTAAATATCTCCCTGCGTTTTTAATATGGGACCCAATGAGGCAGTTGGTGGTTTTAGTGGCGCATCTTTGCGTCGTATGCCCAAACTATAACTCTGACAGCTTTACCAGAGGATTGTGAGTGAGAAGACAAATTTTCCTACATTTCTATGTATAAATTATTTCTGTAGAGTGGAATTTGCGGCCTGGAGCGCAGTTTTCACATCTATTTTTTGACAGTTTTACCTCTCCCTCTACACTCTGAACGATGACATCACACACTCTGACACGAACATTCCGTGCAATACACACCCCTTTATAATCTCAGAATTTCTCCAAAAATGATCATGGTCATTGAACAGGGATTGATAAAAAACTATATGACCTATCGAAACGTGGATTAATACACCGATACACAAGACTTGTGTCTACTGTTTAAAGTTTAAATGGAGTCTCTAGGTGAAATTATGCCGGAGAAGTAGAAGTTTAAAAATCTCCAATTAGTGTTCTTTTTCGCTCATTTTTTGTCGGCCGTCCCATTCATTTCAATGCAAAATTTTGGGCAGTTTTTCGCGAAAAATTCGTATTCTGTAGAGAAAAGTAATAGCACACCGATCCCGATCAAACCGCACGTTTTGATATATAATTTGTCCTGCAACTCTTTAAGTTGTAGGACTAGTAGCTGGACGAAATTGCGTCCGCAAGAGGAATAAGAAGAAATCCACAGTATAACAGTAGTGCAGCATACAGCTATTGCTGTATGGGACCAGTGCTCGGTGCGATTGCCCCGAGGCCCTAATAATATGTAAAAACTAAACCAACAATAAACTTCATTCAATAATCCTTAAGTAATGTTACTGTGGCAAATATTTACCAGCATAAGAGGTCTCTGACTGCGAGGCGACACTCAGTACGAGCTAAGCTCACTAACTTATCAATAAGCACCAAGGCAAGACTGGATGCAAGTTGCAGAGCTGCCAAGTGTCACGCTTTGAGTGTGACAGTCACGCAATTTAACCCATTCTCACACCACACGCCACACTTGACATTTCTCACGCTTATATTTCCCCATTCAATACTCTGTATTTATTTTTTTCATTATAATAAACTTTCGTCCCTCGCGGCTTGCAGTATCTCGAGTAACTCTGATTGACTGACCGAGATAACCAATCCCAGACCAATCCATCAGTCCTTTGTGCATAAATCTAACCAACCGCGGAAGGCACCACGCAATATAAACCAATCAGAAGCAACGAAAGGCGGGTCTTGGCGTCTCTAACTTTCTTTCACACACAACAGCGCCGACATTTAAAACCCACTCGACGTTGCTTGAAGACAGATGGTAATTGACTACTCAATTTTTTTGACAGTTTATTCACTGTTTCTCCTTGAGTTTCCTAGTTAATATGTACTGTTTTAAGGCTGCTATAAGTCTATCACTGTCCTGTATTTGTTGCAGAGCTGTGTAACATTTATTTGCCTCTTCTCTTGACCAGTTCACACTTGAAAAAGAGACTCTAACGTTAGTCTCAATGTGTGTGTGTGTGTGTGTGTGTGTGTGTGTGTGTGTGTGTGTGTGTCAGAGTTACAGACTTGTGAATATCAATTTAGACCCCTCTAAAGCAGTGTTTCTCAAAATTCTAAATTTCAAGGTCTATCCTTAACTCTGACAGTGTACAAATGGAACCAAATTAGCTTTATTGGCATGAATGGTATCAACCTTTGTTGCCAAAAGCAGAACATACATACAGACATGCAATTCAATTACAATACAATTAATACAATACATTAAATATTAATACAAACATATTAAATATTTTACATAAAATATATTTCATATTAAATCTCTCTCCTTCGCGCTCTCGCTCTCTCTCTCTTTTGGCAAACATGGCGGAAGGCGGAGCAGACACGCCCATAGACAAATAGACGCCGCATCGGCTGCTGTGACGCGAGAAATTCGGCCGCCGTCTTGGAGTGGTGATCCGCTCCACTCAGTGTAATTAGTTTGACAGGAGCATATAACTGTCAGCGCATTTAATTAATCTTACCTCACTGAATACTACTGATTTTCACGCGTTTTTTTGTCATACGTGTAGCTATGATAAAGGACACATGTTTTGGCATGTTTTATTATTCATAGTTGGCTTAACAGTAATTGAATATTCTTATATGCTATAAGTGACCAGACGTCCGAGATTAAAAAAAAAAAAAGACACAAAATAACTAAAAAAAATCACACAAAATGACAGAAAAAAACCTAAATTACTTTTTAAAAAAAAGAAAGAAAATGACAGAAAAAAAGACACAAAATTACTAAAAAAGACACAAAATGACAGAAAAAAACCTGAATTACTTTTAAAAAGACACAAAATGACCTAAAAAAGACACACAAAAAAAAAAGACACAAAATAACTAAAAAGGACACAAAATGACAAAAAACTAAATTACTTAAAAAAGACACAAAATGACAAAAAAGACACAAAATGACAGAAAAAAGACACAAAATAACTAAAAAGGACACAAAATGACCAAAAAAAGACACAAAATAACTAAAAAAGACACAAAATGACCAAAAAAAGTGCCAAGGGAAAGAGAGAAAGATGGCCTATATTTTGCATTTTGTTGTCCAAGTAGCTGTTACTTTGTTCAGTGACAATAAAGTTCAATCTAATCAATTCTAATGACTGTTGATTGAGGGTGGGTGGTGGCAGCGGGGCTCAATGGGTGCTCAGCAGCCCTAAAGCTCTGACCCTCGACTCGCCCCTGGCCGCTGGCATGTAGGTGAGGACATCAGTCTTAAGGAATAAATCGACGTTAAAAGGCCAAAGTCATCATGGTGCTAGAGTCTCACTCTTGTCATTTTCTGAAACTTGGCAGCCCTGAAGTTGCAAAAGAAACCCCAGGCATATGATCGTAGTAAATGTTCTAAAATTGTACTTGGTGATTAACAAGTCAAATCTTTTGCGACTTCTTTCAGCAGCTTCAGCCTCGCTGTGACTAAACAGTTCACACTGCTGCAAACAGTCTCGTTGCATTGCAGCTAATGTTAGCTGAGCTAGCCAGCAGGAAAAAAGTAACGTTAGCATATTTGCTGGAAAATTGGCTAGCATTATAGCTAGTTCCCCCTCCACCCAACAAGTGAGTCTACATCATGAGATATGGATAAGTTTGTTTTAATGCTACCATGCTGAATAATGCTAGCTTTATTCTCCTCTCTGACGTGACGAGTGGCTGTTGGTCATCCCGTACCCTTCAGCAGACATTACTCCTAGTGTGACAGCCCAATGATGATTTTGACGTTGATTACCCCACAAACACAAGCCACAGCTTTCCTATCTTAGCAGCTGAGTTATGTGGATGCAGGGACAATGAATCGGCATAGTCCACTAGCAAGAAGCGGCTCTATATAGTAATAAGATCGTAGGGTTGAGGTCAGGGCCCAACACAGGTAAAGCATTTTAGCTTAACTTTGTCATGTTAAAATAGGAAAGAAACAAAAACAAAAATGTTACAAGAGAGTTAGAACTACACTATAGTTCAAAACTATGTTGTCAACTGAGGGCGTGCGTACTGGGCTATAAACATGTGCTATTAGACAAAAGGGAAACTTTATACAATGTTTTCTATATACAATTCAGCTACACAAGTTGAAAAATAATTATATCAACTTAAAATGTTTTATTGGTTCTTTTTGCAGAAATGAATAAAATTTTGATGAAACTTTCCTCATTACTCTCCAAACAGCAACTGATTTTTAACTATAGAACATCATACGAAGTAACTAGTTAAATTATTATGTTCAGCATTCAGCAGTACACAAGAGTTGTAGAGTCCTTAAAAAAAACATATCAAATTTTAGTTTAAAGTTTAGTTTTGGTTTTGACTGTATGCTTGCCAAATGTCTTACATTTGCACTCTCATGTTTTCTGTTTCTCTCTGTTTCATAAATCTGTATCAAAACTTATTTTTGTGTTTGAAGGAAAAAATAGAGAGACCACAACATGCATGTGAATCCATAAACAGACCAATTGGCAGGGAGAGAGAATTATATGCAATTATACCACCCTCAACAACATGTTCCAATCCACAATGACAACATCAATTCAGGTGGTGCACAGCAGTTTGGGAACCATTAAATATCTTTAAACTGATATAGATTTCCTGTAATTGGAAAGATAAACGGCCTTAAAACCACAAATACAAAGTGGTGTGTTTCCATATAATTTTGGCCATAGTGTGGATGTGTTTCACAGGAGCACCTCACAGATATGTTTAAAAAAATGCATATAAAATATGACTGAATAAATTTAACATTTTGGAAACTGTGAATGCCTGCAAATTAGTAAACTTTTAACTCTTATGATTTGTTCTCAAGGCACTCACTTCCTGATGAGTTGAATGAGATTTAAACAGAATTGCGTTGCCCCCTAGTGTTTATAACGTGCACTGGTGTGTGCACAGACACAAAAACAACTATGCGTGGTTGGGTGTGTGTGAGAGACAAAGAGAAAAGGAGCTGAGAAGTGAATATAGTACACCTGAACAGTGTTGAATGGTTTGTCACTTTGCATAAGTTAAAGCAGAGCTGGGCTGAGAGAATGAGAAGGAGGGAGTCATACAAAGAAATGACATGCTTTGCAAAGACCTAGAGAATAAGAAACAGACAATTCTCAGAATACATACAAAGTAGTTCTTCAGGGGATTCATAAAATAAGGTTTATCAATGTATCATTATTCTCATGTTAGCAGCAGCAGAGCAACATGACTTTTTTGTTTTGCTAAACTGTTTGAATCAAGATGTTTCAAATAGCTGACGTAGCTGGTACAGTAACAAATCGTCTCCACCATTTTCCTCAGCAGTCAAGATGTATCTTGTTGGTATAGGAGCATATGGTCGAGTCATTCAACCTTACACATTCACTACCAGCTGTGAGTGCTCTGTTCTTATATATTCTCACATGATGCCACACAGACATAATTTCTCAATTTCTAAGACCAGACTGTTGTTTTGGAAAGTTTTGTTATTAGATTTGACATGGAACTTATCTGAGACAGGTGATCAATCACAGTGAAGACTCACAGCTTTTATTTTTCTGTGGATGTTTCATTATCATAGCTGGTGGGGCAGAAGGAGTCTGCTTGTTCTGTTCAAAAAACTTAATGTATAATTCTATCCATTTCAATACAATAAGGGCAACGGTGTGTTCACTGTCATGGATCATACGGAACAGGCATAATTCAAACCTTCCCAAAAATAATAAAAATGCATGAAGAAGACTTAATTAAAGGATAAATTAACACAAAATACACTTTTTGCAATTTGAAGAAATAATATGTATTTATAATATTTTAAATTGGTTCTGGTCCCAGTTATTTTCCTATTGTTCATTACAGGACAATTCCATTTATAAGATAAGATAGTGATTTAATTATTCCAATGGAAAATTATTCTCAACAATTGCATTATAAAGTAAGAATGAATGCAGATTTAAATAATGTACATATAAACAAGATAATTGCATGTCAATGCTGACAGCTGAAATGAAGACATTTAAAACAAACTGCCTCAATGTAAATGTAGCAGATCACAAAACTGATGTACAATATGCATTTTTGCACTATGGTGGTTTGCATGTTGCATGTTAGATGTTCGAATATACGTAGTATGTTAGTGTAGGGGTATCTGATTGCAGATACAAATTGCCTCCAGCAGGGGGCACCCTGGATGTAATGGGTGTCTACTTATTTGGATCAATTTTGCTATCAGAAATTGACTAAATTAATATTCATACTTTAAATAAATTAAAGTTACTGTCTGGGCACCACCTCTTTACTTAGAAAGAGGAAAGATAGCAAATCTCATAAAGTTAACAAATTATCAATTTGGAACATTGATTATTAATTATGAATATAATTATAATCAAATTATCTTATTCATATTTAGTAACGGTTGAAGGAATTTTTGAGTTATTTTCATGGCAGAGGTTAAGCGAATCACTCATTCATGTGCAACATTAAAAGGAGAAGCGTATTGATCCAAAAATATATTTATTCTAAAACAAAGTAAAGCAAGCAAAACACACAATAGCTAATCTTAAAGACTATTTACAGTGGAAATGTGGGTGAAAGATTATGTGTAACAAAATGGCCGATCAAGGGCGGTCATTTAAGTAAATCAAAATGGTGGAAGCCCTTTTGTTCTTGGAGAACAATAGACCATGCGGCCTTGAAAGTCTATGTGTTTGTAGGAGGCCAACTTAAAGTATATTTTATATGGATTAGTGTGTGAGCAAATCAAATGAGTTAAAGTTAATTTACATGTACAACTTAAAGTCTGTAGAGCAAGATTAAGCATACAACTTCAAATGATCTGGCTACACAAAATATCACAACATACATACTTAACAAACACGTGTGGAAGCTGCCAAAATTGTTGAAATAAATGAAGCCCCATTTTATTCCAATAAGATGGAAACAGCACCTCCCGCAGGTGGCTTTGAGTAGATTTATGTTCACAACTGCCAGATGTAATGGATATGTATGGGCTTGTATAGGTTGTGCCCAGTCAGGATGAGTCATGGTTGGTAAAAACTTTACAAGGAGTTAAGTGTTAAATATTTAATAAAATGTTGTGCTGCATCATGACTGGCTTCATTTTCACTCTCACAGTTAACTTTACTACGTGCAAATTTACAAGTGGAACGGTGCTACTGGCACCAAATGTATTCTGGGTGAAAACGTCATCAGCGACCCACTGACTGAAAAAAGAGAGCAAGGAAATGCTAAATTAAAAAAACTGGACACATATTTTGTTCGTCCTCCTGGAGATGAACCTGACGTTGTTGTTAGCGATTAAGGTCCGCCAATACTGACAGCACCATCAGGGAGCCAGATTTACAGGTAGCAATTCTAACAATCACTATACAATGTTAGTTTTTGTTTTGTTTTATCCATTGTAAAGCGTCCTTGGGTTTGTGAAAGGCGCTATATAAATCACACCTATTATTATTATTATTATTATTATTATTATTAATAGACTGTTGATATGGTTGTTGGTATTGTAGTAGCCCAGCTGCCTAGCTATCCCCTTCTTTCTATCTCGGCTGTATAGCGGTGATGTTAGGGACTCAGCAGTTGCTAGCTGCTCCAGGGTAGAGCCGGACCTGGTGCTTGACCAGCAGCCCCCTCCTCATGGAGGGCATTGTAAATGTAACTCTTACTCTGGCTTCATGCAACCTGGCATTCAGGGGACACAGGGAGGTTCTAGGTAAAGGGAATGCTGGCAACAATAATGTGGTCTCTATCCGTGGTGCTGAACTGCTTTGAATTTGTGTTGTTTTATTATTAGGGGCCAGGTAGCTTAATGTTTTTGTTGTTATCTCAATTTGTTATACTTCATGTCCGTTTGATTAACATAACCGAAGTGTCAAAAATGTGGTAATGCTTGTAAGCCCGGCTGTCGTGGGCATGAGCATGTTGTAAAGCGATGTTATTGTTGTAACTGCTGCCACCAATGTAACCGAGTGTATGGACACCTATACAGACTATAAAATAAAAACATGGAGGCTCCGCTGTTGAACAGGACGTGCGCTCCCTTATTAGTCTTCTTCACTTCTCATTTTGCAGCACACAAAAACATTATTGCAGCACACAAAAACATACACTTCCGCTCCACCACTCCAAAATAAACCCACCACATATACACTGTAAATGCTAAACCGGAAGAAACATAAATTGACTCTAAGCTGTCTGCCCAAAAAATAGGTTACGTTATCATGAGCTTTATTGGGTTTAAAGGGCCCGGTCATGTGCCCCGCCCCCGGTCCGGCATTGATTTGTTCCGCTGCTGCCACAAACCATCAGAATATAGTGAATAATCCCAGGTTGTTGAGCTTGTTTACCAGTTTATGGGGTTCAAAGCGGTATGAAGAGAAATTTAAACACCTTCCTTATATCTGTTTCCACAGTAAGAAAACTGGTGGCTGTCCAGATCAGTGGGGATGACGGCCTAGATGTTGGATAGAACCAGTCTTTCAAAGCACTTCATAGCAATTGGTGTCAGAGCAATTGGGCGACAATCATTGAGACTTGACTGTATTTTTGTTTTTTCGTACAGGTTCCTCCTTAAGTGGTAGGGTTATACTATCGTGTTGTGTTATGTACCATATGTCATTTTCCCTTTCACCTCCTGTAGTCCACAATCAGGTCTTTGGTTTTGCTGATCTTGAGATAAATATTAAAATGGTAAAAATGGGTAAAGGCAGTGTGGAGGGCTAGGGTAATGGTGCTATCTGTTATCAGACATAAAGTTGGACCTGAAGATTTATGAACTCTCAACATAAGAACTCGTCTCCAGTGTAGTTGACAGAAAAGCTGACATAACAATCATAGCAGGAGCTCCCAACATAGGATCTCCTGTTTCCTTTTCCTCTGTTGTTCCCTCTTCCAGAGCAGAGGAGGAGGAGAACAAAAATGGTTGGGGGTGAGGGGGCATCTTCTCCAACGCCTACTTAGATCCTGACAGTGACAAATATGGCTTTTAATGTCCCGCTGCTGCGTGTTAATTGCATTTCTCTACAATTTAGAACATCGTCACACAGAGCGACCGTTGGCGTAACAATTAACACCAAACGCCACTTTGTGTGCAGCTTACACAGCTCAGTTCACTCTACTGGAAGTCTGTGAAGGCACTCTGAGGACAAGGGTGAAAATTAACTGCTCAGTCACCCAGACAGAGGGGTAAGTCAGCCAGAGACACAGCTATGAGTTCAGGGAAAACTCTGGCAGGCGGTGGCTGATGTTGGTGAGAACAAGTCTCATTCACACAGCATTTTTGAGCTGCTAGTGCTTTAATGTGCCAGATTTAGATTAAAGACACATTTTGGAACTTTTGACAGCAGTGTCAAAGTGGTGATCAAACAAGGTTGTTGCCAGCTGCTTTAGTACAAATGTGATATAACCTATGTCAAGTCTATAAACACAGCTGAGTTGTGTTAAACTCTTTTTCATTCATGTGAAGCAGAAAAATCATCAGCGATCTGGTGTGTTTGGAAATTTAATACAATCAATGTTTCTTATATTTTGTGCTTTCTACAAGACTATATCATCTTTGACTAATTTCTTTTTCTTGCAAGACATTTCTGTCCGGAAAAAAAAGTCCATGAGAACTGAGCCATTCCATTTGTCGATGATGACCACAAATTGTGACTAAAAGTCTTGGAAACACAAAGTAAGACAATTAGTGCCTTCAACAGCAGTGACTCATGAACGTTTAGTCATATTTTTTTTCAATGTGAATTTGTTTGTGATGGTGATGAAAGTTTCACTGATTGTTTTACTGGCTTTTTTCACCAAAGGTGTTGTGTGGCTTGTGGTATCCCTTTTCTGCCTACCTAATCTACAGTAATCCCACTGGGTTCTTTAGAAAACATTGTTTCCTACACTCAAAAAAGTGAATTAGGTGGGTTGTCCACTGTATATTAATTTTATGTTTTCAGTTTACTTAAAATACATGTGTTTGTTAAGTTAAAATATTAATATATTTAATTAATATATTAATTAATTATTAATTAATTAATTAATTAAGTTAAATATCTAATAAAGTCTATGTAATTGTGTCTTTCGTTATGTGAACAGAATAATTATGCATTGGTTAATCACAAATAATTTAATTTAAGTGAATTATGGTTGAAATACTTCTTACATCCAGAAGGTGGCAGTAAGAAGAAGATATAAGTGCTTCAGACTGCACATGCGCAAACTCACCAGCTTCAATCCTTGTGTTTGGCGGTGAAGTTGCCAACGGTTCGAGAGGTAGGTGGACACATTTCATCCATACCAATGTCTATTATTCTACTAGCCTATTATTGAGCATGATTTAATTGTGTATTTGTGGTACAACACTCGTTCTATATTTCTGAAGTGCTTGTCTTTTTAGAGCGGTGGGTCTGGCACGTTTGCTACACTACTTTAACGTTAGGTCGGTCTGCTTTTATCTCGCCGAGCTTCACATTAAAAGTTGTGTGTGTGTGTGTGTGTGTGTGTGTGTGTGGGGGGGGGGGGGGGGGGGGGGGGGGGGGGTTATTGTGAAACAGGTTACTCGAGGACTAACAGGTAGCACGGTAAATTAGCACTGAAATAAAGCACCGGTGGCTTTAGGCAAGTGGGCCGATACCCGGTCGGCGTTGTTACCAGTCAAGGCTTCAGTTGTCGGTGGTGGTACGTTATCGGTCCGTGGCACCTGTAAGCGACATGTTTGACGTGGCGCGTGACGTCTAACACACACCTCCCACTTGGTCCGACAGTCATCAAATCAGCAGCAGCACACCCATTGCGGCTGCCGTAGCTAGCTGTGCACAGAGTGTCCGGTGCTTGTTGTAAATAAACGGAGATCGCTAAGTGAACACCTCCTGCTGCAGCAGCAGCATATACACACTGTACTGTTACAAAGCTATCTGTGCTACTGCGCAGCACTTCTGCTGCTCTGACTATCGAACAGATCTTTCCGGCAATATAGCAGACATTTGCGCGACCACACTATGAAAAGGGCAAGTTATTTGCGGTGCTGCTGCTGAGAGAGAGACAGAGTGAGAGATGCTAGCACTGGCTTACATGTTATAAATTACAAAATTGAGTGTGCCTCTTTTCCCCCTCACTGAATTTATGAAAGTTAACTCTAATCTGGCCCTCTTGCCTTCTGCAGGTGAAGATTACAATTTAAGGCTGCTCTTCAACCTATTCATGTTTGAATACGTGACTGGCCATAGAACTATATGTAAGTATATTTCCTTAACTGTTAACCAACAGTTTTGTTTTTGTGTTTACTTTTCCTTTACTTTTTTTAATGCTTTGCTAAAGGGGCTTAAGGCTTATTCTTAAAGTGTGACACAGACAGTCCCAAGGAGGAGCTATGTATTGTGGTCCTGCAATGTTGTGCTGCCATTGAAGATTAGAAGTACCATTGGTGTGAATTTCATTTTGAATTACAGCTGCAGAAATCAGGTACCAACAAAAGTGACCATAACAACAAATAAAATACCTCTACAGTTAATTTACTCAGTAAGTGAAGTTTCCCACACCACTGAGTTGCATTTACTGTGAATGTATGATATGCTGTTCAAAAGAATGTGTTTCGGGCCCAGCTATGATACTGTATCACACTTTCTCTCATGTTATTCTTTCAAAGAAGAATAAACAAATTGAAGCCATCTAGCTGGCAGAGAAGTACCTATTACATGACTACGTCGTTGGGCCCCTTCGACTGGTTACGTTTAAAAGATATCCTCATATTAAAAGCACGTGTTGAATACGTGAGTAAATGGCTTTAATGTTTAGTAAATGTGCGCTTTATTCTCACTAGCATGAGCACCTAATACTAAAATAACACCTGTCACCTATTTCCACTTGGCTGCTTACTAACCTGTTTCTGTGCATGCACTAACTCCATGTTACTGGTGGGGCTGAGCAATATTTTGATATTATGTTGATATTGTGATATGAGACTAGATATTGTCTGAGATTTTGGGTATTGTAATATCAGACTATGACATAAGTGTTGTGTCTTCCTAGGTTTAAAGGCTACATTGCAGTAAAATTATGACATTTTCTTAACTGGCAATTATTTGCCTTTATCCACATAGTTATTAGAAATACGTTACAGATTATTATTATTATTTATCAAAAAATGTCATTGTGTAAATATTTTGTGGAAGCACCATAGTCATCCCCACTATATCATCACAATATCAATATTGAGGTATTTGGTCAAAAATGTCATATCACCTCTTCCAACCTAAAGCAACTAATTTGAGCACAACTAACCATAGTATGACAATTCATTTTCCATGCTACTATCATTGTCACTGGCTTCTGTCTGTGGATTGCTCAGTGTCCTGTTTGTTTTACATATGATCAAAGTCAGTTGGTTACTTTCGAATTCAAATGCTTTTAATTTATACATATTTAATGACTTTATATTTGTATTTTTATCTTTTCTAGATTGACACATTTGGATGATGGCTGCACCAGTAAAACTGCGGATTATCCTTGGTTCCAACAATGCTGAAAAACTGACCATAGAATCAGGCATGCCAAAATCTGTTGAGGATCTTTCAAATGAGATCAAACGTCAGTTTGATATAGAAGGGGACATTAGACTCCAGTACATGGACAGTGACTTTGATAATGAGTTTGTTAACCTTAACCAAATTTGCGACATTCAAGACAAGAGCACAGTGAAAATCATCCACTTGTCAGAGGCTCTAGACCTCAGCCAAGGTAGCATGAACCAGAGTGGAGAAGAAACATCCTTGTTGTCATCTTCTGATACAATAATACTCTCCTCTGATTCAGAAACTGCTCGATCTCATTGGCCCAAAGAATTCCAAATCCCAAACTTTTCATATGACGTGGAGATGCAACTTCGAAGTGCAAACCAGGCCTTCATATCAATTGGAGTTCTTCTGTCCCCTGGTCATAAACTTAAATCAGACATCTTGGAAAGTCTGGCACAGGAAATCATCAAGTTCAAAGCATATCCCTCAAACTTAGAAATTGAATCTGTTGCTGAAGCTTTAATCAAAGCACATCCATGTTTGAGAGAACAGGGATCCTTCACTGGTTTCTACGGCTGGAAAATAAGCCTCAAGTATAAGATGGCAAACTACAGGACAAAGCTTCGAAACTTGGGGTGTCCAGAACTGAGCATCAACCCAGGACAGCCTTGAAGGTGAAAGATTAGCATTGTTATCTGAGGTCAAGAAGAGACATAATGATAAAGTTGTCAAAGAAAAGATGGCCAAGACCTTCGCATACAGGAGACAGGAGGTCGTCAGAGACAAGCCCATGGTTGTGGAGTTCAAGATCAGATGGCCAGGATTGTTCAATGTGGCAGAGGTATTAAATGCTTTTTTTTTTTTTGGCAATTCTGCTATATTGGATAGTGACAGTGTAGAGACAGGAAGGGCAAGGGAGGGAGCAGGGTTGACATGCATCAAAGGGCCTGAGGTCAGATTTGAATCCCAGCTATAGTGAATATTTTTTGTCTTTTTATAAAATGTAATATGGGAATGTTAATCATTTTGTGTAAAACGTAACCATGGCACAGGAGATGTTGTTTAGAGCACAGCCTGTTTTTGTACATTCTTATGAGAGTATGTCTGTTTAAATGTTTTAGTAGGTACCAATAATATGTTGTTTGTGGACATAATGTTTTCAGGTGGAAGCAGAATTTGTGAGGATCACTACAGGTCCCCTTGTCTCAAAGTTCCATTCACAGCTTGATCAACACACTGCCCAGCTCATCAAAGTGTTAAAGAAGAAATGAGGCTCTGCAGGGTCTAAAATCAGCAGGACTTTGGTCCCAATCACACAGGTATGTTTTGCTATTGGTAGAGGACATAAAGGAACCACAAGTTGATGTTGACTAGTCAGTTTTGACAGGTATAGTGAAAGTTAACAGTCAAAAACCCCAACCCCTAATATTTCTGTATTTTTTTTCCCTCTCTTTAGAATGAAGCTGTTGAAAAGAGGAGGGAGTGCATCCTCAGGGCACTTTGTATCTATCTGAACGAAGACCCGAATATCCTCTTCAAAGAATACCTGGTTAGTAATTTTAACCCTTTTTTGTTTCATTTTTTTGGCCATAACTTTCACTGTATGACATAGCATGAATTTTGGCTAGATAGCTTATTTTTATGTAAATTTTCAAAATTTGGTTTAAAAATTTTTTCTAAGGTCAATACTTCAGTGTGGCCAAAAATCCATCAGTTTCACCTGTTAAGGACATAAATGTCCTCTAGAAACAACTGCTCTAAAAACACATCAGATAAATATTTTTTTCAGATTTTTTTTTGCACAGATCTTTCAGTCAACCTCTCTCCTTATCAAAAATACTATTTATTTATTTTTTGTTTATAATATATTCATTGGGAAACGGAAGGATTTTAAAACTGGGCCAGATGGTTAATAGTTTAGTTTCTGCCTATAATAAATCAAATCTTGAATAACTATTCTTGTTGAATCTGATCAACTGCACTTGGTTATATGTCTTGAAGACATTTTGCCTCTTATCCAAGGGGCTTCATCTTATTTTTTACACAAAGCACATTTTGAAGTATCATGTATGAAAATATTATTGGTGAAAAAGGTGTGAGCGTCTGTAACAGTAGAATTTGTAGTTGTGTACAGTAATTTGTATGCGTGTATGTATACATGCTAATCTCTGTACAAGTACACAACTCATACTTACACAGATACAAACCACTGCACACAACTACAATTCTACTGTTAGACGCTCAAATCTTTTTCACCAATAATACCTTCATAATCATGCTATTTTCATTAAAGCAAAAATTAATCTTTGGAATTCTACGAAATCTGAGAATTCATAGATTGTTTGTCCTTTCTTTCTCTCCTATGTAAAGGATGCTGATGGTACTGCTGTACAGAGGGAGCTTGAGCAACTTACCCTTGGCATCTACAGCGTCAAAGTCGAGGGAGGTGATGCCACCACTCCCCCAGCTGATGTTGGAATAGTGATCGAGGGTGTTGAAGTTCTACATGACCTGGGAGACGTCGCCTCTGCATGTGCACTCTTAATGGGCGTAATATATGCACTGAACCTCAGTTATCCTAAGGAACTGAAAGCCTTCTTTGAAGTACTTCAGAAGGTCTTCCTTCAACTGGATGCAAGCAGACTCTCAACTAAGGTACAGATGCTCAAGAACAAACTGTATGAATGAACCAACCATTGACTTGAAAAGTTTTGGAAAACTACGACCATAAGTGAGTGAAAATTTGATGAAAAAATAGGTGACAAGTGAATTGAGAGACCATGCAGCACTAAAATTGTCTCAGGTTTTTTTTCCTTCCACAATACAAAAATAAAAGTTGGCAGCAGCACATGTATTGTTATGGTTTGACTTTTCTGCCCTACAAATTCTAACTGCAGTAACTATATTTTTGGTCAAAATTGAGTTTTAACCACAAAATCCAACTCAAAACCAAGCAGTAATTGCACTTACGACAGTCTGCTTTGGATACATATACTCATTTAAACATGAAAATAATCGACATTAAAAGTTTATTTTTGTTAGGGAAATTATTATCCAGATAGTGATTAAGTAAAAAAGTGAGATAAAATTATATGCAGTAACTAAATTTTTGGGGTCAAGGTCAAATAAATCATGATTTTTGAGCATAAAAATTAAATCATCAATACATGTAGAAATTATATCACTAAACTACCTATAACCCATTTGGCTGGCCAGTTAAAAAACACTTTAAAGCAGTTTTCTCAGTTTTACCCTTTGCATAGTTACTGCAGTTAGACTTTGTAGGGCAGTATTATGCTGTTACAAAAAAACAGAACTACAAGCCCTGTTGTATTGTTATGCAATAATATTGGCAAATCAGGGATGTTTTGTTGGATTTTTTGTTTGTTTATGCTGCCTCAGGAGTGTTTATATAGTTTATGTAACAATGCTGCAACACAAGTTGACATGTTTGTTAATATACTTACATTTCATGGTATTCCCTCCATAATATTAGAAATAAAAGTTGACAGCAGCATGTGTGTTAGGAGTTTATGCTTACGTTATTATGATGTTAGGAGAAAAAAAAGAACTGCAAGCCTGTTGTATTGTTGGACTGCATAAAGGCATTTTACAACTGTTAGTGTTGAACCATGCTGCACCCTAATGTATATTAGGGTTAGTTGTGGGGTTGTATTTTGGACCCAGTGGCAACAAAATGTTAAATGCATATTGGTGAATAAAGGAAATACCAAAAATATGTTGGGTGTACTAAATTCATTTGTGTGGAACCTGTTGACAAACTAGAATTAGGTCACACTAATTAGTATAAAATAAATTGGATGAAAACCTATTTTAATAAATTGAACTCAAATTTATTATTTTACTTCTACTAATAAGATACATGTTTAAAGGACAAATGTAAAGTATGTAGACTTTAAATATATTATTTATGTCCATGTAACATAACTGAATTAGATTGGGTAAGCTTAAATATCTTTTGTTGATCATAAGTTATTTTATCTAGTTGGGTCAATTCACATTGTGTTAATGCAATACAAGTTCATTAAGTTAGTTGAACTTAACATTTTCGCTTTTAACTAACATAATACACTTTCGTGGAACCTGTTGACAAAATAATTTTAGTTAAAGTCAATGTTTCATTATTTTGAGTGTAGACTTAGCGTGTGACCAGTAAATGTCTGTTTTGTCTTTGGCTTCAGTTAATAAACCACAATTGACTACAACTTGTCCAAACCTACCTGAACAAGTACATACATGTTGTTAAGCAACATCTCATCTCCTAACTTGAACAGAGACAGGAAAAATTCTAGATATGAAAACACCTCAAGAGATCAATCCAAGACAACCTCAGGAATTTAATTGCCAGTTCTACCTGACAGATACACCTCATTTGCAAATTTTCCATTTGTTTCCATGTGGTCTCATCTCTACTGTCTTTGAATATGAAGCAAGAAAAATAACTTGATACTTAGGCATTGAGGCAGCATTAAGTCACATCTTTGGAGACTACATGATGTATATGCTGTGTAAAGCTGTAACACAGTCATCATGTGGCAGTGTACTGTGTGGTATGCCTAATCCATGCATTCTCATCCCAACTTGTCAGATACCGATGCTTTGTCAGATGGCTTCTTTCATCATGGGCACGAGCTAGACACCGAAGCCTTCTTTTTTATATAATTACATATACATACATCTACATTAGTTTTACAGAACAGAATATCAACATTGTAATATGCGTATACTGAATCCAAACAGTTTGAATGCGGTCTAAAACGTGATTGATTGTTAACATACATTAAACTAAATAAAATACAAAAACCTAAATAAAATACAAACTCTTGGATGCTCCTAAACACATCATCAGTGATATAACCTGAGGTCATTTAGTGTTTCGGGTCTCACAACATCAAACACCCTCACCTTGGCGAAACCCAGCCGTGGTTGATCGGACGCAAGATCTGTTCAGCGGGCATTGCCTATACACTATGGATCTCCGCTCCCAATCCAAAGTTGGGATGAGAGATGAGCTTGTCTGTGGCTCTTGATTCCCATGCTGATGGCTTCTGCAATCGGTTTCAGAACATGGTCATGACACCAGGTGAACTGGGCCTGCGCAGAAGCCTTTGGGCAGCAGCTTAGGATTTGCTACAATGTCCACCTGCATGTGCACTGCGAGCAGTCCTGAATTTGTGCTTTGATCCATATACAGAGGTTTGATGGGCTGGGCAGGACATCACACACTGCATCAAGAAACTTGAGGTGCTCTGGTTCTGGCTGTGAGATCAGTCCATGTCATTTTCTGTTCTCCCCTTGTCCTGGCCCCCTGTTGCCTCATGCTGACAGCTCTGCTGTACCTTTGCTCTTCCACCATTGCTCTCACTTCCTCCTGGACCAGCCTGTGCCTTTCATTTCCCTTGGCTTTTTTCGTAGTTGGGAGTTTGGAAAGTTCCCAGACCTGCTCTCTCCCGGGTAGCTGCTCCCACCAGGACTCTGTGGCGTATTCATGACACTGCCTTCAGCACAGATTCGTCAGCTTGCCATTTCCTCCCAGTTTTCAACTCCATCCCTGCCTGGGCCACCTTGAGGTCACTGGAGTCCCTATACAGCATCCCCTCTCTGGCCCGAGTCACCCTAAACTCCTTCTCCAGGGACTTCAGGGGCAGCTGAAGCTTGGTATTGTTCCCGTAGAGGGTGATGCTGCTGAGGTTCCTGAGCAATCCCATCCATCTCCTGAGGAAGCTGCTGAAATTCCTCTCCAGAATGACGGACCTCATAGATGATGGACCTCATACACCATCAGGGGCCAGAGAATCATTGGCAGGATACCATGTTGGTAGATCCAGGCCTTAAACTTGCCAGGAAGTTCTGACCGGTCCACTGCTCTCAACCAGCTCTCAAGCTCTTGGCAGGTTGCCTGCATTGATGCAGAATCTTCCAGGCTGTTGTTGAAGCTTGCCAAGGCTCTTCACTGGCTTTTCAGAGAAAGTTGGCATGAGTGTCCATCCGATGCAGAAGTGATGCAGGAGGGGAATCGGTCAATGTCTTTGCCCTTCTTCAGCACCAGAAATTTGAGGCTTGAACCTCATCCTTGCCTATCTGATCAGAAGCACACTTGACAATCATATCCATCGCCAAGGCAAAAAGGATCACAGAGATGATGCAACCTGTGATAATGCCAACCTCCGGCCGGTGCCACTCTGATGTAACTGCTAAGGATGGGGCAGTAGGCATTTGCCAGGTCAAGCCAGAACACTGTCAGGTCTTCCTTGTTCTCCCGGGCTTCTTTGATGAGCTGGTTCACTACTCCTGTATGCTCTAGCAGGCACGCCAGACATGCCGCCCTTTTGTACTGATGTGTCATTGTAGCCATTCAGGGAGAGGAAGTCTGTCAGCTGCCTTCCTACTGTGCTGAAAAATATCTTGCCATCAAAACTTAGCAAGGAGATGATCCTGAATTGGTTGATTGTCTTGGCTTCCTCCTTTGGGATCTAGACATCTTCAGCTAATCACCATTGCTGCAAAACTTTTTCTCTCCTCTCGATACTTGCAGGATCTTCGACTTGCAGGATCTTCGCCATTTCAGCAACAAGGGACAATTCTTATAAACCTTGTAAGAAAATCCACTCAGACCAGGCACTGAGCTTGATTTTGCACATCTCACAACATCATGGACCTCTTTCAGGAATGGCTCATAGCTGTCGAACTCCTTGAGGGTTGAGGGTGAATTAATCAGGATGTTGCAACGGTCCAGCTCCTGCTGCCGATCAGTGTCACTGTATGTGGTCTGGATCTGCAGATTAATTCCTTCATTTAAGCAAGCCAATCTCCCACTGCACTTCTGCCCTAGTAGTATTTTTGTGAAGCCAAAGGGGTTGGCTATGAAGGAGCTCTTTCCTTCTTGCGCCTTCTTTGCCACTCGGCTCTGTGGAGAGTCACCAGTTTCCTTCTCAGGGTGGTTCGCGGATCAGCCAAGGAAGCAGTGCTTCTCACTGGCCTGCGAGCACTGCATTATGAGGGACTTCAACTCCTTGTGTGAATCCTGTGGATCATTGCAGCTTTGTGGTTTATGGTGAAGGTTGTTCTGGCTGGCCTCTCCTCCAATGCTCCAAACCTCTCCAAAGCCACTGAGACCTTCCTCTGAAGTAGGGGTGTGCCATGTCGTATCGTTCACGATTATACCGGTATATTTTTTTTATGGGTAAAAAAAATGCATATCACAATATTGGCAACATGCCCTACTTCTTGACATAGTGTCGTAAGGATTTCCTATTAATTACCTAGACCTTGGCGGCCCGCCAGAGTCTCTTGTGCTGCGCTAACGTCACATTTCAAGCTACTGAAAGTATATCTACACTTTTCATAACATAGTTATTTTGCGTTGTGTCTCTGCTCAGCAGTGTCTGTCACCCGTCAGTCAGTCAAAACCCCGACCCACCCCTCTGTCCTCCTCCGAGACATGCACACGCATTCACACACACACACACACGCACTGAATATACCGAGCTGCCCTCCCACTGCGCTTCAAAACAAGCACCTACCTGTCTGTAATGTATCAGTCCCGTCCCCACTCTCTCTCTGTGCGTCTGTGTGTGCGTGAGCCGATCTAAATACTATCAACATGTCCTGTCAGAGATCCAAACGGTCCAAACACACTGTTGCATTGTGCCGTTCGTTAGCCGCGAGCTAACATTAGCTAACAATTAAAGTTGTTTTAATCACAAAAAGCTACTATTACTTCCTGTTGCTATACAAATGCAGCTTTCAAAATAAGAGCACAGAATCCACCACAGAAATTACATGAAGACTGTCAAAATAAGATGGCTTGAATAAAACATAGAAGAACCCTTATTCTCCTTTTCAATAATTAATTCAAATAGGCAATGATGTGTTTGTGAGGTGTTTGCTCCCATTTAGCTCTCAAAGTGGACGAGATTGATCACATTGTACTATAAAATGTGCAAAATTTTCTCCCAGGGGGCCCCCAGACGCCCTAGAAGGTTATTGTTTATTATTATTTGCTAATACTCAATTAAGTATTTTTTTTGTATTTGGCAACTGTTGAGATTTGCAATTTACACTACATTTAGATTTATGATTGATTTTTATTTTGTTGTACAATTTTTTTTTATTTATACAGACTAAAAAATAATTTTCTATATATTTTTCAGTATTTTTTAATATCGTCAAGAATATCGTTATCGCGAAAATACTCTGAAATATCGTGATAATCTTTTCGGGCCATATCGCCCACCCCTACTCTGAAGGGGTAAGTATCATCTCCTTGTCTACGGGCAGACACACATTCTGGTGCACAAACCAATGTTGGAGCAGGTGAGTGTGCAAGAGGTCCAGTGGTAACTAGGGGTGTGACGAGATCTAGTGCCACGAGATCTCGCAAGATTAAAGTCGACGATATTTCTCGTTAGAAATCACTCTCGCGAGATTTGTGAGTTATCAGACTTCTATTTGTGACCTGTGGGGGCAATAAAATGAAAAGAAGAAAAGGAGGGGAAACAGCAAGCAGCCAGAATGACGTCGCAGAGGCTCGTTCAGAAGAGAAAGAACGAATCTAAGCGGCACAGTCCACCTGCAGCAGTCTCTCCTTGCTGCAGAGCCGGAGTCTGCAAATTGCTAATAGGCTAACAGTTAGCTCTGTAGCAGTACAGTGTGTGCTGCTGCTGCTGCAGGAGGTGTTCACTTAGCAATCTCTGTTTGTTTACAACAAGCACTCTGTGCACAGTTAGCGATGCCGGTTAATTCAAGATCGCTATGTTTATGATAATTAGCCATGCTGGTTTGTTTTGATCAGTTGCTGATGTTGTGCAGTTAGCGACAGCAGCCACAGTTTCCCATGTTTAATCCGTCTTGTATGTGATCAGGGATCACGGTCGAAACTGTTGCTAAGCGATTACCATACGTCACCTCCGGAGTCTCATTAATCCCTTTGGGGGATTTTATTTTATTTATTTATCTTATTTTAACTTTTAAAAGCCCATGCCTACATCATGCATGTAAAGAGTTATAAATAAAACATTTCAAAATGCATGTTAAATAAAAGTCTGTTGGTCCAGTCATATATTTTGTCATTGTAGTTTTCTTAAAATCTCGTCTCGTTCTCGTGAACCCAATATCGTGTCTCGTCTCGTCTCGTGAGAGTATTGTCACACCCCTAGTAGTAACACTTAGGCAGCTGCTGCAAAGGGTCCCAACATAATCTGGCACCAAATCACTGACACTGATCTATCACAGTCTGTGATGCACTCCCTGATTGCCCTCCTTCTCGTCAGGGTTAAGCATGGCTTCATGGCAACGGAGTCCAGAATAAGGCTCAGATGCTTGACTGAGTTGGCCAGGGCTAGGCAGCTCTTCTCTGCAATCAAATGCAGCCTGAGGGCAACCAAATGTACCAGCAAAGCCTCTGTGTGGCTTCGCACTAGGACTCCTGACAAGTCACACACCAGGAAGTCGTCCAGAAAAGGATATTGAACTACACTTTCTAGTCTTTCCATCACTTGCTATTAAAGAGGCCACAGACACTCTCTGTTCCTCTCTAGCCTCCTCTCTTAACAACCTCTGTCTTCTAACATCCAAACCCGCTCGTGAAACATAAAGTTTATGCCATCAGTAACCAGTTCTCTGACCCTGCCCAACTACAGCTGCTGCTACAACCTAACCGAGGTTCTCTCACCTCTCTACACCCACTCACCGAGGAGTAGGTCTTGAAATATCTGAACTCCTTTGTTCAAACAAACCCTCCCAGCCATTATGCTCTTCGAGTGAAAGATGTCTGGCTACTCCGCCGTTGAAGGGCTCTACGTCTCAAACAAGACTCTTCTCCTCTGTAGTGCCCCGGTGGTGGAACAAACTTCCAAACTCCTTATCAGTCCTTAAGAAGAGACTAGGACTAAAGACCCAACTCTTTAATGAACACCTTAACACTTGATCTACACAGATGACAACGACAGGTATCACACTGACTGCTCACCTGATCTAAAAGCACTTTCATCCTAATGGACTCAAACTTAACCCATGGCACTTACTCTTGCTATGTTTCTTGACTTATCCTTTGCTTGTGTTGTATTGACTCTCAATTGTAAGTCGCTTTGGATAAAAGCGTCTGCTAAATGACATTGTAGAATTGTAGAACCCTGTACTTTTACGCTAATCCTAGTCAAGTGGTTTTACCGCCTGAAGTAAACATTTTCCTGTGGATACTGAAGTTTATTTTGAAAAGCCACAATGCTTGCAACTAGCAGAAAGTGAAAGATGGTCCCTTGATGAGAATACATTGTGATCTCACTTGTGCCTTGTGATTATAATTATTACATTAAATATTACTCAGTGTTCCAAATTGATAGTTTGTAACTTTATGGGACTGATTTAGGTGAATTGGCTATATTTTTCTCTGTTTTACCGAGTGGTGCCCCTTTTTGAGGTGACTTTGAGTAAATCAAGTCATATCATTTATTATAATTAATAATTATTTATGATGATTATGTATCATTCTGATAGCCATTTAACCACATTTTTGAACTGTGAGACACACACAAGTGTTGCTCAGGTTCATCCTTACATATTTGATATCCTTATGGTAAGGATAGCATTTACTATAATGCCCTTTTTTTCTTGATTTTTTTTATATATTTGACACCCCGTGCAAGGTATCATTTATTCATAAAACAGTTATCCTAAATTCCAAACATGGGCGACTGTGTATTATGAAATAGAATTGAAAAATGTACACCTATTCTTAGGTGACTGTATGTATATCTGCATCATGTCTTTGATGATGTTGAATGAATTCAAACATATGTCTGTTTGCACCACTGAAGGCTACAAATCATTCAGTGTGCTCCAATCCTTTATTCTACTCTGAAGTCCACATAAATGGCTGGGATGAAGTGAATTTCCTTGCCATTCAACATTATTCACAGTTTGCATTATTTGCCGTATTGTGACACTGATGGACAGAAAGTTTGCTTGGTCACCGAGGGTTCAATCTGTAGTGAAGACATAAGTCTTTGAAGAGGATAGCTGAGAGAGAAATGTTATTCAAGCAATCTCATTTTGTAAATTCTGAATGCAGAAAGAGGAAGGGTTTTTAGTCATAAGCTGTCTTTATTATGCAAGTATCGGTACAAGTATTTACCATGTCTCCATCCAGCTTTGGCCCTGAATAAGACAGGTGGGTCTGCCCACCCCCCTCTCCTCAAGCCTAAGGCTAGCTCTGAGGCATTCATGCTGCCTTAACCCTGCTGTTTGCCACTGGTAATATATATATATATATATATATATATATATATATATATATATATATATATAGACAGCCAATAGTTCTGAATAAATATGAGGAATCTAAACATCCAATCATCCAAGCAAAATGGAACACAGCAGCTGCCAACAAAGTTAACAAAGTTAATATGCTTATCAATATTCATACTATATATATCATGTTATTGAGGCACAAGTAACAAATATAGGCTTACATTTTTTGTCTATTCCTATTCTTTAATGTGTTGCTTGGCTGATTTTTTTATATTCTTTCAGCTTGTAACCCCAGCGGAGTGAAACGAACGTGAGAACAGATTGCAAACAAACAAAATTAAAAAGAACATGATTCAAAATCGTAAGCAGGTTTAAGGTCCACGTTTTTTCAGGGGTTGACAGGAAGCCTACAAGACTCAAGTGCTTTAATAAGTTTGTTGTAGGATTTGGCTTGGTAGGCCTATTCAAAGATCAAAGACATAGCTATGATACTTCTTACAGCAAATAAGAAAAGAAATGGAAGGAGGCGTCTCATCGGATTGGCAGCTCCCAACACAGGAAATCTGTACGGGGTATGTTTAAATCAGTTAATATTAATATACTTGATCACTAACAAAGCTAATAGCCTGATTATTGTGGGATAAAAATGTCTGTATAAAATGTATTTACTTTATTTACAGTTGTTGGTTTCACCTCTGTATAGGATGCCAACCTTTCTTATACACTATGATGCCATCTGTGGTTGCTGATCATACATTAAATAGACAAATTACATTTCTTATTTTCTCAGGTTCCGGACGACCAAGAGCTTTGGCGGTAAACTTAAGTCTTTTGTTTCCAAATATTTTTTATTTTTTTATTTTTCCATTCTAACACAGATGATGAAAGTTTGCACTCTTGGCTTTTCTGTCAGATCTACCTGCTAATGGTGGTGGTCTGCACAAGGGACAAATGGCTGCTTCAAGTGCCGATAGCATAACCTGTAATAAATTGCTTCCATTGCTATGATAATTTTTCAGGAAGAGGGAAAGCTCCCTGAACCTGAGCCCTCAACCTCTAGACATAAACAACCACAAGTGGTAAATAATTTACCTTAATTTAATCAGTGAAGCCAAAGTGAAATGTTCATCTTTTTTCAAATGTGACAAGGGGTTATTTCAACTTATAACATATTTTTCATTCTCTTCAGCTCTCTATAAAAGTTCTCTTGAATTGGACATTGAGTACAAAATCCTAAAAATTCTGAACACCAGTTCCTGGTGGTAGAGGAGATGTGCAACCAAGAAGAAGCTGTCATGTCAGATTCCAGCAGGAGAAACTGACTAGCTAGAGGCTAACACCACACACAGCATGGCTCCGCTTACCTCTCCCTCCGGCTGCACCAGCTGCTCCCGCTTCGCTTTGCTGAGAGGATCACAGAACTGGAAGGACGAATATCCACCTTGTACCAGATCTGTGAGGCCAAAATGCTAATGGATACCATCACCTGCAAACTCTCCCTCCTTCTTCACGCCTGGCTCCGACGCAGCTCCTCCGGGCTCAGATGCCGCTCCTGCACCCGCTGCAGCAGCCTCTCCTCCGGTGCCAGGTCCAGAGCCTTGACCAGCTCCACTCCATCGGACCCTGTGCCCTGGCACCTGGTCCTTGCTCCCAGAAGGAGAGGGAGACGCTCCCAAATCCCTGCGACTCACCACAACATCCAGCTGGAGAATAAGTTTGCACCCCTCACTTTTCCTCCCATTGATGATGAACTCCAGTGTACCCCCCTCCTTCTCCATCTCCATCCCAGAGATCCTACGGTTCACTGTTACCTCCGAGGTCCTCGACCGCCACACATGAGCGCTCTTCTCACCGCAAGACTTTCCGCTCCACGGCCCTGTTTAAACCTGCACCGCGGCACTGGAAGTGAAGTCTTCCCCACCTACCGCCTTCTCCACCCCATCGCCACAAGTCACCCCACACTCGGCATCCCCGCGCCCCGTTTTTCCTCCGACTACTTTAATCATTGGGGACTCTTATTAATTATGCGACACATCCACTTTTTTAATGCCGTAACATATTGTTTCCCCCCAGAGCCAGAGTCCCAGTCATCCTCCAAAAACTCCCCGATTTGTTAGACACATTGCCATCCTCCATCCACAGAATTATGCTCCACGTCGGAGTCAACAATTCATCCCTCCGACACTCCGAGGTGACCAAGTCACACTTCAGACAATTCCTCCAGTCTCTAACCAGCACTGGCAAATCCATCTTCATCAGTGGACCGCTCTGTCCTCACGGCTGTGGGATAGAAAAGTTTAGTCAAGTCCTCCAGCTCAACTCCTGGCTTCAGTCTGTCTCCAGGGAATTCAGCGTCGGTTTTATAGACAATTTTAACTTTTTCTGGAATTGTCAATCCTGGCTAAAAGCTGACAGTATCCACCCAAACAAACTCGGCAACTACATGTTGACAGCCAACCTGCAGCACGCTGTCCAGTCTGACCCACATGACTGACTATTTTCTCACCGCTCCCAATCGCCCACACGAGTCCCCCCCAGCGCCTTCTCAGTCCACTACTCTCTCTACCTACTCCCCCTACAGGCCCCTGCTGTCACTGCACCACTCATCCCACTAGGTTGCTGCCTTCTCCATTACAACCATTCTATCTGTCAGACCCCTTCGCCTCCAATCTACTCTCAAAGTTGTAAACAAAAATAACCTCTCCTACGTAAAACTCAGCGCCCCTGCCCCTCCATTCCTCAAACTTGAAAACACCACTGTCAACTTTGGACTACTAAACGTCCGCTCACTCACAAGCAAGGGACAGCTCATTCAGGACATCATCAAGGACCATAACCTAAATTTAATTTGCTTAACAGAAACATGGCAACTACCCACTGATTTTTCTTCTCTGAATGAATCCACTCCTCCAGGATTTATCTATAACTGTCGTCCACGTGACTCTGGCAGGGGTGGAGGTCTCGCAATAATCCATTGCGAAAAGTGGAACATCCAGCCGGTTCCCACCCCTGCCTATCACACATTTGAATCCATCACCTTACAGTTATCTGGCCCCACCCCCACCATCCTTCCCACCAAAAAAGGAGTTCCTCGAAGATTTTGCTCTACTCCTGACTCATCTCTCCACACTCTCTCCGAACATACTACTCCTGGGTGATTTCAATATCCATATAGACAATGGCTGTGTCCCAATGTCAAGGATCCTTCCTTGGTAGGATCCTTCCTTCAGAGTCGGGTCCTCCGAAGGCAAGGCAAGAGTCCTTCCTTTCACTGGTGTAATGCACAAATGGGACAGCCTTCGGAGTGTGCAGCTGTGCGTCATTGCGTAATTGGACGTCCTGCTTAACTTCAGCACCGCTCTCGGCCCTTTGGCTAAGATCAAGTGTAGTATCTGTTCTTATCAGTTTAATAAAAAATAAAAAAATAAATTCAGCGCCGCAATTTCAAAATCAGTTCACGACATGAATGTGTCTCTGGCATCAGCACTCTGACACATATTTGTGAAAATGGAAGAAGATGCTTTAAGGTTGAATCTCCACGATTTATCAAGTAAAAACCATAAAGTGGATTAAACCTGAATATTTAACTAATCCTGGCTGAATTCGGCCGCTACTTAGTGCCATGAATGCAGCGGCGCATAATTCATCATGGAAATATGTTCTGTGATTTTTTATTTTTTATTTTACAGTACAGTACAATAACAGTTATTTATAAATAACAATAACGGATAATAGCGGACTTTCGGTCCCTGTAAACACAATAAAGAAATGTATAACTTTCTGAATGGCATAGTTGCACATAGTACATCATCATCGGACACATATAAATTAATAAACAATAACTTTAGCGACTGAGACGGCATTAATTAACTTAACCGGCAATGTATCAAGATGACGTTTATTATCTTTACGCTTAATATTCTGGCATATGCTTATTCATATGTTTTTGCTTGACTTTGAACACGCGTTTTGTAAGTTATGTGATAACATTCAGTGTAAACTGAAAATATCTACATATTTAAATGCATATTGCGCCGCCGGCGTCGCTGTTTCTACACTCTCCATTTTTAAATCTCCCGGTAGACCGGTGTGCGCAATGCTTTATGGGTAGTCGGAGCGCACGCAGGATACACACATGTATCCTCGGAATTTGGGCAAAAGAAGGACTCTGTCCTCCGGAGCATCCTCGACATTGGGACAGTCCTTCAGCGGATGTCGATGACGTAGTGTCCTTCAAATCCAGCCGTTTGAGCATCCTTCCTTGGCTTTGGGACACAGCCCCTATCAGCAACACTCTCACCAAGAATTTTACTTCCTGCATAGACAGCTTTGGACTCCAGCAATTCGCAAACTTCCCGACACACCTAAAAGGACATACTTTGGACTTAATATGCTGTTCTGGTCTCTCCCCTAACAGTTGTAAAGCAACTCCCCTCCCCTTTTCAAATCACATGCTAGTTTCCTTTAATGTCAACCTTGCACTCTCCAAAATCCGTCTCCCACGCACTATTTCATTCCGTAATATTAAGGACATTAACATGGACACTCTCTTCGGGAATCGACTCCCTCCCAAATGCAGAGTTTTTCCACCCCTGATGAGTTGGTCCTCCATTACAACAGTCTCCATGATCTCCTGGACTATCTCACCCCACTCAAAACCAGATCTGTCACCTTCACCTGCTCCTCACCATGGTTCACTTACCCCGCCCCCAGTTTCTGTAATTACTGATATCATCAAAAAGGCAAAGTCATCAACCTGCCGGTTAGACCCTATTCCAACTGCTCTTGTCAAAGCCACCATTCCCTCTCTGGCCCCCCTCATCACACACATAATCCACTCCTCTCTCACTACTGGAATTGTCCCATCACCCCTCAAAACAGCTGCTGTCACCCCAATACTAAAGAAACCTGGTGCAGATCCCAACGACCCTAACAACCTCCGTCCCATCTCCAATCTGCAATTTCTGTCAAAGACTCTGGAAAAAACTGTTGCCACTCAACTCCATTCTCACCTTTCCCGCAATTATATTTTTGAACAATTCAAGTCCGGTTTCCGACCTCTCCATAGCACTGAAACTGCACTACTCAAAATCACCAACGACCTTCTCCTCGCAGCTGATTTCAGTCTCCTCTCCATCCTCATTCTGCTTGATCTGAGTGTGGCCTTCGACACCATCTCACACACCATCCTCCTTGACAGACTCCACTCCATAGGCATCACCCACACCCCCCCAGCTTGTTCAAATCCTACTTCTCTGGTCGCACACACTTCATCAAACTCAAATCATTCACATCACAACCACTCCCAGTCACCACAGGGATGCCCCAAGGCTCTGTCCTGGGGCCCCTCTTATTCATCATCTACCTACTCCCCCTTGGTTACATTTTCCGGAAACATCACATCAACTTCCACTGCTACGCGGATGACACCCAGCTCCACATTTCCACTGAACCTGAGTCCACCTTCCCTCCCTCCTTCCTCACTGACTGCCTCCTCGAAATACAGTCCTGGTTTTCATCCAACTTCCTGAAACTGAACAGTAACAAAACAGAAATCCTACTCGCTGGCACAAAAAACACCCTATCCGAATCTCCCAGTTTCACAATGTCCATAGACAATTCAAACATCTCTCCACCCCCCAGGTAAAGAGTCTGGGTGTTATCCTCGACAGCACACTCTCATACACCTCACACATCAGCCACATAACCCGCTCAGCCTACCTCCATCTCTGCAACATCAACTGCCTCCGCCCCTCTCTTACACCCCACACAGCTGCCATCCTGGTCCACACTCACTTCCCAACTTGACGACTGCAACTCCCTCCTCTTTGGACTTCCACAAAAAACTCTTCACAAACTACAACTGGTACAGAACTCAGCAGCACGCATCATCACAAGTACCCCATCCAGTCACCACATCACACCAATCCTCCAGCAGCTCCAATGGCTCCCAATCACACACCGCATCCAATACAAGACTCTACTGCTCACCTTCAAGGCCATTCACAACCTCGCCCCTCCATACCTCTCTGACCTCCTCCACATTGCCACACCCACCCGCCCACTCAGATCATCTTCCTCCACGCACCTCTCTGTCCCCCCTGCCCGCCTGGTTACCATGGGGAGCAGAGCTTTCAGTCGCTCTGCTCCCTTGCTCTGGAATTCCCTTCCCCCTTCCCTTCGCAACATCACATCTCTCAATCAGTTCAAATCACAACTCAAGACATACCTGTTCAGACTCGCTCACTCTATCTGATCCTCCGCACCCCCCTCCTTTATTGTAATGTATTTGTAAATGTTTTCTATGATGTTTTAATGTATCCTATTGTACTTGGTTTTAATGTCTTTCTAATCTTATTTTAATTTTGATTTTAACAAATTGTATGATGTTCTGCACTGTTTTATCCATGCTGTAAGGCAAACTTGAGTGCCTTGAAAGGCGCCCTTTCAAATAAAATGCATTATTATATTTCCCAAGCAAAGTAAGGCTCCTGCACAAGGTGAGATTGTTGAAGAATTTTTTTAACAACCTAGTTTTTACATTGGCACACAACAGAAAGTAACAATCCCACGGATGGAAAAGATTGTGGGAGAGATGCATAAACATTCTCAATTAGTTTGTTCCCCAAATTCCCAAAAGCACTAATGAGAACAAAAAAGGAAGTTAAAGGCAAGCGAGCTAATCACAAAAAAATATGCAAGAACTTTACAGCATAAAAAGAAGCTAGGTAAAAGATAGAGCAGAGAGCTGTTCAATAATTTTCCTTGCCTGTATTTTGTCAAATAGACAAAAGTGGTCCGTTGTTTTAAAAAAAAATTACCAAAAGATGCTGTTGAGAGAAGTAAAATCACTTAGAGTGTGAAGCATGAAGTCTAATGTGCTGAGCTTCATTAAAACCGCATATGGCTCCTGCCCTGGCCTCTCCTGTAAACCTAAAACTTTGAATGGGAGAGGATCCATCTTGTCCCTCAGTTCCCGCAACCCTCAAGCACATCTTGGTTGGATCTAAGACCAGTCTAACACAAGGCAGATGACCAGGCGACACATCAAGGCAGATGACCTGGCGACACATCCAAGTGCTGAGGTGTTTAGCAGCTGCACTAGAAGTCAAGAGATCAACCACCAACACCATGCGTCTCAAGGCCCAGACAAAGTTTGCAAACCCTCCATCCTGATCTGGAAGAGGAGAGAAACATGCAGCCAGCTACTTGCCTTCTGACTCAAGCCCTCTAAATGCAGACTGGGAAATGTGTGCTGACTTAGGCCAGAGACTCATTTTCCCGTACAAAATTGTAGCAACCAGCCTGTGGCCAAATCTGGTCAATCTTTTTCAACACGTTGGCACACCATGTCGAGAAGTTGTTGAAAAAACGCTGGAAATTATGCTCATAACATGCAGTTTAAGGCAAAAACACATAGTTTTTCTCATGTAGTACAAATTTGCCATTTCCACCTACTGTATTTGAAAATGTATACATGCTGTGGAGAAATACTAAGAAATGCATACTAACAACGTGACTATCTATCTATTACACATGGTATGACCGTTGATTTTAGACGTGAAAAGTGCATTTTTAGTGGAGACGAGCAATTTGAGTGGAAAAGCAGAATTTTAAAGGGGCAGTTATCAGTTGTGAATCACTGATTTGATTACATTTTCCTTTAAAAAGATGACAAAGCCTAAAGAACTTGGCAAGTGCTCAATGTGCCACAACATCTTGAAAGGAGTGTCAAAACACCTCGGGGAGTGGCATGGATTGAGGAATGCCGAGGAAAGGTAGATCCTCAACAAACAAGGAGAACAGGGAGAATAAATGTAGGAGAAGGACCATGCCCCCTACCCAGGTGCCAGCCCTATGTTTTGTGGCTGAAGAAACACATTATGGCCCACAAGGACCACACAGCAGCACGCCTCAAGAGGAAAATGAGCGCTGTAAAGTGGCACGTTGCAGTGGAGCGGCTGAGGGCCAGCAACCCCTACCCTCCCATGGTGTCCAACCTTGACGTGGAGGAGGAGAAGGAGAGGGAGGAGGAGGAGAGGGAGGATGACGCAGGTCACTGCCAGCTGTCGGTCTGTAAGGAGATGAGAAAGAGGGTGCAGGGGCTGGAGAGAGAGAACAAGGACCTCCGGTCCTCCAATGCAGCCCTCCATGTAAGTGAATTTCAAATAAATGGCAATTCAGAGCTATGATCAAATGTAAGTCATCATGAATTAACACTTTTTCCTCTTGCAATCAAATCCTCAGGCGATAGCAGGGGAGGGCACCCGTGGCACACAGAGGCCAGCGGCAGAGGGGCCAGCTCCCGTCACTCAGTCAGGCACCAGATCTGTGCAGGTTAGCATATGTCAGGTGTTTTGGTGATAAACAAAAACAGCTGGTGTTGTATTCACTATTGATCCGAAATGTGTTCTCAATTGTTAGGGATTAATAAAAATAGCAATAATCACATTATAGGGGCGTCCCGGTGGCTCAAACTGGTAGAGCGCTTACCATGAAGGCCGTGTGCTTGCCGCAGAGGACCCGGGTTCGAATCCGGCCTGAGGTCCCTTTGCTGCATGTCTTCCCCTCTGTCTCCCCCTTTCTATCTGTCACTATCTAATAAAGCAGTAAAATGCCCAAAAAATAATCTTAAAAAATATAAATAAATAAAAAATCACATTATGACGTTTAGCAAGAATGCTGCTTAGACACATTTGTAAAACACATTTATATGCCAGGCACAGCACACAGAAATAAGAAGTATCAAAAGAAAGGACATACTGATAACGCTTTGCACATCGCCACATAATTTGAGGGCAAGCAGATAAAACACTGAAGCACTCTTTGTGCTCCAATTCAAGGCCACGGGCCCAGGTGGAGATAGATACTGACGAACACTAGACAAGATACAGAAGTGTGCTGTTAGCTTTTTCCTTCCACAGGGCGGTGACCGGAAGCTGAAGCACCAAGAGGCTAGGACTAGCCTGCGTGCCAACGTAATGGGCAGACCGAGTCTAAACCATGGTGCTGCCCTAACAGTTTTGACCAATCAGATGGTCACACATTTACATTATAAAACTCTGTGTAAAAGTAAGTTAGGCATCCTTTTCTGGGAGGTGGTTACAGCTAACTGCTTTGCAGCCTGTGATTTCTGAACAGAGAAGGTCGATGTACATCATTTTACTCTTTCATTGTTGTCTTAAATAAATAGTCAAAAGGATTTTATTCTCCTCTCATCTGTTCTGCAAAAAAAACTAACTCTGACACATTGGCCCTCATTTATCAAGCGAGCGTAGAAACGAGCGCAGATCTGAGTGTATATTTCGTCTTATGACAGGGTCCACGTGTGATTTATCAAATGATCGTATCTCTCCAATCACAGCGTAAGAATGATCGGCTATTGATGAATGTGGCAGCTCGAAACAAGCGTCATTTAAATACCACGCCCTAATAAATACCCGATTCAGATGGCTCGCCTTCAGAGTTTACGACACCGAAGGGCGCAATACGGCCAAAAGGAGGATTTTTTCACCCTCTAAAGTCAGCTTTATTAGCAAAGTGCACCGTTACAATTAACAATAGGGTCAATATAGACATATTAAAGAAATACGCAGCGACGGAGGTTTATGAAATAAAAGTACTTATAGTTTTAAACTCAAACAAGTTCAGTGAATATTTTACATTTGGAGCACGGACTTAGAAGGTTTCAGCTTTTTGGTTGAAGGAGGTAAACAATGTTTTAAAGTAAGTTTTAATTCTAAAAGAAGAGGAATTTCTCAGTTAGAAAGTGAAACGCTGACGTCCAACAGCAGCAACACAACAAACTAGTTTTGTTTGGCAGCATAAAAAGTGAAAAGGAAGGAAATCAGTGTTGCTGTCAGCAGAGGAGCGGACTATCAAACTCCCGGCGAGGTTTGAGTAATTACATTGTGATATATAAAGCCCAATAATCTATATACTATCCGAATATTGCTATTATTATGATGGAGAGATATTATTGACCTCTTTACATTTACTAATAATGATGTCCTAGTGAGAGGAGCGTGTGGCAGCGCTGATTGGAAATGTTTCTATTCGGGCAGCACCGCTAGTGAAGGAGACGCTGACGCTCCGGTGTCGGAGCTGGATAACGGTAAACAGCAGAAGACAACAACATTTAATATCCTCGGCTAGTATTCTGTTTAAAGAATTTCACGATCGCAGGGTGTATTTATTTTTGGATTATGTTTTAATGATAAACTATGTAGTCTAAACATGTTTTGCTTTGTCATTATTAAAAATCAAAACACCACAGAGTTTTATCAGCTCCAGGCATCGATACAATAGTCTAAGATCAATTCTCAGACTCAGACGTGTGGACTTCACGCTGACTCAAATTTGCGTACACAAGCTGAGAGCAGACGTGAGATCTGATCGTACCGTCCGCTCACGTCCAAATTGATAAATGCCGAGGCTTGTGTAGAAATCATCTTACGCCCACTTTACGCTCACTTTCTGACGTACGCGCGTTTGATAAATGAGGGCCAATGTATCTTTTCACTGGGTGTATCCAGGTGATTAACAGCAGCAGTAGCAGCAGAAGCAGCAGAAGCAATGCTGCAGAGGAGGAGGGAGGAGAAAGAAAGGTTAGAAGAGAATAATACTGAATTCACAAAAGTTTATGTCCCAGGTTTCTCTTCCTCTATTCTGACTCCTTCTTCCACACCCAAGGAGAGCCAGCCCTCACCACCAGGCTCCTCAGCAAGGAGGAGCTTGCCTGCCTTAGGAAGGGAGGAGGAGGAGCAGCAGCAGAGGGGCAAGGCTGGATTGGCAAAAGGCAGCTCGGAGGAGGAGGAGAGCATTGAGGACGTGAGTGAGACTAGAGAGCAGAAATGTTAAATGAAGCTAGATTATATTAATAACAAAGCTAAACACTGATCACAACACAGTGAATTTTCAATGATCCAGATCTTGTTCTTACACGTGTCTCAGAGGAAGGCCAGGATTAGCCTCACAATGGTAAATGGTAATGGACGTGCACTTACATAGAGCTTTTGTAGTCACTTTGCGACCACTCAAAGCGCTTTACACTACAGACTGCGCTCATTCGACCGTTCACACACACATTCTTACTGGTGGCTGAGGCTACCCTAAACGGTGCCACCTGCCACCATTGGGAATTCATTCACACACCGATAAATGCAGCATCGGGAGCAATTGGGGTTCAGTATCTTGCTCAAGGATACTTCGACATGTAGACTGCCATGGTCAGGGATCAAACCACCAACCCTCCGATTATAAGATGAGCCGCTCTACCAACTGAGCCGAAGCAGCCCACAATGGCTACAGCTAAGAAAGTTAAGAAGAGGGTCCTGAGCCCTTTGAAACAAAAGGTGTCTCCCAAGAAAAGGGTCAGGAAGACCAGGGTGCAGGTCCTCGTAAAGGACATCTTTAAAAAGTGATGAGGAGGAGAGGAGGAATTTTTATTTATACAGTTTATATAGTTATTGGGTTTGTTTGTTTTTTTACAGTTAAACTGTCAAAAGTAATTTTGTTTTGTTAAAAAAAATCCAGTTAACATGGTTAAACTGTGAAACTTTTTTTTGGTTAAAAAAAAATGGGGAAAAAAACAAAAAAAACCTTTGCATGACGTGGCGTGGAGGCTTACTGCCTGTGTGATCATAGAGCCTCTGGATATTTTTCAGAGGCTTTATGATCACCTGAGGGAAGGGGGAGTGAGAGGGTAGGCCCACAGGAAAGCAATTAAAGCCCTTGCCAACGCCGCAGAAAGTAGCAGCCAGTGGCTGTGGCTGAAGAGAAGAGGTCCCGTCTGGGCTCCTTAGTTACCATCTAGACACCCAGACCTGATCAGCTTGGGTCGGGCTTGCCTTGATGGAGGGTATCTTGTTGCCCCTTGCCGAAACCCCTGTGAAGTTAGGGTACAAAACCGAGTACAAACCTTACACCTCCCTGTAAAACCTTAAATCTTCTGAAATATGTTTAAAAATGTTAACACTTTGTTTCCAAGTTGTGTTTACCATATCAATTTCAACATATGCTATTCTTGAAATTTTTTCCTGGCAGTAAAATATTTCGAACACAGTCTGGCATTTATAGTAATAAAAAAACACAAAATTACCAGACAGAAAGACGGATGGACGGACGGACGGACAGATAGATAAATATTTTGAGTAAGGTCCTCTGAGCTGATCTAAACTGAATCCTCTGCTAGAGACACCCTTCAATATACACACACACAAACGGTACTCGGACAGCACATTTGCACTGTGACGCCAGAGCTCAGCACTCGCCCTCTCGCTCTGCAGACATTGTTAATTTGGTTTGGATGAGCTAACACTACAACTGTAGCGATGGAAAGCAAACAGGATAAATTCTCTCACTGATACACACACACATAACGTGCACCTGTGCACTCCGAAATTTAGATCATCGTCATATATACCTGCTCCAAAAATAACTCCATCTAGAAATGTACAAATATTGGTAAAAAGAGAAAAACTCCCATTGCACAACCAGTATAGGAAGGTTATGTAGGTCACAGGAACAACGTTGGGGAAGATAGTGAATACCACCGCACACTGGAATTACTTTACTGTGACTTATTGAAAATGAAAATTCATCGTACAAATCATATCAAACATCACATATAGCTCGGTGCAAATACCAAAATACACTTTTCAAAAGTCATATTTAAAATACATTACAAAGCAAGCATGGCATTATCACTAGAGTTAAACTATTGACATGATTGCAGTGTAAGTAACAAGTCTGTAAATATAATAATAATAATAATTAGAAAATTTCCTCTGGGGAAATTCCGAAAGGGCCATGGGGGCAACTGCCGGTGTGTGTACACACCTACAGGACCTCAGACAGCCTGTACATCTTCCGCCGCAGGCTGAAGACCCACCTCTTCCAACAATACCTCGGTTAAGTCATGGTCACCTAACATATATATTAAAAAATAAAAATAAAAATAAAATGCTCTTCTTCTTTTCTCTTCTTTTCTTCTTTAACATATAGCACTCCTGTAGCGATGACAGTTAGCTCTTAAAGTTATGTACTTGATTCCTGTGGTCTATGTCTAGTACCTTCAGGTTGAATGCACTTATTGTAAGTCGCTTTGGACAAAAGCGTCTGCTAAATGAATGACATGTAATGTAATGTAATGTAACTATGATGAGATTCTTCAGATATTTCAAACAATTAATACTAGTAATGTTAGATACTATATTATATACAAGGAGCACACCTACAACAAGCACTCCTTTTCAAGTATTTTTATTCTTTATTATTTATACAGCAACCTATGCCCTTTAACCTCAGAATGTGTGTGTGTGTGTGTGTGTGTGTGTGTGTGTGTGTGTGTGTATGTGTGTGTGTGTGTGTGTGTGTGTGTGTGTGTGTGTGTGTGAAGCATGTGTATCTGGAGGAGTGTGCGTGTGTGTGCGTGCATGCCCGTGTGTATCTGTAACTGTAATCACATCAAAGGATCAAAGGCCATCAGAGCAGAGCAATCAACAGAATTAACTGCCACCTGTAGAAGGTTTCGTGACAGCAGCCAGAGGTGGACAAACTGGAATTTCTGGCCTCAAACAGAAAGCATTTTTGGCAAAACCATAATACCTATCATTGATCCGACTACACTTTGAGCGTCCTAAGTTCTTCCTGATCATCTACATATGTTTTTTGTGAAGAAAAATGAAGAAATAGCTTTGTAAGAGCGATCTGAAAAACTTTTAAATATGCTATAATATGCTATACAGAAATCTTCCTGCGTTTTTCATATGGGAGTCAGTGAGGCTGTTGGTGCATGTTGGTGGCGCATCTGTGCATCCAACGCCCAAACTATAACTCTGACAGCTCTACCAGAGGATTGTGAGTGAGAAGACTCATTTTCCTACGTTTCTATGTATAAATTATTTCTGTAGAGTGGAATATGCGGCCTGGAGCGCAGTTTTCAAATTTATTTTTTGACAATTTTTTTCTCTCCCTCTACACTCTGAGCGATGACATCACACACTGTGACACGAACATTCCGTGCAATACACACCCATTATAATCTCAGAATTTCTCCAAAAATGATCATGGTCATTGAACAGGGATTGATAAAAAAACTATATGACCTATCGAAACGTGGATAAATACACCAATACACAAGACTTGTGTCTACTGTTTAAAGAGAGAACTCCGGCAACGGAGTTTTTGATGTACTGGAGTCCGTTCAGGGATTTGGTTGGGACCCCTGACAGGACTGCGTTGCAGTCATCCAGGTGGGAGGTGATGAAGTATTAGAGTTTCAGCCACAGAGTCAGGGATTGAGGGTCGGAGTGTTTTTCAGGTGGCCAGAAGCGTTTTTTGAAATGGATTTGATGTGGGATTGGAATTAGAGGATGGAGTCCAGAATGAAGGAGGAGATCCCCAACCTTCCCGAGCAGTGCCTTGGGGGCCACAACCAAGGGAGCTCTGTTTTATTGCTGGTTAGTTTGAGGAGGTTTGATGTCATCCAGGTTTTAATGCCTTACAGGCCGTTGACTAATGACTGGGGTGGAAGCTTAAGTGTCGTCAGCGTAGGAGTGGAAATGTATACCATGTTGGCGGATGATCTGATCAAGGGAGAGTATATGAAAGGAAAATGAGAAGGTCCCCCCTCATGAAAAGAGGGGGGACCAAGCACAGATTCCTGTGGCACACCTTGGTTGACTGGGGCTGGGTGGGAGCTGGAGTCACCAATGGTAACAAACTGATTTCTGTTCGATATATAGGATTGTAACCAGAAGAGAGCTATACCAGAAAGGCCGAGATATAGACTTATCAGTCCTAATGCTGGCCCTTTATAACGCTAAAAGGGAGGGGTTTGAGCACCAGGAATGCTATCGTGGCTCATGTCCCCCTTTGGCCCAACAACTTATATGTGAAAAGAGACATAAGTTAACATTTGCATATCATTGAAAACTCATTAAATCCTGTGTTTCATTAAGTCCATAAGGTTTAATAGTGTTCAGTTCATGGATCCTTTCTCAAGAGCTGATTAATTAAGTTTCCCCCTCTTTGTTTGGGGATAACTTTTTCATTGTCAATCAACTCGAGGGAAGTTGCAGGCCCTTGACATTTGTCATGGTCATAGTGTCACATTGTCATAGTGCCTAGCAATGGCATAATCCATATTTTAATTTCTTATGGTAGCCTTATGCTCAGCAACTCTCAGTTTGACATTGCGCTTTGTTTGTCCTACATACATTTAGCCACAAGGGCACTTCAGAATATAAACCTGTGTAGAGCGAAGACTAATGGATTATAAAGAAAAATAAAACGAAATATAGATATATAAAATATAAAATAAGATATGTTTTTTATATTTCTTTCCCTCTGTAATATTTGTATTCTGTACAAATATCGGTGTTTCATAAAATTGAGTTTAGGATCTCTCTCATTCAAGCATGCATGTTCACATGCACACACATCATTTGCTCACTGTACCCAAACATAAATCCTGACAGATGTCATTATATCCGAATGCAAGATCGGATGCAGATCTTTGAGGTTGTAAATGTAATAAATAATACAAGTGAAGCTAATAAGTTCAATTAAATTTATGCATGTTATTCATTTTTCAGAATATGTGTAGTGTATATGACCCATATTAAAGGAATAGTTCGGAATTTTGGACATAGGACCTCATTTCCAACTTAGCCGGTGTGATATAGGTCGGTGGAGACCATTTTCAGCACATTTTATGCAGTCCTTATAGTTGCACAAGTCACTGTTGCTAAACTGGTGTTGAGCTAGCGCACGTCAATAGTAACATCCAGCCTGTCACTAAAAACAGCTTTACCTGCTCCGCAGAACACCCGAGACAAATGCATTATAACGTCGGACTATCGATGTACATGTCTGTGTTGATAGAATAATTTTAGAAATTAAACCAACCTTGCATTTTCAATGTTAAAACATTTTGAGGGACTAGTTTCTCAGCAGTAGCGGAATTTTACTTTGTGGGTTAGTAGTAGTGCGTCAAAACGGAACCAGAAGAGCCCTCCAGTCGTGACAGCTATGGCTGATTTGATAACACAAACTCATCTTCGTCGTCCTCAAACTCCGAAATCTCAGCATGGCTGGCAGTGGCCATAGTGTCCTGCTATCCTGTCTCCGCTATGACAGCACCTAAATAAACTTGCATGATTGTCAGCGAAACCGAAACCGTCTTCCACTGTAGCCTCACTAGCCTGGAGATAATATCACTCCGCCGCTGCCGTAGCCTAAGCAACAACAGGGAACAAAGTATAAGCTATTCCAATGCTATGCAAGGTTGGTTTAATTTCTAAAATTATTCTATCAACACAGACATGTACATTGATAGTCCGACGTTATAATGCATTTGTCTCGGGTGTTCTGCGGAGCAGGTAAAGCTGTTTTTAGTGACAGGCTGGATGTTACTATTGATGTGCGCTAGCTCAACACCAGTTTAGCAACAGTGACTTGTGCAACTATAAGGACTGCATAAAATGTGCTGAAAACGGTCTCCACCGACCTATATCACACCGGCTAAGTTGGAAATGAGGTCCTATGTCCAAAATTCCGAACTATTCCTTTAATATTTTCCGAAAGCTTAGGAACTGAGTCGCAAATTACATAAATACATGGCCAAAATGAACATATCTATTTCATCAAATAATCATCTAGTGATATTATTTAATAGTTTAATGGATTCGTTGACCCAGAAAATGTATATTTTGACACCAAGATTAACCATCCAAGTGGCTTGGGAAATATATTGGTTGTCATAGATGTTATATGGCTGCCATCTCTGATCCGCAATGTTGATGAAGTGGCTCCTATCAAAAATTTAAACCTATGGTGATAGAGAGCATATGGAAAAAATGCGGTGCTTTTGTCCAACGTGTCCCCATTCTTTGTAAATCTGATCCTAAGCCGCTTGACGATTTGTATTCCTCCTGGACCAGAAATACTGGTGCCTGATACATGTTTTGTTCATGTAATATTCTAATTAGCATATTTGCATAATTACAAGTACAAATATATATTACACAAATTGGTTTCAAGCATATTTATGCGAAAAATAAGTATGATTTCCCTTAAGTAATTGTAGAATTCTCCTTTCTCATATTGCTTTGCCTTGTGGTGTCTTCCTGGCCGTCTTGGATAACATCTTGAAAATGATTCCTTTCTAGTGGTCAGATTTTGGTAAACTTTTAGTATGTTATCAAGGACATCTAATACAACAAAAAACAGCTGAGAAACCTTTTGATAGATTTTTTTAGGTTTAGGTGTTTATATATATATATAGATATATATATAGATATAGATATAGATATAGATATAGATATATCTATATATATATATGCACCCGCCTATAACAGGGCTGTCTGTCCCACCTCTGTCAGACAATCTGAAGCAGACAATAATGCTTGACGATCATGCATGACAGATTATAGGACATATTGTTTTTGTCTTCAATTATTATGACTTGGATATTAGCCTCTAACTTTTATTTTATTAACAACTTCTCAGTGAACAGATATGTTTTAAATTGGCAGAAAGTTCTGTTTATACTGTTACTCAAGCTCATTACATCCTTAAAAGTGAAGTTGTCTGCGTCCCTGTTTAACAGACACTATCAATGTCTGTACCTATAGCAATTCATTCGATATATGAGACATTTCACTTAAAACCAAAAATGTCTGCCTAATGGTTGCGTTTGGGGAAAAGTCACTGTATAATCAGGGTCATTATCCTCTGGGGACCACGAATGTCTGTTTAAAATGTAATACCAAAACATCTGATGGCATCAATGAACTTGGCCTCTGCCTTTGTAGGGCAGAATCAGAATGCATGCCCACAGCCCCTCCCCCTACACGTTAACCACAAAAATTAGCCCTCATCATAAACATCGATTCAGTACAACTGTGTATGTATGTGTTTTCATCAGCAGTGAGCAATGTTGAAAGTGTCAGACAGGGCAGCAGAGGAGTGTTATCTCAACTCTTACTGTCCCCACTGATCCACTCCAATGATTAATCATCTGCCCAGCTGCCATTACCACACCCTCTGCCTTCACCCCATCTCCTTCACTGCTACTTATGAGCTCATATAGGGCTTGTTTCATAATGCCAAGGATCAGGAAATTCAACATTTATTTAAATAGCAAAAGTCACTGACTTAGATTTCTTCTTTTGGAGGAAAAGATATACCTTCAAAGCATGGAGCTCACATTTAATAAAACCTGAGACAATCCTATTTATTTTCTGTCCCTGTACCTCTCTCCCTGTATTCATCTCTCTGGCTCCTTGTATGAAAATAAGCACAAGAGAAACCCCATATGTATAGTTGAGGGAAGTCATCATTTGCTCTAATGTTTATTTGCTGAGGTGGAAGGGAGGCTAGGTGACAAATGTGCTGACTAGAGTAAGGAGCATTAGCAGGTGAGGCAATGCATTAAATCCCTCAGACTCAATCATTTAGGTAATGTCCCGTTTGTTTTAGATTCATGGCTCGTATTGCCTTTTTAACGATTGAGTGTGGCCAACCGTGAATCTCAGGCTACCGTTATCCTGCAGTGTTTCACACTGCTCTACATCATCTGCTGCAAACCAGAGAAGAGACTGAAGGTTTAAAAGGCTGACAAAAAGGTTTGTGATGAAAGAATTGCTGGTTCAAAACTGCAGAATGCCTCTAGGAAGTCCACTGAACAGTAACTGCCAAGGCGCCTTTGAGCAACATCCTGGACCTCCAGCAGCTCTAGAGGCAACTATTTTCAACCTGAATTAACAAATGATTTAAGAAATATGTTGTTAGCCAATGTGTATAGCCAGTTTATTGTATAACAAGTATCAGATGTTTAAGAAATACCCTCCAATCACCTATTTAATATTTCTTCAATATCATACCCATCAGTAAATCAAACTGTCCAGCTATGAAAACAATGACTGTGCCTAGTGTAGGGAACATGCCTCAACTTGGGGCGTCAAAAAGGTGAAGTGAACATAGGGGTTACAAATAAATGTATAATTATAGTTTGCCTCTCCTCAGGGCACCAAAAATGTAAGAAAAAGAGTGAACAGGATCCCATCAATTTAGTGTTAAGGTTTCAAAAGTGAGTTTAGATGTGTAGAACCTGATAATGTAATAAATTCCCGTTAATGTAGTAACCCCGTTAATGTAATAAAAATCTTGAGTCCAGTGAAAATGTAATAAAACCTGATAATGTAATTACTTCCCAATAATGTAATAAAGTGCATTTCCCAATAATGTAATACACTTTTAACCAATAATGTAATAAAGTATTACATTAATGGGAGGTTATTATATTATCTGGTTAGCCTTCATTTCGCAAGTCCTGATAATGTAATAACTTCCCGATAATGTAATAAAGTGCAGCAGACCACCCATTACTTGAGTTCAAGTGGTGATACTGTGTATGCAACACTAGCATAAGAGCTCTAGCGCCACCAACAGGTCAAAGTTGAATGTTCATTAACTTTTGACCCGTTCATCCGTTTTTCACAAACGAGGTATCCATTACACACGAATGCATTCAACAGCTTCTTGAAATCTAAAGGTGCTTGGCTGTGACAACCAATCACACTTAATGGCTAAGTCGCCAAACAGGAAGTTAGCCTATTTCTCAGCAACCCTTTAACATATCTTTACCAAACTTGGTATATCGAGTCATGACGTCATCCTGGGAACACCTAAACAATTTGGTGACCTTTGACATCTAGGGGGCGGTGTGTTTTAACTCCTATATCTTCACATAAGTGGATTGCAAACTTATTTTTCAATGTCTGGTGATATTGCCAGACCTCTCCAAATAGCTCCAAAACTTTGTTGCACATCAGAATTTGGCTGCCATTCTGATCTTTGAGCATCCTGGTGTTAAACTTTAACTCTTATTGACATTAAACCAGGTTAGAGCCTAGGAAAAAAACCTGGTCTCAACCAGCCTTGGTGCCATCCACTATACATGCCCCTTCATCATTGCTTGCAGCTTTTATACGTTTTTGGAATGGATTATTTTGTATTTCAAACTATATGTAACTACTTGTGCCTAGTGCTTTCAGAACATTTTCACATAATCAACAGCAATATTAGGCTACAAAGCACTGCTCAAACAGTGCAGTAACACTTGACTTTTTACTAAGTACATAGGTTGGATACATTGTATTAGGGACCCTGTAAAATAAAGTGTTACCAACTGTATTCTGAGCTCGTTAAATATCACTGGCAAATTGCAGTGGACTCCAAATGCAACAATTTTGTATTTGTTTATTTATTTAATTTCAACACACAACAAAAGTAAACTATATCCCGAAAAGCCAGTAATATATAGTGTTACCAACAGTGCTCTGAACTTTTTAAATATCACTGGCAAATGGCAGTGGACTCCAAATGCAACAATTTTGTATTCTTTCAGTTAATTTCAACACACAACAAAAGCAACATATCCAGAAAAGCAACCTCACTTTAGAACTTTGTGGTTGATGTCTTCATCATGGCTATTTTGAACATGGATTTGAACTTTCTTTCGGCATCCATATACTGAACTGGTGTATAATCCATAAACCAATAGCAAATAGACAATGTATTATCGTTATTGAATGTGAATATTATATGAAATAACTTCACTAACCAAAGCCTCATTTGCCCTCCATGTTTTAGTAGATAGACTAATTGAAGTAAATATAGAATATAAAATACATTTATAATAATAAAAGGGACTTTATACACTGGACAGCTATCGATGAGCCTTTGGTACCAGCATGTAGTTAGAAAAACGATGTAGGTAATGCAATACTTGTAATGTAATACCATATTTTTGATTATTCGTATTAGTAGTAATAATATATTACTGGAGATGATTAAAGACAATAATAGTAGTAATAATAATAACAACTAGAAACAACTAGAGTGGATGCAATATACTGGCTAAAATGTTGCTATGTTGCTGAGCTCACTGAGCTATAGCTGCTTAATTTGAAACATGTGCATCAAGGAAATATAAGGAGAGACCTTTGACCTTCATCATCAAATCAATTAATCTTTAAGTCCCTACAAACACTCATACCAAATTTGAATCACTTGCACCAATGCATTCTAGAGATACTGCACTCAAGATTAACATGGCTGTCAGAGAGCCAAATGGTATTGAATTTAAAAAAGCTGTTTGACACATTTGTTCAACTTGGTCTGAAGATCATATGCCAAGTTTCATGAAGATTGGACAGAATATGTGGCCCCCCAGAGGTCAAAGGTCACCAGATGTTTTGGGTCATATGATGATGTCATGATGTCATATGTACCAAGTTTGGTTAAGATATGCTAAAGGGTTACTGAGAAATGGGCTTATTTCCTGTTTGGTGACCTCACCATCAAGTTTGATTGCCAAGTGCCTTTGAATTTCAAGAAGATGTTGAATGCATTTGTGTGGCATGGTCGGAAGATCTTCTGGGCCAAGTTTAGAGAAGGTTAGACGAAATTTGTGATAAGAGAGGCCTTTTAAAGGTTTTTGATCAAATCAAAGATGGCGGAAAATCCAATATGGCCGAAAAACCCCATTGAGGATGCATTGAGCTCGGATTGGCCCAAGGGTTCCAGTGATACATCCTTTGAGAAAAACGGATGAACGGGTCAAAAGTTAATAAACATTCAACTTTGACCTGTTGGTGGCGCTAGAGCTCTTGAGCTAGAGTTACCTACACAGTATCACCACTTGAACTCAAGTAATGGGTGGTCTGCTGCACTTTATTACATTATCGGGAAGTTATTACATTATCAGGACTTGCGAAATGAAGGCTAACCTGATAATGTAATAACCTCCCATTAATGTAATACTTTATTACATTATTGGTTAAAAGTGTATTACATTATTGGGAAATGCACTTTATTACATTATTGGGAAGTTATTACATTATCAGGTTTTATTACATTTTCACTGGGCTCAAGTGCAGATTTTTATTACATTAACGGGGTTATTACATTAACAGGAATTTATTACATTATCAGGTTCTACAGATGCCTATATGAATTACTAGCAATTTATGTAAATAGTTATGAATGAAAATAAAATACAGTGTAATTGACTGATTTAATCTAGTCACCTCGATTTGGGCACCACTCTGTAAACAGAATTTTTTTTTTTTTCAGTCAATTCACCTAAATCAGTCTCATAAAGTTACTAAACTATCAATTTGGAATATCGATTAATAATTAACTTCATAATTAGAATCAAATTACCATATTCATATATATTAGTGGTTGAAGGAATTTGGATTTGTACAACATTAGAAAGGACAGCGTGTGCATTCCAAAAGTATATTTATTCTAAAACAAAGTAAAGCAAACAAAATACACAATATCTAATCTAACATATGATTTACAGTGGAAAATGAGTGAGAGTGAGATAATGCCTGTGTGTTTGACTAAATGGCTGCACAGGGTTAGACAAAGAGACAAGTAAAATCAAAATGGCAGAGCCTTTTGTCTTGGGAGAACAAAAGACCATTCTGACTTTGAATTAGAGGTAGACCAAAACATCGGCCGGCCGATAATTGCGTTTTTTACTTGTATCGGCATCGGCCGATACGTGGTGCGTTCGCCGATCAATTAGCCCATTTCACTGAGCCAACACCAAGCAAGGCTCGGTGCAACATCTGCCATTCGTTGGTGAGCTGCTGCTGATACCGGAAAAAGAAAAACACATCAAATATGTCGACTCATCTGAGGCGCCACAACCTCAAGGCCTATAACAACATACAAAAAGGAAAGGAAGATCGAGCAGAAGAATGTTTGTTTTGTTAATTAATGTTTCTTTTTTGTTTAAACTGAGACTTGTGTAACATTTGTTATCACTGTGTCATTTTTATCATGTAAATGGAGGGAAAAAAGGCAATATCGGCTTCAAGAATTGGCCCCAAAAAATCAGCAGCACATATCGGGGAGTTTGGGTTTGGGTGTTTTCCAGCATCATTTACTGTGTTGTTGTCTCCAAATCTTGGCGTAGATTTCTTTGTGATTGTCTCTCGGATATGTTACATGTATCTCAGCAGAGACCCATGGATTGGTTTCCCGGCCTTGTAGGCTGGATTTCTGGCTGTCTGACACCAGCGGTCAGATGAAGAAAGACCCCGAAAAGAGGGAGACCTATACATTTATAGCAGAGTTAAGTCTGGACATCATTTAAAACGCAAAAGAACCTAATGTCTTGTGTAAGAAAGGGGGAGGTTGGGCATCTCTCTCTCATAAGGGAGTGAGAGAGAAATCAACTTTATTAGGCAGTGTTTTCAACTGTATGCAGTGTAAAGGTTATTGACTAATGCGTTATTTAAAAAAAAAAAAAAACATATAAAAATTATTAAATTTAGTAATACCAAAAGATCTTTGCAAGAGTTCAGGTCACCTGCTGCTTTATAGAAGCTAAAATCAATCAGTAGTCTTTATCAGATTAATACAAACAAGCACCGACTCAACATGGAGGTTTTGTTCCACCTTTCTATTTGTCGTTACATACAATGCCATCTTGGTCTGCCCTAAAACAAAGTTTGAAAGCTGACTCTTCTGTTTGTGTTGGCGAGTGGTTCTAAAACCACAAATAAAAACCTGCTTACTTAAACTCTCATTACAACTGGAAAAAAACACTTGTAGAACAGAAAAAATGCTGACTGATTGGTTAACCTGGACACAAGAGTCCACTGCCATGATACAGTGGAGCAGCCTCCACTGTAAGTCCCTGTGTCTTTTGCACAGTGGAGGCTTGTACAATGACCTCCACTAAGATCTAGATCCTAGGTCCAGGCCTAGGTAGATCCACCAGGGAGCGTTGGTCCGTCCATCCAGTTTTTTTCTGTCCAATATTTTCACCAGTATTTTATAGAGTTTTTCTGGAGGCCCCCTCCAGGGTGACCGGATGTGCTGTCTCTAAAAGAGCTCCAGAATGGTCTTTTAGGTCCACTGCCAGGAAAGTTGCAAGAAAAAGGTCCTCAGTGTTGGTGCAAATAAATCAATCAGAGAAAGTTTTTAAAAGCAGGATGTCTTGACCTGTCAGCTTGCGTCTCCAGTGTTTTTTTTGTAAACCTTATGTAAACCTTATAATTCCCAGTTTTACGGACAGTTTAGCGTCCTCTGGCTGGGGTAACATTCAAACTCTTTCAACAATAGTAAAACATATCATATGAACGCAAAACATTTATTTCATACAGCATTACAGTAACACAGGGAGGACTATTGCTAACATTTGTCAAGTTATAGTGCTTTGTGTACAGTAATTACCTTAAACAAGGGTGAGAGAGGAATGAAGAAACCATACGAAGCTCCGTCACTCACTCGTCTGTATTGAATGAGGAAGCAGAGCATCTCTCCCTACCTGAGCCTAGAGGCATTACTAAAAGATCACCGAACAATCAACCCACTCATACAAGACTCTGCATCGCCTATCGGTGTTCGTCTACTTGGCTCACTGGCTGCAAACCTAAACAATTACCACTACTGATACACTTAAGCAACCAACAATGAAATCAAATGTCATAAATAATTAATAAATAATTAAATTAACCTTTTTTTTTTTTTTTTAAGATTAAATACTTCACCTGGAGATTAATAACTCTTTTCTGTTAGATAAGCAGGTTCCATACTTGGTGATGATGAGATTACCTTTGTGCTATCAATTAAAATCAGATTAAAATCAAGTCCCAGACTGTTAAAATGTGTCAGGATGCACCAGGGAAAAGGTCTCATCAAAAGTGTCCAGTGGCCCAGTCAGCACTCTCTGTATAAACACTGGAGGAGGAAGGCAGCGCCCTTGCTGGCTAGATGGACCAGGCCCTGCCACCCAAAAGCCATTTCCTCGCCTGTAGAAATAAGGAGAGTTTTTACAGCCAATGAACTGGAGAGGTCCAAAACATCTCAAATTAAGTGACATTACCACTGATTAGCCTGCTGGGCACACTGTAGATCTGGTCAGGGTGGATGACAGACGCCATCACCTCCCTAAGTCTCAGGGCCAGAGCTTTGGACAGGATTTTATAATCCATGCACAGCAGCGAGACTGGTCTCCAGTTCCTCAGGTCTTGTAGGTCTCCTTTCTTTGGCAGCAGGGTGATGACAGCCATTCTGGAGACGATCATTGATAACTTCAAACAGATCAGGTCCAATGATTGACCAGAAGGACTTGTAGAAATCAGCAGGAACTCTGTAAGGATGGCTAACCGTTACCTATTTAAGGACATGTGGCAGTCAGGGCAATGTAATGTATAAATTTGCAATATTTTTTCTACAAGCTTTCACCAGGAGAGAACATTAATATACAGCAGACCAAGCAAGAAAGATGAGAGAGCATGCGTTAGCTGAAATTTAACCACGTTCAGTCGTGTCAAACGGATGAGTTGCAACTTAATGTAAAAATAATGTGACATTACTCCAAATAACTTGCCATTATCAAAGGCAGTAGTAGGTGGTACATGTTACAGCTATAAGCTGCATTGTGGTACGTTAGTAACGTAAGCAAACACATAATCTTTCACTGCACTTCAGTTAAAACAACAACTCAAACTACAAATCAGTCCGCTGATTGCCCAGCACTGACCACATTCAGCATTTATATCACCTTGGCATGGTCATTCCTCTACATTCAACTGGAACATTTCATGGCTGCAATGTTTTAGGCTGCTGCGGTGTTTCTAAGGTAGGGAAACCACAGCCGTAAGATTTGAGACCTCATATGGAGGGTTAATCAAATCAATTTTCCTGGGATTTCATCAGCCAATCATATCTAAATTAAATACTTCCTCCCCTCTATGCTGCTGTCAGTGTGACTTTAGGTTAAATCGTTGTAACCCTCTTACACCCTGTTAACCTCCAACCATCATATTGGTGCTCTGGTCAAGGCTGTAAGAGGCTACTCGTCATCACATCAGTGGCCAGGTCTAGGTCATCAAAGTCCAGAAACACATCACAACCGGAGTATCGGCAGTAGCATCATCACAACCACCACCACCAGTGTCTGGACTCCAATTCGACTTGTGCCTTCATTATTCCCTTAATATACTACATCACCATGGAGTCTAATCGCCAAGGACTATTCACATTTCAATTGAAAAACTAAGTCTGTCCTGATTTAAACGATTTCATGAACTCCTACAATAAAATAAAAATATCCAATCTGATTTTGGGCCAATCACAGCTCTGAGACATCACTAGTAAAGTTTGCAACTGACCTCTGATCCAGTATGGATATTAAAATAACTGTATGAGCACAATCTCTGACACATTAGAATCGATTCTTTTAGGTAGACTTTACAGTCTGATTGGTCTCTCTGGTACTGCTTTACATTAGTTCATATCTTATATTACTGATTTTTCTCTAAGCATTAGTTGTGGTGTTCCTCAAGGTTCAATTTTAGGCAATTTACATGCTACCACTTGGAAATGCTGCCACAGGAGGCACAACATACATTTCCATAACTATGCAGATGACACACAGCTTTATATTGCCATATGTCCTGGGGCCGGTATTTCAAAATTGATCAGATAGGATTATCCTGGTCGGTTAGGATTAAATCTAAATCTGATCTGAAAACTGGGTATTCCAAACACAGATCCAGATAACCCTGATCCTGAAGATCAGGATTCCACTCCGGTAATCCAATCCTCCCTTGAATCCAGATAAAAATCTGGATTTGGGTATTTAAAAACTCAAGGCAGATATTTGGATCAATTTGATACCAAAATTTCAGGATCATTCTGATCCCACCTCAGAGGTGGATTCACTTAGATTGACAAAGTCTCAGCTCCACTTCTCCTAGATATTTTACTCAAGATGTTCATTACACTTAATCAAGTGTTAGTATTTTACTTTTAATAATTAAAGTAGCCTAATTGAAAGAAATTTTAAGCATAGTAAAATATTTTACTTATTTTCTGAAACTGCTATAAATATATCATGCTGCACATTGAAGCACTTTCCAAGCATTTTCAAGGTATATTTTCATGCTTCTGATTATTGAAGACAAATTCTGTCAGAAACTTAAAAATCCTTTTAAAATGTCTGGAAATAGCTTGAATGTGATTTTTAAAACATGCAGTAAGGTGTTTGTGTACAAACTGATTATTCTACTTCATCAAATTAGATGCTATTTTGCAAAAAAATTACCATAATTATGTTTAGTGAGACAAATTAGGATGAAAAATGTTTCTTATTGTGTCACTGACCAAACTATATAGCATGAAAGTAATGCAATTACAATTTCAAGCAGTTTCAATCACTTTATTCAGAAACCAATAACTTAAAAATTGAATGGATCAATATAATTAAAGCGTTTCCAAGGATTTACAGAACTCAGGGACCTGGTTGTCCTTAATAGCTGAGCGGTCCATGGCTGTGAGTGACTCTGAAAGTAGAAGAAAGAGAAGGTGTATGATATATCTTTATGTACACAAAGCACGACATCATCACTGGCATTACTGGAGCATTCTGACACTTCTTAATGAACAGTATACTTAATACTCGTACCGTGTAACTTTACATTTCCTAAGTACTGCAGCAGTCTGCTCTGTAGACATGGAGCAGATTTTTTTAAAGTCTGCTGTGTTGCCAATAATGTAATGCTAATAAACTCTAAACAAGTTGGTGTTAGTTTAAAGAGTTCAGGAACCATAGGCTAAAATGAATCAACAAAGCAGCTACCTCGCTAGCCCGCTTGCTGCTTAACACACAAGTCAATGAAGCCGAGTTAGCTACCGTTAGCACGGTCGCGCCTGGTTTTAATTACGTGACAATTCAAGAAGTTGGCTAGCATGATATGTTGTTTGGCGTTCGTATGGCCTTGAAACCGCTACACATTAGATGACGGTAAACTTACACTTTTGACGTGAAAGAGGTGTTCCCTGCTCCTTTCGTCAGGTAGTCCGCCATGTTTCGATCCCAGAGGTGGAGACACGACAAGATTTGGAAATCCAGATCCGCCCACATCGACGTCACGGTGATCCACTCTGCCAATGTTTTGAAATACTCAGATGAAGTCAGCACGATCACCTTGATCCATGACTGAGAAAAGGAGGATTTCGTTATCCGGATTATCCTGATCCTGATTACAAGTTTTGAAATACCGGCCCCTGATGACTTAGGGCCAATGGATGCCCTTTTAACGATCAGCCAAACTGAGCAACTAGTTGACGGCACACTAGTCGACGGCAGTATGGAGTGTACCGTCACACACAAATACAACACTACCACCTCCTGGAAACCATGGCTCCACTCACCTCTTCATCAAGCTGTGTCAGCTGCGCCCTCCTGGTGGATAAAGTGGCTGAGCTGGAGAGAAGAATCTCCACACTTTACAAGATCCAGGAAGTTGAAAAGTTAATGGATACCATCATCTTCGGTCCAGCACAACCTGCACCCAAGCTCCCGATGTCTCTGCTTCTTCACTCTCTGCTGTAGGAGTCGAGGAGGCCGCCAGAGCCGCCTCTATCCAGAGCCTGTCACCGCTCAGTGTTCAGCTGCTGCTCCGGTCACCGTCCCTGATGTCTCCTGGAACCAGCTAGACCAAAACATGCAGCCCTGGCCAGCTCCACTCCATCCCATCAGGATCGCTGGTCTATGGTCGGTGCTCGCAGCAAAAGAGGGAGACGCTCCTCAAATGCGCCTCTTAACCACACCATCCAGCTGCAGAACAGATACAACATTCTGGACTTTCCTCTTCTGGCTGTGGAATCCTGGCCTCCTCCTACATCCAGTGACCCCTGCAGTCCCCCGCTGGCGCTGATCCCTCAATCGGTCACTCCTCACCCCAGGTTTCACAGCTCCATACCGCAATTAACACCTGCGCCGCAGCGAGATCCTGCTCCTCATTCTGTCCACACATCTTCATCCACTCACAGTTAAAGTCTCCCTCACCAACCTCTCCCTCTCCAACCATGCTCATCATTGGAGACTCGATTGTGAGAAATGTGAGAAAAAAATCTGCAAAGACATTTTGCTTCTCCGGTGCTAAGGTGGCAGACATCCAGGAAAAGTCTGCTAGCATCCTGGACACGCACACACACTCGCCCAGGATGTTGTCGTGCACGTTGGCTGTAACAGCATTCCTGACCAGTCCTCCGAACTGCTCAAACTCCGAAGTTAATAAACTTACCTCAAGGCCCACGGCAAGCGTGTTTTTATCAGTGTATCAGGACCAGAGGGCAAACCACATTACACCGGTTTTAAAATCCCTGCATTGGCTCAGGATCGATTTTAAGGTTCTTTTATTAGTTTTTAAATGTCTTAATGGTCTTGGGCCATCTTATCTATCTGATGTTTTTATCATATCAACCCTCACGGGTCCTGAGGTCCTCTGGCACTGGCCTTTTAATTACTCCAAGACTTAGAACTAAAAACTACGGGGAGGCAGCATTCAGCCATTATGGCCCGCGCCTATGCAACAGCCTGCCAGAGGGCATCAGGACCGCAGAGACTGTTGATGTTTTTAAAAGGAGGCTCAAGATCCACCTGTTTGGTCTAGCTTTTAACTGATTATTATACTTTTTATTTATTTATTCTCCTATTTAGCTATCTATTTACCTATTTAGTTGTTCATCACATTGTTTAGATTTTCTTTCCCGTTGTATTTTAGTTTTCATCCTGTCCTGTTGTCTTTAGTCTTTTAGTTTTTATCCTGTCCTGTTGTCTTTTAGTCTTTAGCTCCAGTGTTCCCTCATGGGAGCCTCCGCACTGGGGGGTGTGTTCAGTCTGCCCATAGGGATGTCGTCTTGGAGATTCCCTGGGCCCGGGGGACTGGGCGGCTCTGCACCATGTGCACCGGTCTACCCGGGTCGTGGTGGTCTCTGTGATGGCATTCTCTATGGCTGTGAGCTCTGGCACCTCTCAGTGTGGATGCTCCCACAGGTTGCTATTTCCTCATCTGGATCCTCAGTGCCTTGCCATGTCTCTACACTGTCAATCAATATGTGCTGTGTGTTAGTCTGAGTGTGTGTTTGTGTGCGTGCATGACTACGTGTGTGTGTGTGCATGTTTGTGTATGTGTACATACAGATGTGTATGTGGGGAAAGGTTTTGTCATTTTTGTTGTCTGTTTTTATCATTATTTTTTGTAAAGCACTTTGTGTTGCATTTATATGTATGAAAAACGCTATATAAATGAAGTTTGATTTGATTTGATCATTGGATTAAACCCTTATTTATTTTTGATTCAGATGTAAGTTTGAACCCGACCTTAGAAACATATAAGAAACATTTTATCTCCATAGTGCAACTGTTTGTATTTCTTCATCAGGTTAGATTACTGCAATGCTCTACTTTCTGGTCTCCTCAATTTCTATAACTGCAAAAACTCAGCTGCACGTTTGCTGACAAGGACCAGAAAGAGAGCACATATGACACCAAAATGTCTAAGCAATGGCTACCTGTTTGCTTCAGAATTGCTTTTGAGGGCCTTTTATTGGTTTATAAACCTCTTAATTATTTCTGGCCTATTTAATTATCAGACTTGCTTTTACTTAATGCACCATCAGATCTTTTGGTAGTGGCCTTTTAATGATCCCAAAAGTCAGAACCAAAACCAATGGTGAGGCATCCTTTTAAAACCATGGTCAACGCCTCTTGAACAGCCTTGCTAGAGATCTGAAGGCAGAGGATGTTGAGATTTTTAAAAGCAAGCTGGAAGGAAGCTGGTCTGCTCACAGCAAACACACCAGTCTTAGAGAAGACATGAGGAGTGACAACATGGAAGCCCTCAGGCATCCAGCAAAAAAGGGCAGACAGAGCAGAGTAACTCACCAAACCAAGTTTTGGATTACACAAACAAACAAAAACAGATAAATAATAATGTATTAGTTATTAATTAATTAATTAATTAATTAGTTGTACTCTTTGGACTACACTACAGGTTACATTACATTACATTACATGTCATTTAGCTCAGTGATTCCCAACCGGGGGGGCCCGACCCCCCCAGGGGGGCGCCAAAGATCCACGGGGGTCGCGAAGCCCTCTTGATTTTAAGGGGTGTAATAAATCTAATGGGTTAAATATATACATCTATAACTATAAATTTGAAAAGTCAATCTCCAAGTGTTGCACCCATGCAATGATGACTCAAAGTCTTCTCTCTTGGCAACTTTATTTACAAAGCTCGGTTCTTTTACCGGAGCATGTTGCGGACAACAGGTACGAAGATCTTCTACGATACACAGGAAAGCGCACTCTAGAGTTTTCTTTAGACATTTTTTCAAAGACCATCTATTGAGGTGTGACAGTCCACTCTAACATTTTCTTCAAAGATCATCAGTTAAAGGAACAGTGCCACAACAAAACAAACGAAAAACTACAGCCACTTTATGTCCAGCCTATAACACATGCATTTTTTCAGGGTGCAATACAAGCTCACAACACATGGCAAGGCTTCATGCAAGTTTGAATGTCTGATTTTTCAAAAGTAATTTAGCATATAAGTGTACATTTTACCTCTTAACCCTTAATAGGGCACGCATTGATTTCAAATTACAAATTTCAACCCTATTGCAGGATATTACATACAGCCAGAATGTGTAAAAAAAAAAAAATAGGGACCCGGGGGAGATTTATGAGATTTAAAGTGGCGAATCCACAAGAAAAAAGTTGCTTTTTCCCCACTTTTTTCTCGTAAATCTGCGACTTTTTTGCGCAGATTTGCTACTTTAAATCTCTTAAATATATATATATATATAAATATAGTTCTTCGCCCGATAAAGGGTTAAAACCGAAAGTCCACACAAACTTGGTGTCCCTTGAAAGCAGAAACTACGCTGATTATAAAGATATGTGTCACATCACTGTGCGGCGAAAACTCGGTGAGCTAGCCCCCAAAGGGGGGTTTGAGTTGGACATACATTTGAGGCCAGATTCTTCTGATATTCCCTAGTCCCTTGCAGTATGTTGAAAGCTTAGGCTTCCGGGGGGGGGTCGCCAAAGTTTACAGTGGTAAAAATGTGGGTACCTCAAGAAAAAGGTTGGGAACCACTGATTTAGCTGACGCTTTTGTCCAAAGTGACTTACAATAAGTGCATTCAACCTGAGGGTACTAGACTTAGACCACAGGAATCAAGTAAGTACATAACTTTCATCGCTACAGGAGTGCTATATGTTAAAGAAGAGAAGAAGAGAAAAGAAGAAGAGCATTTTTTAAAAATACATATATGTATGTAAGAGGTTGCTGCCTCTGGTGTATCCTCACTGTAAAGCTCACTGATTGTTTCCTCAGATTCTCAGTTCTTGATTTATTGTTATTGAATGCTGATGTTATTACTCCTATTTATAGTATAAATATTTTTTTGTCTGTGTGGATGTGGGGTGAGGTGTAATGTGAACACTTTGCTTTACATTTTATTTGTATGAAATGTACTAATTAAACAAACAAAAAAAAAGAAAAAAAAATTCTAGTATATGAGGATATGAACAAATAAGTGTCAAGTGATGGCTGAAGGTTAGAGTGTTGGGACTTGCAGATAGTTTAATCTGTCTAGTTATACATTTTGTTGCTCTATGTGTGCAAAACTTACAGTTAGGCTGTTTGTAAAAAATGGAGTTTAGAGCTGCCCTGCCCCTACACCTCATATTAAGTTATACGCAGTAACTTGTGTTCAAGGAGAGAATCTTGGTGACCCAGATATTACACTATAACTGATTCAGTAGAACAAAGACAAGTTAGAGGGCCCAAGGAAAGATAATTCAGCATTACAATTTGGGAAGATGGATAGGACCATTATCATTTACTTGAGAACCTGCTGGCCCTTGTGGCTCAGCTTTGGAAAAGCCTTGGAAAAGGAGCAACTTTAGACCTTGCCCATACAAATGTAATATGTGATTCTCTGGGAGGACTGTGAAAAGCTGCTCTCCCAGCCGGATGGCCATATTTGACCTCCAGTTGTCCCACAGGGTTCCTGCAGAAAGTGCAATTTATCACGTTGTTTTCTTTTTTCAGGACCTCAGCATTCTATACCTATATGATGACCAGTTTACCTGCTCTGTGCATCTGGGAGACCCACACACACAATCAGGGCTCAACAACCAACCCAGTAAATATCACAACATCTGTGTATAATAACTACTAAAGTAAAAGTACGCTTGCACAAAATACTTCAAGTTACACTTTATGTTCCGAAAGACAACAAGAAAAAAGTAAAAGTAAGTATGATCCTTTGCAGGAGTTGTCTGGGTCTGACCAATCAGATCCTCTGTTAGTGCTCTGTTGGTTGGAGTGATCACAAAATAGAACATTCTAGCCAGTGATATCAGTATTTCTAATGCCTACTAAGCATTAAAAAGCCATAAATCTAGTTAGAAGCATTTAAAAAAAAAGTTTTCTTCTGTTTTAGTATTATTAGTGTACAGCCACAGTTCAGGTACTTGAATCTCATGCAGGATGACTATGGGAACACTAAACAATCTGTTCAAAAAGTTGTGAATAGTTACCAAGTAATGAGTAAGAATTTGAAGAAAGAAAATGAGTGAATTTGGAACAATCTGATAGCTCTAAGGAAATTTATGTAGTGATGTTCGTGAACTTGTCTATGGCACTATACTTTTCTTACAGTGGAAGTACATAACATTACTTTTGTCCTTCAGAGTCTCCTTATCGGCCTTAACCTCAAGCTCAAAGGAACCAGAAACATGTACCATTAAAGTACCATTATTGCTCTCAAAAGACTTTTTACTGACAGTTTGATCCACAAAAACAGCCTTGTGAAGGGGCGCTATGGCGCCACGAACTGAGACAGCTGCTTAAAGTGGAGTATCTGTGCAAACTGATAACAGCTAGACTTGAACTTTGGCAAAACGGAGCACAGTCAGAGACTGCAAAATGTTTTCCTCAAAAAGCACAAAACAAAGTTCTGTCGCCAGCACAAGATGAGGAAGCCAGTAGCAACACGGCGGACCTAGCGACAGTGCTATTTGAATTGAAAGCCCTTCACTCAGAGTTTGGCGGATTTGGATCCAGACTTGCCATCACCTGGGTAAGGTGGCTAGCTCTGTTGCAGCCTTGGAAAGTAACATGTCTGAGGTAAAAAGAAATGTTGAATGTTGAAACTCCAAATGGATTGAAAAGGCTGAAAACAGAATTATGTCAACAAAGGAACACCAGGAGAAAAACAAGACCCAACTAAATCAAGCAATGAAATAAATCGCCTATTTGGAGTCAAAAGTTGAAGATTTGGAGAATCGAAGTCAACGTAAAAACATGCTGCCAAGCTGGCTGGAACTGGACACCGCCGGCAAAACCAGGCCAGATCAGAGCGGTTCTCATCCCATTCTGGAAGTTTCAAGATCCAGAGTCTTTGTTCCGCTCCACCAAACAACGAAACAGGCTGTACTTAACCAAAGACCTCTCCGCTGAAACCATAAGACGACAGAATTGATGATCAGAAAAGTGCTTGTTGTTGTTGTTTTTTTTTTTGCTGTTATTTCCTTCCCTCCACTTAAACTTTTTTTACGGTCTATTTTGGTTCAGGGATTTTTTCGCTACAGAGCTTGTATGCTGCAAGCAATGCTATTATTATTGCCTGTTCTAAGGACTTAAGTATCTTTCACTTGTCTAAAGAATCACAATTTTATTGAGGGAAGAGGACTTTCATTTGACGGAGTACTGATGAGAGGCACATCGGTTTATTTTATTGCATTTACATATTAACGTTGAGAAATAATTGTAAAGATGCATGTTTGACGGACACCACTAGCGGCTCTGGACTTGGTCTGTATAGTTTACCTTCTTTGTTTTGAGTAAGGTGCGGTTCAAGAGTTTAAATGTATATGTTAAAATGTGTTTTTATTTTATTTTCGTGGCACTAGATCTCGTCACAACCCTAGTCACTTGATATTATTAGAGAGGCATAACATTGTGTGAGACATAAAAAGTAAGACACACTCTAATATGTTCTTGTTTTTTTTAAAACAACAATTCCAACCCTCCTCCTTTATCCGGGCTTGGGACCGGCAAAGTGACTCAAAAGAGACGCTCTGGCTGAGTTACTTAGGATTTTTTTAAATAAAAAAAATATATTATTATTTTGTTTAGTTTACCATTGTGGTCCACTTAGGAGCCTACAACAATTAGGTTATGAAACGAACTTATGACAATTAGACGTTGTAATGATAACAGCATATCTGCTTAGTATCCCAAGCTGATATACATGCTGCTTATATTTCCAGACAGCAGGGGGCGTTCGCTGTCTGTGAGCAGTTTAACCACAGAGGGCAGACATGTTGGTTGTTGTTACCCGTCTGTATGTCATAAAGACCAGTCCGATATAAAGTACCTGCTCTTTCAAGAAACCAACAGTGTCATCATTGTGAACCCACACAACAAAAACAATACAGACGTCAGCATTTCACTTTCTGCCTCTGAGAAATTCCTCTTGTTTTGGAACTAAAACTTACTTTGAAACATTGTTTACCTCCTTCAACCAAAAAGCTGTGAAAAACTTTAAGTCTGTGCTCCAAATAAAAAATATAATATATAATAAAAATATTACTATCTAACTATAAATACTCCTGAGCACTTCCAAATCGTTTTTCAATATTTTTAAAAAATGTGACGCGTTCCATCAAAATGAGTAAGAAGCTCAGCCGCCCGTTCTTGTAAAAACACGTTTAAACAAAAAAAGGATGAAAAAAAAGTGATTTTGGGCTGTTTTGGGGTTTTATGCGTTTCTGAATAAACAAAGTCTCAGCTTTACAATGTTAACATTATTATGAAATTCAAATGATAAGTATAGTTTTTAAGCTCTGTAACGTAACGTTGTCGGAAAGTTTTTTTGTGATGTGATGTGATGTTCAATGTGATTTAGCCAGCCCAAAAGGTTTGTGATGACTGGATTTTTCATTTATGCTATCTTATTTTGTAGATGAAAAACATTTGGTCCATCTTGTGAAGCTCCATACGACTCTGTCAGATGATACAGTGTGAGAAGCAGCAACACCAGAGGACTGCCTGCTTCCTTGATGCGTGTGACAGTTTAATTATGAAATAATAATAAATAAATATGAAATAATATAAAATATATTCTGTATTATTATATTAAAAGGGCCATTGTCTGTATATATATTTTTAATTGTATGGATATGCACAAGTAAGTGTAAGTACATGTGTGCACGTGGCTCGATATTTAATATTTTATAAATATTCTTGATATTAATATTTTTTAATTATTGTTATATTTAAATACCCATCATACATTCTGTACTACATCATATGTACAGTATATTTGTTCATATTTTATCATTATTGTATTCCATATGTTTTGGATACTTGTCTACATGGGCTTCTAGGCCTGTACTGTGTTGTGTATGTGCTCGTGCACGAGGTCACGTGCATGTGTATGTGTGACAGTATGAGTAGACTACACATACAGATGTGGGGTATCACCTTTGACCCAAAAATATTGTGTTCATTTGGAGTCTAGTCTTAATAAATGTGTTTTAATGTGAAACATGGAGGAATCTGTATCATTTTCGTTAAAGCCCTTTTTCTCAAACAGTCGAATTTTGGATGATCATATCTCATGGAATATTTGGCGTAGAAACATAATTTTGGTATTGACATGAAGCTAAGAGTCTCCTCTTTACATACACATCAAAATGTGTTTCGGGGTCAATGTGACTCATGTTGATGGAGCAGGTCACATATTCATATCATTCCTGGACAGCTGGGTACAAAAATCGAGCGCATCTTCTCTACTCGAGGAACTGCAATAGCCTACGTGATGTCCTTAAGGTGAGTGTCTTTTCTTATTCTGTTCAATATCTTGTTTTCCCGCATCTAGGCAATTTAATTAGGCCTATGTTTGATACTTTGTTACAACGGGTAGCCTATCTGCTGACGTCTCGCCCGACTTACAGACGTGTTATCCTCATCCTGTTATTACACTTTGTTTTGAGAGTTTCAGCTTGAAATCAGCTAAAACAGTGCCTTTCACTGATCATCTCCTTTGAAAGTAGCATCATGTGTGTCAGACTCTCAGCTGAGGGAACACACAGGCTATATGAGCCGCAGCGTTTAATGATGCCACCGAACGAAGCCGTGCAGTTACAGTAGCGATTACTGTATGTATCGCGTTGCCAAGGGAACCTATAGCCTTATATCATATCAGTGACCAGAATCTAGTCTGCTAGAGATGACCCAACTATTTGTTTATTCAGAAACTCATAAAACCCCAAAACAGCCCAAAATCACTTTTTTCATGTTTAAACGTGTTTTTACAAGAACGGGCGGCTGCGACTTCTGACTCATTTTGATGGAACGCCTCACATTTTTTAAAAATATTGAAAAAGGATTTGGTAGTGCTCAGATATCTGCTAACGAGAAGAACAAGATGCTGGCAGATAACCTGAGGAGTATTTATAGTTAGATAGTAATATTTTTATTATGTATTATATTTTTTATTTGGAGCACAGACTTAAAGTTTTTCACAGCTTTTTGGTTGAAGGAGGTAAACAATGTTTCAAAGTAAGTTTTAGTTCCAAAACAAGAGGAATTTCTCAGAGGCAGAAAGTGAAATGCTGACGTCTGTATTGTTTCTGTTGTGTGGGTTCACAATGATGACACCGTTGGTTTCTTGAAAGAGCAGGTACTTTATATCGGACTGGTCTTTATGTCATACAGACGGGTAACAACAACCAACATGTCTGCCCTCTGTGGTTAAACTGCTCACAGACAGCGAACGCCCCCTGCTGTCTGGAAATATAAGCAGCATGTATATCAGCTTGAGATACTAAGCAGATATGCTGTTATCATTACAATGTCTAACTGTCGTAAGTTCGTTTAATAACCTAATTGTTGTAGGCTCCTAAGTGGACCACAATGGTAAACTAAACAAAATAATAATAATAATATATTTCTTTAATTTAAAAAAATCATAAGTAACTCAGCCAGAGCGTCTCTTTTGAGTCACTTTGCCGGTCCCAAGCCCGGATAAAGGAGGAGGGTTGGAATTGTTGTTTTAAAAAAAATATAATAAATAATGATTCACAAAGAACAATATCTCTCCTTTGACTTGTTAAACTAAACTCAGTCACGTTAATAACGTAACTAGCTGGCACTAAGAGATATGATGACATAATAACCTTACAACCAACGTATAAACACATTTAAATCTGTTCAACGAGTCTCTCAGGTGGCTTCACATTTCTTGATGATTTTCTGAGTGTTTGTTCGTGCATGTGGGTAGGTGATGGAGTCTCGAGTGTGTGTTGAGGTTGTTCAGCAGCCTCAAACCTCTGTTCCACTGGTGAAGATTCCTTGAGAAGATCTCTGCGCTTTCTGTGCCCAGGTGTTTGTTTTGTCTGTAAACCTCACTTGGTCCCCAGCATGCAGTTCAGGTAGGTTCTTCGTTCCTCTGTCATAATAGAACTTCTGCTTTGCCTTTTGCTGCTCCTTGAACTTCTTCACACTGTTTCCCTCTTTTGTATCAAGCAGGTCATTCTGGATGGGCAGGTTTGATCTCAGGCGTCGTCCCATAAGGAGCTGAGCAGGTGACACACTTTAACTGCCATAACTATTACTTAAATCATTATTTGATATGTTTGGTTTATATATTCATTTAATCTATTATTTATGAATATTGACTTGTGAATGTTAGAAGTAGGAACTAAAGTTCAGTTTGCGTTGCACTCGGACACTTTAATGTGCAACAGGTAATTCACAGGAGGTGACACATTTTTCCCTGATGTGATGAAAAGAAGTTTTCCTTGTGTCGAGAAGCAAATGTTTTTATTTTTTATATTGTGAACCCGATATTTTTAAGTACTCATTCCCTCTCGGTTATATGCGGCCAGCGAGGTATGTGTATTACTTTTTATTTCCTTAATATCTTTGTCTTTACTTTGCACTGTTTATGTGAATGTATTTATGTTTAATACTGTCATACTATAGTTCGACGGTGGATTGTGATGACGACGAAGCAATAAAGCCATCAGTAATCAGAACCATGGTGTCGTTAATGTCCCGGAGGGAGTGATACACACCAAACTCAAGTGGAGTTGTGTGGTATACCAGCAAGCTCTGGTCGAAGTCAGTGTCACTGTCTCGTGCCTTGCCCATCAGCCTCTTCACCGTCTGGACTGACTTTTCGACGAACCCGTTTGACTATGGGTAATGAGGACTTGATGTTGTGTGAATAAAGTCCCATTCTGTGGTGAACTGTCTGAATCTCATGTTGGAAAATTGTGGTCCATTGTCTGTGAAAACTTCACTTGGCACACCATGTCTTGAGAATATGGCTTTCATGGATGTAATCACTGCCTCTGCCGTTGTAGTGTGTAATCTACATACGTACAGGGAATAATAGTCTGTGACCACAATGTGGCCAGTCGTGTATAGGTGGACTTCAGAGATGATCAGCACCATGGACAGTTTTTTTCCATTTTGACTACAACTATCTAGACCCAGGTTTGAATCCCACTCGGGCCAAAAATTGTAATGCATTATTAAACAGAAATCAATTTCTTGTTCATTCTTTGTTCAAATTATCTTTAAAATGAATGGCAGTAGTAATGTTTTTTTTTTTTTTTTTTTTAAAGTAGGCTAATTTAGGACCTTAAAAATAACCTAAAAGGTTCTTAACTTAAAGGCAGTGTAAAGAGACAAAAATGCTAAAGCAATGTTATGACATGTTATATCAAGTGCTTGACTTACTCATGGCTTTTAACCTACTGTATCACAGTTTTGTTACTCAATTACAATTGGATTGCAATTGTAATTACTTAAAACTTGTGTACTGCTCACTGCTCTGCTCACTACACATTATTGACTTACTAATGTAGACATTAGTGAATGGAATGCGTTATTTATTAACAGACAGAGCCCACAGTGCAAGGTCATACATACACAGCACATAAAAACATAAAAATAAAAAACTATATACAATGCCTATAAAATGTTGCTTTTACACATGAAATAATGGTCAATATAATTTGGCCTTTTTAAAAAAAATTTGCAAAAAAAAATCTTTAATATCGAACACCAAACACTGCACATCACCACAAACGTACCATCTCCAGTGTGAAGCATGGTGGTGGCAGCATCATGCTCTGGGGACGCTCCTCAGCAGCAGGGCCAGTCTTCTTCTTGTCAGGTCACTCAGATTGTGAGGACGGCCAGCTGTGGAGGACGAATGCTGGGGACGGCTGATGGCTTGGGTAAAGGCCGACCTAGTCAATCAATTGCTTTGTCTAATCTTGTCTAAGATTTAGTTGTTAGCTGATTTTATCTCTTTGGCATTCACACAACCAAATTCAAAAAATGTATATACTTACTTTGAGCTTGCTGTGCAATTGGTGGTTGCAGTGGCGCTTGACTGGGCTCTGTGGATGTCTCAGGAGGCATCAGAAGGGTCTCTGAAACCATATAAGAATAACAAAACACTTAATTATTATTCACAGTAAGATAAATAAATAAATGTAATATGACACTTAGAATCTATGCAGTAGTCCTTAAAACGCCTATACATTGCAGTGGTTTACATTTTGTCCTAAAGCTGCGCCAGTATATGAATTACAATAATTAAACTGATTTTTAAAGGATTAACAATAGTTTTGGTGGACACTGCATATGGATATTTTTAAGATGCAAACACAGTTAAAATGATACACACCTGGAACCGTGACAGTTGTCTTTGTTGGAAGAGGACATTCTGTTTGTGGTAAGAGGAACATCAGCTCCTTAGGCAGGGGCACTGGAGGCATTATAACAGAAGGTTTTAAATGGATGAACAAAAATATGATGTGTCTACCATCTCCTTGTGAACCCTTCACTTCAGTCGGCTTGGACAGTCTAGCAGATGACACTACAAAAGGAACTCTTGTCAATTATTTATATTTTTGCAATTATCAAAAAATGGCGTTAGTAAAGGCATTCATGATTTGCTTCACCTGCTTGTCTCAGCTTGATATAGTGAAAGACTGTTTCTTACATGAATATGTAAAGAAAACACTCATTAACACACATTCATTTTTGTTGTTGTATGGATTAATATTCAGTATTCAGTCATATAATTGAGCCTGAGCAGGGGAAGCAACATGGCACACTGCAAACACATACATTCAAGTGTTAGTCACCACAGCAGTTTTAGCATTTTATCCATATAAGGAAAGAAGGAATGATACTTACCCTCATCATGACTGGAATCAATTCATAGTCACTAGGACTCTTAAGTAGAACACCAAAACACAGACACGACCAGAACGTGGTCAACCTGAGACACGACCAGAACGTGGTCAACCTGAGACGGAACGACTTAAGACATGCTTCAGTTTGGGAAAAGAATTCATGTTCCCACTGTTGTCTATCGACAACAGGACGTTTTTGGTTAAGAACCTCTTTCTGTTCCTGAAGCCTCTTGTGGTCTGGCAGCTGAGGATGTTGCAGAAACGGCTACATAACACAAAGAAAACATTATATATTTTATATCATGAAAAAATATATATATATATATCTTACATAAAAAGGAATACACAGACTATACCGTTAATAACTTTGAATCTTAAGTCATCAGAAAAAAACAACAAATAAAAGACAACAAATATTTACTCACAGCTCTCCATGTGATGCTTGGAAGGAGAGATACTCAGCATCGCTCTCTCCAGCTCCATATCTTCATCCATCACTATAATGCAACACATGAGGATTAGAATAAAGTAATATGTCTTCACAATACTTAGGCTAGTATGACCACCACGGACCACGGACAGAGTTTGTTCCACTTGTTGTACTAAAATACCATGAAAGCATATCCATCTTTTTGACAAAACAAATGGAAAACACGACCTACCATAGTTTCAGCAGGAGCTTGTGAGGCATGCTTCATCTGAGAAGAAGCAGAGGTGTTGCTTCTTCTGCAGGTACTGTTGAAGCTTGTGCATCTTTGTCCCTGGAACACAGCTTAGTGCATAGTGGGGAGTTAACACCTTAACTGATGCTGAATCTCACAGCTATTGCCAGGTCATGTGACTCAAGTAACAATGAAGTGTGAAGTTTTTGAAGTATTCAGATATTTTACTTCATTAAAAGTAGCTATACAGCAGTGTAAAACTGACCTGTTACAAGTAAAGTCCTGTAGTCTACATCCTGCTTAACTCTTTTTGACCCAAAATCATTTTCATCACACCGTTATTAAAGGTTAACTTTCATAGAATTGACCCTCTGCATCCTTTATAGATAAAATAAATTTCAGTCACATACTCTAGTCGTAATCCCCATAGGCCCAATAGTAAACCCAGAAATGTTGAGTACCCTAAAGTTTTATTGCAGAAATGTCATCTATAGGCCTAATGGATGGAATTTAACTTGGTTGCTAAAAGTTGCACTTTGGGCAATTTGCATAATTAGCATAATAAGACAATAAAGTAAAGACACCACAGGTGAATAGGGTAAAAAATAATAATAATAGATATCACCATGAAATTTTCTCAGTTGATTACTTATGTTAAGAGGAGAAAAAAATGTATTGCATGTTTTTTGTATTTTAATGTTTACATATGCAAATGAGGCCATAACTCATCAAATATGCGCTCATTTGCATACAGACAAAATCAGATCGTCTGATAAAGTCATGCTCAAAATATTTTTTCCAAGATTAAACATGTATACTTGGGGGTCTGAGTTGAGTCTGAGTTGGTGAAAACCTTTGTGGAACCTGGTCAGGAGGCAGTGTTGACCTATGGACGGACGGATTAAGAAATGAAGTGCCCCATGCAAAATAAGTATACAGCATCCACACACAAAGAAGTATTTACTATATGCAAAATAACTATATACAGCATGCGCACACACACAAGAACTATATACAAGAACTATAAACTATATGCAAAATAACTATATACAGCATGCGCACACACACAAGAACTATATACAAGAACTATAAACTATATGCAAAATAACTATATACAGCATGCGCACACACACAAGAACTATATACTATATGCAAAATAACTATATACAGCATGCACACACACACAAGAACTATATACAAGAACTATATACTATATGCAAAATAACTATATACAGCATGCGCACACACACAAACCCACAAGAACTATATACAATATGCAAAATAACTATATCCAGCATGCACAAGTACACAAATGCACAATAACTATATACAAGAATTATATACTACATGCAAAATAACTACATACAGCATGCACACATACACAAATGCACAATAACTATATACAGCAAAAAACAGACCTTTATACAGCATGAACACAGACACACACAGCTATATACAAGAATTGCAAACAGCATGCGCACACACACACACACACATACTTTAAAATAACTATATAGTATGCAAATGCACACACACATATATTTAACAACAACCACACAATCCTACTCAATAGCCTTTACCATCTTCATCATTTCTTTCCTCATTCCCTTCAGTCTCATCATCTTCTTGGCCTTTATTTGTATGTATTGTGAATGGGTTGCAGCAGCAGACCTCACCCCATCACACTTGCAGTAGTCAGTGCAACTGAGACTTGCAGCATGGCTGCTGTAATTTCCTTTGCTGCAGGCCTTCAATGTGCTGCAGCTACAGCTGGTGACATCAGGTAGATTTACTGGAGCCACTGCCTGGATGGCAAGAACGGCCATGACAGCCCCTTCATTAGCAACCTCCCACCCAAACTTTGTGATGTCTCTGGCCTCTGCAGGAGGCTCTCTGACCTGCAGCCTTCCACAACATGACCTGAAGTTGAGCATGCAGTATATGCAGCATCAGGTTGGCATCAGTTGGAGGAAACTTTTTCAGTTTAGGAGGCTTTTTGCTGCAACTGTAGATCAGGTAGCGAGTGATATACAGTGCGACAAAGAACTCCGTCCCAGTATCTTTTGGTCACTATGAGTGGCATCAGGTTCCCCAAGCACTGTATTGAGACCAGGAATGGTATTTCCTAGGAGTAAAGCCTCCTAAACCTCCTTCCAGGTGTTCATAAATCATGTGTATTGTCTTGTGATACACCTCAGGTGCGGAAGCAATGCTGAATGGCAGTCGCCGGAATCTATATCTGCCAAATGGACTGTTGAATGTGCAAAGCTTTGAACTTGCATTGTCCAGCTTTAGCTGCCAAAATCCAGAGGATGCATCAAGTTTGCTGAAGTATTTCGCATTTGCAAACTGTGACATTATTTCTTCTCTTGTAGGTAGTTTGAAATGTTCTCTCTTTATCGCTCTATTCAGATCTCTAGGACACTCTGGGTTTTCCATTCTTTTTCTCTACAATAACAAGAGAACTCACCCACTCAGTTGGTTCATCGATCTTTTCAATCACTTCCTGGTTCTCCATCCTGTCCAACTCATCTTTCAGCGGCTTTTGAAGAGCAAATGGTACTTTGCGGCATGGATGAATTACTGGTGGCACATTTTTATCCACTCTGATTGTGTTCTCCAGACAGGCAGCCAAGACCCTGGAATAGGTCACTGTATTCTTTCATCAAATCATCATTGTCCATATCATCATCAGTTTCCACAACAAGCACTCTCTTAACTAGGTTCAGTCTCTCACAGGCATATAAACCTAGTATGGGCTGCACATTCTTCGGCACCACAATGAATGCTAGTGTATGTTCTTTGTCCTTGTGTGTCACTTTAACGACACATTTTCCTTTCACAGGTATTTCTGCTCCTGAGTATCCACTTACTTTCACTTTTGTTGCATGTATTTTGAGTCTGGGTCTGATTTTCTTGAACTCTGCTTCAGATATGACGTTCGCTTGAGCACTGGTATCGAGCTTAACCTGCATGTGCGTGTCATTCTCTTTGAGTGTCATTATCCAATCCTTTTTTTCCCATTTTGTTTTCTGTCACAGCATCTATGTAGAACTCTTCTGCATCATCTTCATCCACTGCATGGACTTTGCTTTGTTTCGGGGCTTGATTTTTGCAGCACCGAGCATGGTGATTATGTTTATTACAGTTGTTTTGCCATATGCCGGACACTTTTTAGGTGGATGCTGCGTGCCACACCGACCACAAGTCCTTCCTTTTCTGTCTCTGTTAGCTGGTGACTTTGATTGTTGTTTAATTTCAGAGGCAGCACTCTTTTTATTGACTCTGTGTGTGTTCTTGTTCACAGCATCTACCTTGCAGCTATCACTGAACAGTTCTTTTGCTTGTACTTTCACAGCCTCAGCCGCTCTGCACAGTTTCAATGCTTTTTCCAGGTCGAGATTTTAACTGGTGGGTGGCTTGTTCGAATCCAAGGATTGTAAGCAAGACACTCCCCAGCCCGTGCGCAGTAAAAGTCTGCTTGGTAAGTGTTCACTGATGTGTTGAAGGATGGGATAAATGCAGATATTGAATATCCCCATTTCCTAATATCCTATCCTAATTAATAACGGAATATCTTAAGTATGGGGTGCCGAATGTAAAAATTCAGTCACACTGTTTTTGCTGATATATTTTGAATATTTAGCTCTCTTTTTTCACATTTAGCTCACTTTCTTCACATTTAGCTCACTTTCTTCACATTTGAGGTACAAATTAAATGTTAAATCTAAATGTTAAATCTAAATGTTAAATCTAAATCTAAATGTTAAATCTAAATCTAAACGCTAAATCGAAATGTTAAATCGAAATGCTAAATGTAAATGTTAAATCGACATCTAAATGCTAAATCTAAATGTTAAATCTAAATCTAAATGTTTCGAAAATATGCAAATAGCCCACGCCTGTCAGCGTGCACAGACCCACCCACACCTCTGACCGACCTGCTGTGGATGCTAAGGTAGAAGTACCGAACATGGCCGGCTCGCTCCAATTAGGAGAAATTGAGCGGGCTGGTCCGGCAGGTGTGCGTGCTGCACTTCAAGGTGCACTTCCACCGGCACCGTCCACACCGTTAACGGCAAGTTATGTAGTTATTAAAAATTTTACTTTTTACTGTTTTCCCGGGGAATCTATTGTTAGCTAACCGACCTAGCAAGCTAACGTTTGCCAGTGTGACACGTGCTAGCTAAGGTTTTGTGATTCACTGAAAGGACTTTCAGCGACTGTTATTCAGAGTTACCCATAACTTAGTTAGTGATTACAGGTAAGAAAGCTGACCGTGCCCCATGAAGCATAAGCTGTGAGGGATGCACCGATGCATCGGCTGAACATCGGTATTGGCCCATGTTCGCCTCCTTAACTGACACCGGCCATCGGCAAATAAAGATGACATTCACCGATGGCAGTGGCCATCACGACTTCAAAACCCCTCCGGGAGCGTTTCAGAAGCGTTTAGCCCACCAGACTTTGTTTACTTGATCAGATTTGTCCATTTTCCCGGTGTATGTTCTTCTAAACATGCTTATACGCGTGTAAATATGCTAAGTAGTTAATTAGTTTTGCTTTTGTCTGTTTTCACAACCGGCAGTTTGCATGGGGTATTTTATTTTGAAAATCCACCAGCTTCTGCCCGCTCGAGGTGCTCTGTGTAGATTGAGGCGTGCTGCTCGCGCGGCCTTGTTTTGTTTTTAATATTTACATCCCTCTTGCAGAAAATACAGTCACAATACAATACATTACACTAGCACACATTCTCTCTCTCTCACACTCACACACACACACACACACATACGTAGGGTAAAATACAAACTAAATAACTATTATATATCTTTCATTTTTCTTTTAGGTAAAGGCATCATTATTAATATTCATGTACAGTTTCCAGAGATTGCAGAAGTTTTTCTGCTTGCCTTTAGCAATGTAGATTAGTTTTTCCAGACCAATACAATGTAGAGAAAGATCTATAACAACAGCAAAAGATCACGATATTCAGTTTGCAATACAAACGGAAAACGCAGTCGAATTTCAACACATTTGATTAACATACCACAGAAAATGAGTATTTTACACATTTTTCTAAGAGTATGGCTAGGCATTTTACAAAAAGGCCTGTTACTCATGTAGTTGGCAGTTGATATTTATATGTAACCCAAATGGATTTTTAACAGGTTAAAATGTTGGCTCCTGTTTCAGGTCTCCACACCCCAGGTCAACCCACAGGCACCTCCAGCTGTGTCCTCAGGCACTGCCACCTTTGCTTCCACTGTCACATCACTGACATCAGTAAGTGAAGTTGGGATATAGCATTAAAACGTTTTGTTACCTTAAGTTAACTGAGAAACATTAGTTCACAAAAGAAAACTCATCCAGTTTATCAGCTAATTCAGAAGGCATATTATAGAGCTACAGTTATTGTTCTGCTTTAGTCCATCTTGATACATCTCCTTCCATTATATACATCATGTTGTGGGTTGGCAATTCAGGATGTCCTGGCAAATTTAAGCAAGTCTGGATTTTCCTCAATTAAGAAACAATTGTAGAACATTGGTCTACAATTTATTTAATCTAATTATACATTTTTCAAATGCAATATGAGCTGATTATAGGTACTTATTTTTTGTAATCACATGTAATTATTTACTACCCAGCCCTGTGTATAGTGGTGCCAAGGGATTTGACAATGCCGTCAACATAGGACGTAAGTTGGAAATGAGAACAGGTTGATTAGTTCAGTGCTATTCAGGATGTCTGTTTTTTCCTGTTTTGTAGGATGGGCATACAGTAATTTCCAAAGAGGACATTGAGGGTTTGCTGCTGCTCGGAACAACGCTTTCTGAAGTGGCTTCAGTCCTGCGGATCTCCAGACCCACATTGTACAAGCTGATGTGGGAATACAACATAAGGCGCACAAAATTCAGTACCATTTCTGAGGGGGAATAACAGAGATAAAAGCAGAACATCCTAATATAGGAGAAGTTATGCTTTATGGACATTTGCGTGCCAGAAACATGATGGTGCAGAGACATCGTCTCAGAGACTCTGTAAAAAGGATTGATGGTGCGGGTGTCGCGTCCAGGAGTACAACAATACAAAGACGAGTATACAATGTGCCTTGTCCTAACTATATATGGCACATTTATGGAAACCACAAACTAATTAGATGGAAATTAGTTGTACATAGCGCAATGGATGGTTATAGCAGAATGTAGACATTCCTCCAGTGTGCCAGCAACAACAGGGCTGAGACTGTCATGGCTCTCTTTAGCACAGCCATCAGTGAACTTGGCCGGCCGGTTCATATCAGAACTGATCTGTGTTTGGACCTATTTTCTATGAACTGGAGTCAATGGAGGCCTTGGATGTAGACAATGAATCTGATTTATTTTGTCTTCATTTTGTGTACATTCCCAGGATCAATCGCACATTAGATGAGTTTAAAGCTGCATTTAACAATCATTCAGTCTCATCTGAAGGAAACAGAACCCCACTTCAGCTTTTCACACTCGACAGACATCTTCTGTTACTGAACTATCCTGAAGCTGCAACTGAGGCAAGAACAGTGGACTCAGCCTCAACATCTCATGCACTTAATGCATTTTGCCCACTTAACCAGCAAGAGCTGCAAGAATTGATTGTTGCAGTAAACCCTCTTGAAAATGATGGTAACAAGGGAAAAACATTATATCGCAGAGTAAAGGAATTTGTATACCACAAAATGGTAAATGTCTAACTCTTGAGCCCATACTAATGAAGGTACTGAAGTAAATAATGTCACATTAACATGTCAATCAGTAGTGGTGTACATTTAACAATGCTGTACTGTAAATACTATTAGAGTAGACTGGTAGAAGGCTGAACAGTTTTAACATTAGCCTAAAATGTATTAACATGTCTAGCTATGCAATTTTTTTTTGTGTGTGTGGGGGGGTGCTACACTACACTGAAAATGGCACCATTCATGAGAGCCACCAGAATATGGTCGTTAACAAAGATCTGGAGCTCGTTTGAGCATGTGTGAGCAACTGGAATGTGTTTTGTGTCATCATGAACAAAAGTCAGCTTTGGATTGGGAAGAAATCCAATCGCAGGAATTCTGCTGCTTCCTGTCGCAAAGGCTAGGATGTGTCCAGGACTCAATGTCAGGATAAATGCCTGCTCTTCCTCAGTGAGGGTCCTGGCATGAAGACGTTCACCAACTTCTTTCTCTATAAGGGAGAAAAAGATACAAAACACAGAAAATAAAGACATAAATAAATGTACAAAACCAAATTATCTCTACATACTGTATCTTCAAAGTATATCTGTCACGGATTATAGACAGTGAAATGATTTGGTCTTCAACATGGGTTGGAGAATGTAGAGATAAGGCCCAACAAACACTTAACACCACACTTGCATATTAAAGCACAACTGCAGCAGGATAGTGCACAAGTTTTACACTGATGGACAGCAATTTTCTCTACTGCATACTCTAATGACTCTGTAAGGAGAATGTAGAATCTGACCTATATAGAAGGTGTTACAGGACTGTGATATGGAGTGATTTCTAGATTCATGAAGGTTGTGAATCAGGAAATCCTTTATGTCTGTTTTATTCTATGTCAAGACATGGAGTTTGAAGCGTGCTTTTGGAACTGTATGGACTGGGCAGAGTTAAATAAACAAAAAAGCTGGACTGATTGTGTTGCTAATAAATGGGCAGTGTCCAAACCACAATATGCTGACTTGTCCCTCTGAGTAAGAAAATTCCAAAAACATTTTACACGCAGACCCAGCTTATTAATATGTAGTAGTATGAAGTTATTTTTTGTTTTTTTTAATTAAGCAGGCTTATCAGGGAAAAGCTTATATTTCAGCTTGTGTTCACCTTGTACACAATGGAGAAACTCTCTGAACTTAACCACCATTAACTCCTCTCTTGGTCTTCTGTTGCTTCCCAGAAAAGAGTAGTGGGGTTTCAGGAGGGTCGCCACAACAGCTGCTGTAATATCACTGTGTTCTTCAGGCTTCTCAAGAAGGACCCTAAAGCAAGGGTTTTCTTTCAGGAGTGGCAGAACCTGTGAAGACATCAAACAAAAACCATCAAAAGCTTAACCCTTAAATGTATGGGCTTCTTTCCTACATACCTAGGGTCTCAGTGTCCAACACAGATGTACCTACAAATTGGAATAAAAAATGTTTTGAAGCAGGGGGAGCAGTTACCTTCAAAAGCTCCACTCTCTCTGAAGATAGCTTTTATGAGTAGTCGGAAGAATTCTCGTCTGGGCCCTCCCAGGTCTTCTGCATCTTCATTGGTGTCTTCATCACTGGCAAAGGTGACATACAGCACATCGGTACTCTCAGCGAATCTGCGTCTATTAAAATGTCAGAGGGCAGTTGTCCACACGTTCCCTCGGCTGATGCAGATGTATGATGTTGTGACAACCTTCTCACTGTGTGCTTTTACCATTCCTGTTATTTCTTCTTTGCTTAAAGTTTTTGGAAGCCTTCAAAAACAAAAGGATCATAACTATTACCAACACACATGAAAGCCAAACTGACCTCGTCTTATTGTGAGTGGTGCAACACTACAATTTAAATATGAGCTATGCCAATTATACCTTGAATCCTGTAAGGACTGCACAGACTCTTCTAAAAGACTGCATCTTATGGCCTCCTAAATTCCTTAACATCATAAAATGCAATGTAAATGTTACATGTGAAAACCCTAATAAATATATTTATACATGAAATCTGCAAAGTGAACAGTAGCTCCATTTGGCCTTTGCTGTCCTTGTAATTCCATCCCATCATCATGTAGCGAACTGGCTTCAGCACCCTCTCGCCTCTCAGAATGTTCCCCCTGGGTTTTGGGTAGTACATCTCTCTGACTCACTATATGAAGACATTTTTTTTTTAGCAAGTGCAATACGTCACCCATTCCTCTCAAATTAAAGAAAAAATCTGATCAGCAATTAACCTTGAGAGACTGTTATTTACAGTAATTCTCACAAATGGTGAGGGGCATTACAAGTGTTTTTACTCACCTCTCCTTTGTTGTGGAGCTGGGCTTTCAAAATCGCTGTCATCTGAGAGTTCCACACACTGATTCTGCATAAAAGAAAAGTGTAACCTACTATGTAAAACTGGCAACTTGAACAGTAAGATACAAAGCAAAGTCTTAACAGTATGACACAGAGGTAATTCTATCTGACTGAGAAAATACATATTTATACATAATACATATTACACATTACACATAAGTGTGGGGAGTATACATCATCTTGCCAGTAGAAGGGGCAGACAACTGTGGTGGACTAGGATGTGGGAGGCAATTCAGTGATTGAGTTCAGGTGAGCTCATCACTGGATCATCATGGCCCAGTATTTCAAACATTTAATGTACATGAGAATCATCCGGCTAGGATTAAATACCAGAGTTGGGTATTTCAAAACCATGTGATACTGTTCCCACAAAACTGGGATTTGGATTTGGTAATCCAGATCAAATACTTTTGGGCATTTCAAAACTGTAGGGTGAAGATCAAGATAGTTTTGATGCTAAAAATCCAGACCACTCAAGGTGCATGTAGAGACATTTAGGATGTATGGCACATATTTAATAATTATTTTATTCAGTGCTTGCATATTGAAGTAACACAGACCAAAACAATATCTATTCTAAATTAAACAATTAACCAGTGTAGCCAGCAGTGCAAATATCCCTTCTGAGTCACTAAACAGTATGTCACTCCCGATCATCATCTTCATCGAAATATATGATTAGTATAATAAACAGGCAGCAATCCATTTGGACAGAAACTCTCTTCTCTCTTGTTGGAATACCACACTGAATTATGCAATACTGTGCTCACCTGTGCTGGAACATCCATTCCTGCCATGATGTACAGACAAGAGCTGGAACAGACCAAGACAACTTCTTTCCCACCCCAGTGGAAATTGGAGGTGACCCTTGGATTCATCAGTTTTTTACACCCCTTGATGGTGCTCAAAAACTTAAATGGGAAAAGCTGGTGCTCCGGCAACCCAAATACTCCTATGAAGATGGCTGTTATTTCAGCTCTTATTTGGTCTTCAGTCCACTCTGTGGAAAATGATTTTTACAACAAAGCCAGTCTGAGCTAACCTGCTCCGAGTTTCTCCCCTGGGTATGGCGAACACCAATGCCTCTGGTGACAAAGGCAAACATACAATCTCCTTGGTGTATGTTTTGACATGCCTTCGGTTTCGATATCCTGATCGAGCCCCATTAAGTCGATGGATGGTAGGGATGGATGGCAGAGGAGCCTATAGAAAACAAACAGACCGAGATATTTTTCTTAATGGAGCAGATAGTGACCCCGTGAAACAGTGAAGTGGTAGACAACTGCACACCGGCCTCTAGTGTGACATTTAGTGTTGTGGAGCCACTCCACAACTCCACACTCCAAGTCAATGTATTTCACATTACAATTTACAGGAACTATGACCAATGTTCTACAATTGTTTCTTAATTGAGGAAAATCCAGACTTGCCAGGACATCCTGAATTGCCAACCCACAACATGATGTATATAATGGAAGGAGATGTATCAAGATGGACTAAAGCAGAACAATAACTGTAGCTCTAAAATATGCCTTCTGAATTAGCTGATAAACTGGATGAGTTTTCTTTTGTGAACTAATGTTTCTCAGTTAACTTAAGGTAACAAAACGTTTTAATGCTATATCCCAACTTCACTTACTGATGTCAGTGATGTGACAGTTGAAGCAAAGGTGGCAGTGCCTGAGGACACAGCTGGAGGTGCCTGTGGTTTGACCTGGGGTGTGGAGACCTGAAACAGGAGCCAATACCGATGTTCAGCCGATGCATCGGTGCATCCCTCACAGCTTATGCTTCATGGGGCACGGTCAGCTTTCTTACCTGTAATCACTAACTAAGTTATGGGCAGTGATGCCGGTAACGCGTTAATTAGTAACGCGTTACTCTAATATGACCACTTTTTTCAGTAACAAGTAATCTAACGCGTTACTATTTCCAAACCAGTAATCAGATTAAATTTACTTATCCAAGTCACTGTGTGCGTTACTATTTTTTGTCATTTTCCTTAGTAAAACGATATATTTGCTTTCTTCTTGCGACTCGGGGAGCGACGTCGATCGGCGGTTTTGCAATCTATTTTGCGGGTAAAAATGGGTTTGGGTGGGTGGATAAAATTGGGCTGTTTTCGGATCAGTTCTGCGGGTTTTTGAAGCCGAAACACGGGCACTTCAGATCCTTTTTCTGCGACCCTCTGTTCAGCAGGCAGCAGTCTCACTCACTCATTCACTCACACACACACTACTCACAACAGACACTCCCACTACCTTCAGGCTACGTTAAGTCAATCAGTAAGGATGACTATATGGCGCTTTATATCCAACACAATCATGATCTAGTCTGTCCTTAGCCTACAAAATAAAGTTTGAGAAATGTCTGCATGGAGCACAGCTGCTTACAGGTGTGCAGCTGACAGGTGTGCAGCTTACAGTGACAGTTTCCTCATCGCTACCTGAGCCACCATCCGATCCTCCTCCTTCAGTTTTTGCCCGTACGCGCCCGGTATCGCATCTCTTTCTCTCTTGCGATTCACACAGCACAGCTGGACAAAGTGGTCAATAACTGCCGTTTATATGCAGCAGTCAATATGATCGCTATTGGCAGTCCGGGGTATAAATGCTCAGAGTTTGTTTCATTTTAATATATTATTATATATAAGTTGTAAGCTTCAGAAACCATCAAACACATATATTTAGGAAAAGTCGCCGAGAGTATTTATTTTTAAGTAAAGTCAAGAAAGACTGTCTTTATTTTATTTTTTATTTTTTTTAAAAAGAGAGTATTTATTTTTAAGTAAAGTCAAGAAAGACTGTTTTTATTTTATTTTTTATTTTTTTTTAAAAAGAGAGTATTTATTTTTAAGTAAAGTCAAGAAAGACCGTCTTTATTTTATTTTTTATTTAAAAAAGAGTATTTGTTTTTAAGTGAAGTCAAGAAAGACTGTCTTTATTTTATTTTTTATAAAAACATGTATTTTTTTCAGGAAATTGTTTTTAAGTTTGTACGTTACTGTTAAAAATACACTTCCAATAAAATGAGTATTGGCAATTTAAAACTGGTTGTCATTTTTATGTTGAGGCGGCGAGGGGTTGTTGTCGGCAGCTGCTGAATGTAACTAATAAAGTAACTTGTAATCTAACTTAGTTACTTTTAAAATCAAGTAATCAGTAAAGTAACTAAGTTACTTTTTAAAGGAGTAATCAGTAATCAGTAATCTGATTACTTTTTCAAGGTAACTGTGGCAACACTGGTTATGGGTAACTCTGAATAACAGTCGCTGAAAGTCCTTTCAGTGAATCACAAAACCTTAGCTACCTTAGTCACACTGGCAAACGTTCGCTTGTTAGGTCGGTTAGCTAACAATAGATTCCCCGGGAAAACAGTAAAAAGTAAAAATTTTAATAACTACATAACTTGCCGTTAACGGTGTGGACGGTGCCGGTGGAAGTGCACCTTGAAGTGCAGCACGCACACCTGCCGGAACAGCCCGCTCAATCTCTCCTAATTGGAGCGAGCCGGCCATGTTCGGTACTTCTACCTTAGCATCCACAGCAGGTCGGTCAGAGGTGTGGGCGGGTCTGTGCACGCTGACAGGCGTGGGCTATTTGCATATTTTCGAAACATTTAGATTTAGATTTAACATTTAGATTTAGCATTTAGATGTCGATTTAACATTTAGATTTAGCATTTAGATTTAACATTTAGATTTAGCGTTTAGATTTAGATTTAACATTTAGATTTAACATTTAATTTGTACCTCAAATGTGAAGAAAGTGAGCTAAATGTGAAGAAAGTGAGCTAAATGTGAAAAAAGAGAGCTAAATATTCAAAATATATCAGCAAAAAAAGTGTGACTGAATTTTTACATTCGGCACCCCATACTTAAGATATTCCGTTAATAATTAGGATAGGATATTAGGAAATGGGGATATTCAATATCTGCATTTATCCCATCCTTCAACACATCAGTGAACACTTACCAAGCAGACTTTTACTGCGCACGGGCTGGGGAGTGTCTTGCTTACAATCCTTGGATTCGAACAAGCCACCCACCGGTTAAAATCTCGACCTGGAAAAAGCATTGAAACTGTGCAGAGCGGCTGAGGCTGTGAAAGTACAAGCAAAAGAACTGTTCAGTGATAGCTGCAAGGTAGATGCTGTGAACAAGAACACACACAGAGTCAATAAAAAGAGTGCTGCCTCTGAAATTAAACAACAATCAAAGTCACCAGCTAACAGAGACAGAAAAGGAAGGACTTGTGGTCGGTGTGGCACGCAGCATCCACCTAAAAAGTGTCCGGCATATGGCAAAACAACTGTAATAAACATAATCACCATGCTCGGTGCTGCAAAAATCAAGCCCCGAAACAAAGCAAAGTCCATGCAGTGGATGAAGATGATGCAGAAGAGTTCTACATAGATGCTGTGACAGAAAACAAAATGGGAAAAAAAGGATTGGATTACTCGAGACTCCATCACCTACCCACATGCACGAACAAACACTCAGAAAATCATCAAGAAATGTGAAGCCACCTGAGAGACTCATTGAACAGATTTAAATGTGTTTATATGTTGGTTGTAAGGTTATTATGTCATAATATCTCTTTAAGTGTTAGTACAGACTGAAGTTAGTGCCAGCTGGTTATGTTATTAACGTGACTGAGTTTAGTTTAACAAGTCAAAGGAGAGATATCATTGTTCTTTGTGTATCATTATTTATTATATTTTTTTAAAACAACAATTCCAACCCTCCTCCTTTATCCGGGCTTGGGACCGGCAAAGTGACTCAAAAGAGACGCTCTGGCTGAGTTACTTAGGATTTTTTAAAATTAAAAAAAAAAATTATTAGTATTTTGTTTAGTTTACCATTGTGGTCCACTTAGGAGCCTACAACAATTAGGTTATGAAACGAACTTACGACAGTTAGACGTTGTAATGATAACAGCATATCTGCTTAGTATCTCAAGCTGATATACATGCTGCTTATATTTCCAGACAGCAGGGGGCGTTCGTTGTCTGTGAGCAGTTTAACCACAGAGGGCAGACATGTTGGTTGTTGTTACCCGTCTGTATGTCATAAAGACCAGTCCGATATAAAGTACCTGCTCTTTCAAGAAACCAACAGTGTCATCATTGTGAACCCACACAACAAAAACAATACAGACGTCAGCATTTCACTTTCTGCCTCTGAGAAATTCCACTGGTTTTGGAACTAAAACTTACTTTGAAACGTTGTTTACCTCCTTCAACCAAAAAGCTGTGAAAAACTTTAAGTCTGTGCTCCAAATAAAAAATATAATATATAATAAAAATATTACTATCTAACTATAAATACTCCTCAGGTCATCTGCCAGCATCTTGTTCTTCTCGTTAGCAGATATCTGAGCACTTTCAAATCCTTTTTCAATATTTTTAAAAAATGTGACGCGTTCCATCAAAATGAGTAAGAAGTCGCAGCCGCCCGTTCATGTAAAAACACGTTTAAACATGAAAAAAGTGATTTTGGGCTGTTTTGGGGTTTTATGCGTTTCTGAATAAACAAAGTCTCAGCTTTACAATGTTAACATTATTATGAAATTCAAATGATAAGTATAGTTTTTAAGCTCTGTAACGTAACGTTGTCGGAAAGTTTTTTTGTGATGTGATGTGATGTTCAATGTGATTTAGCCAGCCCAAAAGGTTTGTGATGACTGGATTTTTCATTTATGCTATCTTATTTTGTAGATGAAAAACATTTGGTCCATCTTGTGAAGCTCCATACGACTCTGTCAGATGATACAGTGTGAGAAGCAGCAACACCAGAGGACTGCCTGCTTCCTTGATGCGTGCGACAGTTTAATTATGAAATAATAATAAATAAATATGAAATAATACAAAATATATTCATATTATTATTATATTAAAAGGGCCATTGTCTGTATTTTTATATTTTTAATTGTATGTATATGCACTTGTAAGTAGGTGTAAGAAAATGTGTGCATGTGGCTCGATATTTAATATTCTTCATATTATTTATTTCAAGTATTATATTGAAATACCCATGATATATCTGTATTACATCATATGTACAGTATATTTGTTCATGTTTTGTCATTATTGTATTCCATATGTTTTGGATACTTGTTGACATGGGCTTCTCGGCCTGTACTGTACTGTGTATGTGCTCATGCACAAGGTCACGTGCACGTGGTCACGTGCATGTGTATGTGTGACAGTATGAGTAGACTACACATAGAGATGTGGGGTATCGCTTTTGACCCAAAAATATTGTGTTCATTTGGAGTCTAGTCTTAATAAATGTGTTTTAATGTGAAACATGGGGGAATCTGTATCATTTTCTTTAAAGCCCTTTTTCTCAAAACTACCATTTGATAACAGTCGAACTTTGGATGAGCATATCTCATGGAATATTTGGCATAGAAACATAATGTTGGTACTGACATGAAGCTAAGCTAATCTCCTCTTTACAGACACGTCAAAATCTCAAAATGTGTTTCTGGGTCAATGTGACTCATATTGAGCAGGTCACAAATGTTTTTTAAGTCAAAACTATGGGAGGAAACCCGCGCACCGGGGGAAAACCCAAAAAGCTAAATTGAGCTCAACAAGCTTAATTAAGCTCTGTACTTACTGAGGTGGATGTGGCCTTGTTTTGTTTTTTGTGACTCTGCGTCTTGTTTGTTTTCTTGAGGTGGCAAGAACAAGAACAAAGTTAGTTCTGGCCAGGACATTTACATACTCTGCAAGAACAGAGAAATTTGTTCTCTCTCCCAGGGCTGCCAGCATCTTGTTCTTCTCGTTAGCAGATATCTGAGTACTTGAAACTCTTTTTTTCAATATTTTAAAAAATGTTTTTTAAGTCAAAACTATGGGAGGAAACCCGCGCACCGGGGGAAAACCCAAAAGGCTAAATTGAGCTCAAAAAGCTAAATAAGCTCTATACATGCAGAGTTGGATGTGGCCTGATTTTTTTTTGTGACGCTGCGTCTTCTTTGTTTTCTTGAGGCTGCCAGCATCTTGTTCTTCTTGTTAGCAGATATCTGAGCACTTCCAACTCTTTTTTAATTTTTTTTAAATGTTTTATAAGTTAAAAACTATGGGATGAAACCCACACACTGGGGGAAAACCCTACATTCTAAATTAAGCTCAACAGGCTAAATTAAGCTCTATTTTTGCCGAGGTGGAGGTGGATGTGGCCTAATTTGTTTTTTGTGACTCTGCTCCTTATTGACGATAGGAGGAATGACAGGAAAAGGGCACAAGCTTTCTTTCAATGGTTGCTTGGTGGTGAGGATTGGGAAGCAAGTATACCTTGATGGTTTACCTTTCTGCGTTATGGAAATTGGGGGCACAGGAACGTACTCAGCAGCCAATTTCACCTTTGACAGGCAATCCTTCAGCTCCTCCTTCTCCTTCTCAGCTGATTCGTACAATTGCTTGTACATCCTGGCTTCTGCCGCTTCCGCCTTGTACTTGTCATCCTTCTTTCTATAAGCCCACTGATAAGGTCGGAGCTTTTCTATTATGGCAGCTAGCCTCTGCACCTTGATTTGAAGCTCCTGGTTCTTTTCTTCCAAACCTTTGTCTTCATCCGGTTTCATACGGGGTGCTGGTTTGTCGTGTTGGTGCTGGTAGGACTTCCACTCAAAGTAAGCATTACCTTTCTTATCACATTGAAGGTTCAAATATTTCCTGTGAATGATGTCATACTCACCGAGAATTCTGCTGTTCTCCAGCCTGAGAGACTTGGCTTCCTCTTCAGACTTCTTCCGAGTCTCTTGTTCTTGTACTCTCTCAGCCTCAATGCGGTTGATCGTCTTATTTTGCTCCTCTAGTTGACGCGTAAGGCACATCATCTCTTGTTTGAAACTCTCCATAGAATCCACGGCCCTTCTCTCGTCCCACTTTGTCAGCATCAGGTCATTAAAAGCAGTCGCTTCCTTTTTCTCTTGTGTCCTTTTTGATTCTTCCAGCATACACCTCATGTTTTCCACCTGGTTCTTCAGAGATGTGTTACTGCTATTAACACTTTCTAATGTCTTTTGCAGTTCATTGACCATTTTAGATTTGCCCTTGATTTGATCCTGTTGTTCCTCAATTGTTTTGCCCAGCCTAGTTATTTCCTGCTGAGCCTTAGACAAGTTGTTATCCCGGAGTTGTATCTGAGAATTAAGATCCGAATTCCTTTCAGTTTGGAATCTGATCTTTGTCTCTAAATCTTTTATTGTTTTTCTCAGATACTTCAGTTCCTCGTCTCCAGCCTTAGATTGTTTGGCCAGCTCAATCTCCTGTAATTCAAGTCTGATTTTCAAACCCCTACGCTCTGTAAATTCCTCTTGGAGCTGTTTAACAAGGATTTTCTGCTCTTCTTCCTTTATTTTCATATGTTCTAATTCCATTTCTTGTTCTTTTTTATCTACTTCCAGTTTGCCTACCTCAGTTAAAAGTTTTTTACATGTAAAGTCCCTCTCGTCAATAGTTTCTAAACATGAGCGTACCTTCTGTCTTAACTTGTTTTTTTCATCCTCGCCATTTTCTAGTAGTTTGTTGAGGTCATTCTTTTCCTCAATTAGTTTGTCAAAGCCTTGTTGTTTTGCTTCAAGTTTTGCTGCATGTGCCCTTAGCCAGTTCTCCCTTTCTTTGTTACTTACAATTTTTTTCTCCCTTTTTTTTATGATTGCCTTTGCCGCTTTTATCTGTTTGTTGGCGTGATTTAATAGTTCGACATGTTCATCTACTTTTTTGAGGGCAGCGTTTCTCTCCCCTGTCACTTCATTTATCTGATGAACTAAATTCTTGCATTGTAAGTCTAGTTTTTTTACTTCATCTTGTGCGTTACTAAACCTTTCCAATTCTTTCTCTTTTTGCACCCTGTAAGACTTCTCGATATTGAATCTATTCTCGAAGTCCCTGGACTCTCTCTTGAGACAAAGAACTGTCTGTTCTAAATTACTTTTCTCAAGAGCACTAGTTTCACATACCTTCGCAAGTTCTGCTTTGGTCTTCAAATTGTCCGCCCTTAGGTTCTCAATCAGAATGTGGTCGTCACTGCGTAATTTTCTAAGCTTTGCTGCCTCAAGTTCTGTTTTTTTTGAAGCGTGCAGTTCTGAAACAGACTTAGCGAGCTGTCTTTTCAACTCTCTGTTTTTATCCATTAGCTGTTTCATATCAATTTTGATTTTGTGTTGATCCATTTTTTGTGTTGATTTTGTATTGATTTTGTGTTGATCCATTTTTAACTGTGTAATAGTCTGTCCTTTACAAAACTACAATCAAATGTGGGAATGGTCTAGTCTAGCTGTTTCTATAGTAGAATGCAATGTTTATCTGTCGTGTTATTGCTGTGTGATTTCCAAACAGTGCTGTGAAAGTCAATTTCAACCTGGGGACAATGGCAGGAATATAATACAGAACATAGAACGTTCTGATGATGTCATGGTGACATCATCAGAACATTGCATTGATCCATGCTTTGATCTTGACCAGCTACCAGTGATGTCATCCTGGAGATTCTAGAGGATGACATCACTGGTAGCCAATAATTAACAACAACATTCAGAGAGGCAGAGGTGGTACCTTCCATAGACTGTATAAAATATGGACGTAGTCTCCGTGACGTCACCCATAGGGTTCTGAAGAGCTGAAATGAAGCTTTGTGGGCGTTCCCACAGTAGCCATTTTGGCAAAGTTGACTCCGCCCAACTCCCCCGGATAATCCATAAATGGACATAGAACTGCAGCTGAGCCGGCCGAAACACGCCCACTTAGCTTGAAGCTACCAAGCTAGCGGAGGCTAGCGGAGCTAACAAGCTAGACTACATGCTACACCGGGACGGACAGCAGCCGGCCGGCTCGCTGACTAACACTGCCGTGATGTTCCCGTCTGTTGGTGTCCCAGCTTACACTGCTTAACTCACGGTAAGTTACTCTAAAACTTTACCACAGCAACTTCAACTTGTTTTAGATATATAATTAGGGTAATTTGAAATACCGGTTTTGTCGAGACTTGCAGTAATGTCGCCAGTGTTACCTTGAATAAACACGTTTACGGATACTTACATGAGGCAAACATGTTAACCTGAATTTTAATTTAATTTTACTTTAGCTAGAAGTTGTTTATTTTGGATGACCCTTGATTAAACTTTATGAGCTGAGTGATATGTAATTAGGTTAGTATTCTCACCGTAGATGTTGGATTGATACTGGCACACAATTATATATTTTTTGCTTATCAATAACTTCTACTCAGGTATGATTAAAACAAACTTATTACATTAGTAAATCTGCGAGTTGTTTCTCAGTGTAGATGTGTCAGGGCGTATCAGTTAACGTGTAAAATGATAATAGCCCACAGCGCTATTAAACAGTATGCATTTACCTTGATGATGTGACACTGACAGACTGTCTGGGATTATTATCTGGAATATCAGTTAAAACAGAAAGGCCATTTTATATTTACTTATTTCAGTACATTTGTCAATAAATTTAACTTCCAGTCTTGGTAACTTGACTTTAGACGGCTGACATTATGATCACATTATCTGTCTTCAAAGGACTAAAAAATTAATTAATTTGAATAATGTTTTATATTTTAGAGGTGTGGATCCCTTCTTCCATTTTATCCTTCAAATCCTAGTGTTTTCAACATTATTTAGGCACTCTTCATAGCTTTTTGTTATATTGTTTTACCTGAAGCATTTAATACTCTCATTTATTTTCCTCCCATAGTCAGTGTGAAGCATTGGTGACAGCTCTGTGTCCAGTGAGCTGCTGGACATTAGTGTCTGCTGGTGGACTGTGGTGGAAAGACCTTCTCCTCTTCTTTGAGGAAGAGCTGCCCAGATGTCTTCTTCTTCCACTGTGACGGCAGCAGCAGCATGGGGGAGGTCAGCAGGTCAAGCTGCTCACCATCATGGAGAACTTTTCTAGACTTAAATATTGTCCACCTTTTTGTTTTTTATGCATTTCAATAAATTACATTTGCATTTGAGCTAACGTTGTCTTTATTGCTGTGTGAAAATGTTAGATTTAAAATATCTGATATAATACAACACAGATAAAACATTAAGCATTTATGTTCAACTCTTATTCCAGGTGATGTATGTCTAATTTAAAAAATGTAAGAATACAATCAGGAAGCTGATAAATGGGTGCTTTTAATAATATGATTTAATGCAATAACGTAAAAACACTACAGCAGCAAAATATTTAAATCAAACTACACATACATAAAAACATCAATATGTAACCTAAGATATTGACAAGTTGTTGATGTGTTTGAGTCCAATTGTGTCTTCTCATGTGGAGCATCAGAGGTCCACCTTGTCTGCATCACCTGCAGAGGAAAACTTTACACAGACAAATAGAGATGTAAGTAAAATATGTGTTACAACGGACAGGCTGTATTTTCATTTCAGTTTTAATATACTGATTATTGTTCAGGATAACGAAACACATTCAACAGTATTGACTACTCTCAATATAGCCTTATAGTAAACGTTATCATGCTTTGCACAGTTCCTCCTGAAATTCAGACTTAACGTTATGTGTTAACTAAAGTCGATCACAATCAGTGGGTTTCTGGAGTGTTTTCATATTAAAATGCCTGCTTTGATACTGATATTAAATAAAAAAGATAAAGTCTGGGGTCCTGCGCCGTCAAATTTTACGTTAACGAATATTTCACAGTCCGAGTCTTTATAACAAACTCCGTTATTTCTGAACCATGCTTAAATGTGATGCTTTTTAATTACACATATATTATTGTAATTACACACAGATGAACACGTTAAATTGGGCCGAGTGTAGCGTTAACTTGATGCAATGGTAAATTTAGTCATCATTTCATAACATTGCATCATGTTACCATACTAACATGGTGAAGCTTTATTTTCCAAACACACAGACGCTGTGTTTGATTCCACGTATTACAAAAATAAATTATAACACTTCTGTATTACTTATGACTTCAGTCACCATACCGGTTTAATAATATCTTCTTTACTTCACTCCCGTTAGCATTGAAGGCAGCATTAGCTGGCTAACAAACTACTGTAAACGCTAATAAATGATCATTTATAAATAAAATAAAACGAGAATAACACTCACCAACAACTGGAGCCTGGGCTTCTTGTGGAGCAGTGGTACAGCTCACCACACAGCAGGTGGTGTTATTAGTCCGATGTTTGCCTGTAAAACTCTCCGACAGCCGACAGGGAAAGTTTCCAGTGAATTAGCCACGGCGCTAGTAGCTACAGACAGCTAGCGGCTAGTGCCGTCAGCTACGTCACCTGTCACTCAGAGCGGGGACTGCTTTATTATGCAGAATTTTCGAAACTTAAACTAGTGAGATATAAAATAATTCACCCCCCTCAGAGTTGACATGGAAGAGGAATTCAGCTTTTGAGAGTAGAGCCATCGTTTGAACCAGGCTGTAAACATGTTTATTTCAACTGTGAAATCGGACATTTTAACATGAGAGTCAATCTAACTTGCTCCCTTCTGCAGCCTGCCTCAAGCGGCGAGTCGAGGAATTGCAGTTTTTGGTACTTCCGCATAGGCTTCTCAGCTCTGGACCGGAGCTTGCTGTACCTTCCTGATAATGCGCACACGCGTGTATGTATACCGTACCTTCAAATGGTTCAAGCAAACTCTTTTTACAAGCAATATATTTTGTATTTTGGGAGTTCTAATATGAATAAGAATATGACAATTATCATGTTAAAGATTTCTTCATTAACAAAAAAATAAATATCAATAGAAATATAAAGGTGCATTGTTCAACATTAAATTCAACGTTCATGTGGAACTGTTGCAGGGTAATAGTACATCAGGAAGAAACGGGAACAGCTTGCACAACTCCAAACATGAATCTTTGTACGGTGCACTGTTTTAGCACAAAGCATTAAAAAACAAGAAGAACCGGCACTCTGTAGTCTATAAATAGATCTGGACGTTTAGGCTCACAGCCTTCTTCTACGGAGCCCCAGAGATGACATGGTAAAAAAAATATAACGTGCGCACAAATTACTAATTCGTGGGAACGAAATAAGTATAACGTGCAGCTGTTTACAGACAGGCTGGATAACGTGGTTCACATAGTGGTGATGATCACTGGCTTAAATAGATGGATTAATGTGAGGAGATCATTGCAAAAGTTTTCAATTTCATCAGAGTCAGATGTGCTACATGTGTTGATAACTGGACAGAGTTAATTATGGACTATTTGCCCGCACCGGTAGGTGAGGAGACGAGAGGAGAGAGAGACAGCGGGACCTCCGACTAGGACGCGGACGGTCCGGCTAACGTTAGCCAAGATAATGACGGAGAGAGTGAGTTGGAGGAAGAAGAGGAGGAAGATATTGCGCTCATGGATGAGCCGATGGTAGCATACAATGTCTCTGACTGTAGTTATCTAAACGAGGACAATGTTAAAGAGACTGCGATAGCTCGGGAGTACAAGTGGAGCCACAAACTTCACAACAGCGCCGCCTGCTAGCTGCTGTTCACCGGAGGAGACGTGAGAAGACGTGACCTAGTTAAAGAGATGACTGATGGTAAGTGCTTATACTTTTGGTAATAGGGGCTAATAAAATCACTAGAGCAGGCTAAGAAAGCAGCTAATCATGCTGTGTGATAACAGCAGTGTGTAACGTTAGCCCAGGTGTGGGCGTGTCTCAGGTGTCTACTGTCTCCTATAAATTACATTTATTAACATAAAGAGGAAAATCAGTGTTTGAACATAATCCAGGCAGTGATTACTTTATCACCGCACAACTGAGTCTAATTATTGAACAGTAATATACAAACATAATTTGTAGGAGACAGGTTTGCTGTGAGACACAAAGGTGATGAGATCTTTAGGCTATAACAAAATAAAACAGCCTAAAGTATGGTAAAAGTATAGTAAAAGTATTGTTTAAAAGATCTGATATGGTGAATCATAAACTGTATGGTAAATATGTCATGTTTCTGAATATGGGGCTGTATTAAATCCTGTGCAGTCTGTCTATCAGTGAATGCAGTGATCATATTGAAGCAATAATACAGAAATAATCAGGCCTCAGTCAACAATGATTCAATGTGATTTAGCCAGCCCAAAATGTTTGTGATGACTGGATTTTTCATTTATGCTATCTTATTTCGTAGATGAGAAACATTTGGTCCATCTTTTGAAGCTCCATACGACTCTGGTGTTGCTGCTTCTCACACTGTATCATCTGACAGAGGACTGCCTACTTCCTTGATGCATGTGACAGTTTAATTATGAAATAATAATAAATAAATATGAAATAATATAAAATATAATCTGTATTATTATATTAAAAGGGCCATTGTCTGTATATATATTTTTAATTGTATGGATATGCACTTGTAAGTAAGTGTAAGTACATGTGTGCACGTGGCTCGATATTTAATATTTTATAAGTATTCTTGATATTAATATTTTTTAATTATTGTTATATTTAAATACCCATCATACATTCTGTATTACATCATATGTACAGTATATTTGTTCATATTTTATCATTATTGTATTCCATATGTTTTGGATACTTGTCTACATGGGCTTCTAGGCCTGTACTGTGTTGTGTAAGTGCTCGTGCACGAGGTCATGTGCATGTGTATGTGTGACAGTATGAGTAGACTACACATACAGATGTGGGGTATCACCTTTGACCCAAAAATATTGTGTTCATTTGGAGTCTAGTCTTAATAAATGTGTTTTAATGTGAAACATGGAGGAATCTGTATCATTTTCTTTAAAGCCCTTTTTCTCAAAACTAACTTTTGATAACAGTCGAATTTTGGATGATCATATCTCATGGAATATTTGGCGTAGAAACATAATTTTGAGATTTTGATGTGTATGTAAAGAGGAGACTCTTAGCTTCATGTCAATACCAAAATGTGTTTTGGGGTCAATGTGACTCATATTGATGGAGCAGGTCACATATTCATATCATTCCTGGACAGCTGGGTACAAAAATCGAGCGCATCTTCTCTACTCGAGGAACTGCAATAGCCTACGTGATGTCCTTAAGGTGAGTGTCTTTTCTTATTCTGTTCAATATCTTGTTATCCCGCATCTAGGCAATTTAATTAGGCCTATGTTTGATACTTTGTTACAACGGGTAGCCTATCTGCTGACGTCTCGCCCGACTTACAGACGTGTTATCCTCATCCTGTTATTACACTTTGATTTGAGAGTTTCAGCTTGAAATCAGCTAAAACAGTGCCTTTCACTGATCATCTCCTCTAAAAGTAGCATCATGTGTGTCAGACTCTCAGCTGAGGGAACACACAGGCTATATGAGCCGCAGCGTTTAATGATGAATGATGAATTAACGATTAAACGTGTTTTTACAAGAATGGGCGGCTGCGACTTCTTACTCATTTTGATGGAACGCCTCACATTTTTTAAAAATATTGAAAAAGGATTTGGAAGTGCTCAGATATCTGCTAACAAGAAGAACAAGATGCTGGCAGATAACCTGAGGAGTATTTATAGTTAGATAGTAATATTTTTATTATATATTATATTTTTTATTTGGAGCACAGACTTAAAGTTTTTCACAGCTTTTTGGTTGAAGGAGGTAAACAATGTTTCAAAGTAAATTTTAGTTCCAAAACAAGAGGAATTTCTCAGAGGCAGAAAGTGAAATGCTGACGTCTGTATTGTTTTTGTTGTGTGGGTTCACAATGATGACACCGTTGGTTTCTTGAAAGAGCAGGTACTTTATATCGGACTGGTCTTTATGACATACAGACGGGTAACAACAACCAACATGTCTGCCCTCTGTGGTTAAACTGCTCACAGACAGCGAACGCCCCCTGCTGTCTGGAAATATAAGCAGCATGTATATCAGCTTGAGATACTAAGCAGATATGCTGTTATCATTACAACGTCTAACTGTCGTAAGTTCGTTTCATAACCTAATTGTTGTAGGCTCCTAAGTGGACCACAATGGTAAACTAAACAAAATAATAATATATTTTTTTAATTTTAAAAAATCCTAAGTAACTCAGCCAGATCGTCTCTTTTGAGTCACTTTGCCGGTCCCAAGCCCGGCTAAAGGAGGAGGGTTGGAATTGTTGTTTTAAAAAAATATAATAAATAATGATACACAAAGAACAATGATATCTCTCCTTTGACTTGTTAAACTAAACTCAGTCACGTTAATAACATAACCAGCTGGCACTAACTTCAGTCTGTACTAACACTTAAAGAGATATTATGACATAATAACCTTACAACCAACATATAAACACATTTAAATCTGTTCAATGAGTCTCTCAGGTGGCTTCACATTTCTTGATGATTTTCTCTGTGTTTGTTCGTGCATGTGGGTAGGTGATGGAGTCTCGAGTGTGTGTTGAGGTTGTTCAGCAGCCTCAAACCTCTGTTCCACTGGTGAAGATTCCTTGAGAAGATCTCTGCGATTTTGTCTCAGTAGAGCACCATCTTTGGTCTGAATGGTGTATGACCTTGGTTGAACTTGACTTAGAATATTCGCTTTCTGTGCCCAGGTGTTTGTTTTGTCTGTAAACCTCACTTGGTCCCCAGCATGCGGTTCAGGTAGGTTCTTCGTTCCTCTGTCATAATAGAACTTCTGCTTTGCTTTTTGCTGCTCCTTGAACTTCTTCAAACTGTTTCCCTCTTTTGTTTCAAGCAGGTCATTCTGGATGGGCAGGTTTGATCTCAGGCGTCGTCCCATAAGGAGCTGAGCAGGTGACACACCACACTCAAGTGGAGTTGTGCGGTATACCAGCAGGCTCTGGTCGAAGTCAGTGTCACTGTCTCGTGCCTTGCCCATCAGCCTCTTCACCATCTGGACTGACTTTTCAACGAACCCGTTTGACTATGGGTAATGAGGACTTGATGTTGTGTGAATAAAGTCCCATTCTGTGGTGAACTGTCTGAATCTCATGTTGGAAAATTGTGGTCCATTGTCTGTGAAAACTTCACTTGGCGCACCATGTCTTGAGAATATGGCTTTCATGGATGTAATCACAGCCTCTGCCGTTGTAGTGTGTAATCTACATACCTCTGGATACAGGGAATAATAGTCTGTGACCACAGACTGTGGTCAGTCGTGTATAGGTGGACTTCAGAGATGATCAGCACCATGGACAGTTTTTTTCCATTTTGACAACGACTATCTAGACCCAGGTTCGAATCCCACTCGGGCCAAAAATTTGTAATGCATTATTAAACAGAAATCAATTTCTTGTTCATTCTTTGTTCAAATTATCTTTAAAATGAATGGCAGTAGTAATGTTTTTTTTTTTTTAAAGTAGGCTAATTTAGGACCTTAAAAATAACCTAAAAGGTTCTTAACTTAAAGGCAGTGTAAAGAGACAAAAATGCTAAAGCAAATGTCATGACATGTTATATCAAGTGCTTGACTTACTCATGGCTTTTAACCTACTGTATCACAGTTTTATTACTCAATTACAATTGGATTGCAATTGTAATTACTTAAAACTTGTGTATTTAATTTAAGAACTTTTACTGCTCACTACACATTATTGACTTACGAATGTAGACATTAGTGAATGGAATGCGTTATTTATTAACAGACAGAGCCCACAGTGCAAGGTCATACATACACAGCACATAAAAACATAAAAATAAAAAACTATATACAATGCCTATAAAACGTTGCTTTTACACATGAAATAATGGTCAATATAATTTGGCCTTTTTAAAAAAAAATTGCAAAAAAAAATCTTTAATATCGAACACCAAACACTGCACATCACCACAAACGTACCATCTCCAGTGTGAAGCATGGTGGTGGCAGCATCATGCTCTGGGGACGCTCCTCAGCAGCAGGGCCAGTCTTCTTCTTGTCAGGTCACTCAGATTGTGAGGACGGCCAGCTGTGGAGGACGAATGCTGGGGACGGCTGATGGCTTGGGTAAAGGCCGACCTAGTCAGACAAGATTAGACAAAGCAATTGATTAAGATTTAGTTGTTAGCTGATTTTATCTCTTTGGCATTCACACAACCAAATTCAAAAAATGTATATACTTACTTTGAGCTTGCTGTGCAATTGGTGGTTGCAGTGGCGCTTGACTGGGCTCTGCGGATGTCTCAGGAGGCATCAGAAGGGTCTCTGAAACCATATAAGAATAACAAACACTTAATTATTATTCACAGTAAGATAAATAAATAAATATAATATGACATTTATAATCTATGCAGTAGTCCTTAAAAGCCTGTACATTGCAGTGGTTTACATTTTGTCCTAAAGCTGCGCCAGTATATGAATTACAATAATTAAACTGATTTTTAAAGGATTAACAATAGTTTTGGTGGACACTGCATATGGATATTTTTAAGATGCAAACACAGTTAAAATGATACACACCTGGAACCGTGACAGTTGTCTTTGTTGGAAGAGGACATTCTGTTTGTGGTAAGAGGAACATCAGCTCCTTAGGCAGGGGCACTGGAGGCATTATAACAGAAGGTTTTAAATGGATGAACAAAAATATGATGTATCTACCATCTCCTTGTGAACCCTTCACTTCAGTCGGCGTGGACAGTCTAGCAGATGACACTACAAAAGGAACTCTTGTCAATTATTTATATTTTAGCAATTATCAAAAAATGGCGTTAGTAAAGGCACTCATGATTTGCTTCACCTGCTTGTCTCAGCTTGATATAGTGAAAGACTGTTTCTTACATGAATATGTAAAGAAAACACTTATTAACACACATTCATTTTTGTTGTTGTATGGATTAATATTCAGCATTCAGTCATATAATTGAGCCTGAGCAGGGGAAGCAACATGACACACTGCAAACACATACATTCAAGTGTTAGTCACCACAGCAGTTTTAGCATTTTATCCATATAAGGAAAGAAGGAATGATACTTACCCTCATCATGACTGGAATCAATTCATAGTCACGAGGACTCTTAAGTAGAACACCAAAACACAGACACGACCAGAACGTGGTCAACCTGAGACACGACCAGAACGTGGTCAACCTGAGATGGAACGACTTAAGACATGCTTCAGTTTGGGAAAAGAATTCATGTTCCCACAGTTGTCCATCGACAACAGGACGTTTTTGGCTAAGAACCTCTTTCTGTTCCTGAAGCCTCTTGTGGTCTGGCAGCTGAGGATGTTGCAGAAATGGCTACATAACACAAAGAAAATATTATATATCGTATATCATGAAAAAAAAAATATATATATATATCTTACATAAAAAGGAATACACAGACTATACCTTAAATAACTTTGAATCTTAAGTCAGCAGAAAAAAACAACAAATAAAAGACAACAAATATTTACTCACAGCTCTCCATGTGATGCTTGGAAGGAGAGATACTCAGCATCGCTCTCTCCAGCTCCATATCTTCATCCATCACTATAATGCAACACATGAGGATTAGAATAAAGTAATATGTCTTCACAATACTTAGGCTAGTATGACCACCACGGACCACGGACAGAGTTTATTCCACTTGGTGTACTAAAATACCATGAAAGCATATCCATCTTTTTGACAAATGGAAAACACGACCTACCCATAGCTTCAGCAGGAGCTTGTGAGGCATGCTTCATCTGAGAAGAAGCAGAGGTGTTGCTTCTTCTGCGGGTACTGTTGTAGCTTGTGCATCTTTGTCCCTGGAACACAGCTTAGTGCATAGTGGGGAGTTAAAACCTTAACTGATGCTGAATCTCACAGCTATTGCCAGGTCATGTGACTCAAGTAACAATGAAGTGTGAAGTTTTTGAAGTATTCAGATATTTTACTTCATTAAAAGTAGCTATACAGCAGTGTAAAACTGACCTGTTACAAGTAAAGTCCTGTAGTCTACATCCTGCTTAACTCTTTTTGACCCAAAATCATTTTCATCACACCGTTATTAAAGGTTAACTTTCATAGAATTGACCCTCTGCATCCTTTATAGATAAAATACATTTCACACACACTGCTGCACCTGTGTAAGCAGGTGTGTTTGTACTTCTGATGTGCCTATTTGTTTAAAGGGACTGAACAACTAAACAAAAACAAATGTTTGGAAGAAGCATTATGGATACACTTGAGTACAAGCTGCAGAAATTGTACTTAAGTACAGTACTAGTAAATGTACTAAGTTACATTTCACAACTGGATGAATGAACAGCCAGAAAACTCTCATATTTTTTTTCACGTTATATCTCACTTCTACCGGACAGTATTCAGTGTATATGTATCGTCTACCGGCTAATGGTAAGCGTCTGTACACGGGAACACAAAGTTATACATTTAAATGGACAGTAACATTACAGTGACACAGTGATGCTTCAACCGAGGCCAATTTCCACTCGCCACGGAGACAAACACAATAAACTCACACATGAATAAACACCACATGAACTGTCTCGGGTTTAACGTTGCACTTAAGACATGAAAATAATAAAGTTAAACTAACGTATGGTTAACACATAATCAATACAGTTAAACTTAATTAACCCAGAAGAAATAACCACGACTCAGTCCTGAAAAACATGTAAACGTCAGATAACACATGATATCATTATATACATATACATATCATTATAGTCACTGTCTCCCAGATCGGCCTCCGTTCCTCTTCTATATTCCCTCTTCAGCCACATCTGCAATGTCGCACTTTCCGGTGTTTCGCGGCCATTTCATTATACATATGTTACGTCCGTGGGGTGCGTTGTGTGTGTTTTGGGTTTTGCCCTGTTTGTGCCTCAGGACCGCAGCAGCGTCACGGCCTCCGTCAGAGGGAATCCCCGCTGGGTAACTCCTCCACCGAATGCCGGTAGCAGGATCGAGTGTTCCCCTGGCTCCGCCCTCTTCCGCTCGATTGGTCTGGCGTCCAATCATCTGCCGCACCTGCCTCCAGCTCGGCCTTAAGAGCAGCTTCGCGGGGCTGTGGACTCCCCTTCTTCTTTGTCTTTGTTCGGCTTGTGAAAAGTGTGTCTCTTATCTGTTAAGAAGGTATTTGGAAAACCTAGTGTGTGTATTGTTACATTGAGGCACTCGTGTTGTTGGACTGTTTATTGGGCATTAGGTTTAGGTTTTCTTTTTCACATTTTTTCACATAACACTTCGAGTATTACCTTTGTTAGATTCACTAGTTTATGGGTGGTTGCATTGTTGTATTTTTGTTTGTATAGATTAAGAGTAAGCGTAGTCAGCCAGAGTTCCTTTGTTTGTTGTGTTTTAAGTAAGTTAGTTTTGGGGGGAAAAATCGAGTTAGGAAGGTTGTTTTAGTTTGTTTGTTTTATGAGTTGGCGCCACCCTTCGGCCTTTGTTCATTGCCTCACATTATACCAACTTGTATCTAGCCTGAAGAAGGTTCTCTTTTCGTTACCTTTGTTTTATTCTGCTATTATACAATAAAATCTGTATTTGCCTGAGTACACCGGCGTTGTGTTGCTTCCCTTTTCCCCTAGACAACAACTGGGTTGTAACATAAATGGGGGCTCGTCCGGGATCTAACCTATTCCCGTGACGCCAAAGATTTATATTGTTTAAATAGCGAATTGTATTTTGTGTGTAAAAATGGCCCCGTTCAATTTGGAGGAGTTTATTGAAAATCCGACCCTTGAGCAAATAGATTGTTGCCGTAAAGATGATTTGTTTGAAATTGCTGGACACTTCAGTATTTCGGTTTCCCGGCAGCTTCTGAAAAAAGAGCTTAGGGCTCATATCGTGAGGAAACTGGAGGAATTGGGTGTTTTGGTGTTGTCGCCTACTGCTGAGTCTCATGTGCAGTTTGCCAGCGGCCCGGCAGAGGGTGGCTGTGAAGGAGAAAGTTTTGGTGCTGAGGCGGAGGTAAAGGCGACTGATGCCCCGAGTGCTGCCTTTGAGGTGGCGGGCAGAGTGAAAACGCCTGTTACACTCCCCCGGTATGATCCTTTTTCTCCTGCGTCCTCTGGGTCTCGGGATGAGGCGAGGCTGAAAGTACGCTTAGCCCGGCTCCAGTTGGAGGCTCAGGAACGCCAAGCCCAGCTTGATGTTGATTTCCGTCTGCAAGTCAGAAGAATGGAAATAGAAGCAGATAAAGCTGTGAGGCTGCGTAAACTTGAGCTTGACGCACAAAAGGAGGCTCATGTGCAGGAGGATGCGACTGTGGGTGCTCCAACACCTCCTGGTTTATCACGCAGTTCATTCGATGTTAGTAAGCATATTGCTCTCGTGCCGGTTTTCCGAGAGACTGAAGTGGACGCTTATTTCAGTGCGTTTGAACGTCTTGCCACGGCTCTAAATTGGCCCTTAGATGTCTGGTCACTATTAGTACAGTGTAGGATCCATGGGAAAGCCCAGGAGGTTGTGTCAGCTCTTTCTCTGGAGGACAGTCTAGACTATGAAGTTGTGAAAGCCGCAGTTTTGCGTGCGTATGAGCTTGTGCCAGAAGCCTACAGGCAAAAATTTAGGCATCACAAAAAGTCTCCCACCCAAACTTATGTTGAGTTCGCCAGGGATAAGGGGAATCTATTCGACAAATGGTGTACTGCTGGTAAGGTGGATGATTTTTCTGCTCTGCGTGAGCTTATGCTCCTAGAGGAGTTCAAGAGATGTGTTCCCGACCGCCTCATTGTGTATTTAAATGAACAAAAAGTTCGATCCTTGTCTGCTGCAGCTGTTTTAGCTGATGAGTTTGTGTTAACACATAAAGTCACTTATCCCTCCGTTCCTGATAAACCTTGTTCAGGTATTCCTGCTACCAGTAACATTAGCAGAGGTCCAGTTGGCCGTATCGAGGAGAGGGATCGTTTTTATTGTCACAAGACCGGCCACGTTATTGCGAACTGTTCTGTGTTGAAACGGAAGGAGCAGCAGGCTCAGAATGTACAAAAGCCTAAGGGAATCGGGTTGATCCAGTCAGGGTCTAGCGAGAAAATCTCTTTTCAGAGTGAAAAGCCCAATCCCTGTTTCCAACCTTTCATCTTTGAAGGGTTAGTGTCACTTACAGGTGAAGCGTCAGATCAGTTACCGGTTAAGATTTTGAGGGACACTAGAGGTTCCCAATCGGTGATTCTCACTAAAGCGTTGCCTTTCAGTGAGAAGTCCGCATGTGGGTACAGCGCTGTACTCAGTGGCATTGAAATGGGGTACACCCCTCGGCCGCTGCACCGCGTCCACATAACCTCTAAATTAATTTCTGGATTTTTCAATGTAGCTGTGTGTCCCGCTTTGCCGATTCGTGGCATTACTTTGTTGATGGGTAATGACATCGCAGGAGGTAAAGTTATGCCTGCGCTTGAGGTATTGGATGCAGCGCCGACTCTGGTAGATACCGAGGCTTCTGAGCCACTTTTGTTTCCCTCGTGCGTAATTACACGCGCGCAAACACAGAAGGGTTGTGGGGAAACTGTTTCGGAGGGACAGGGAGTTATTGATCTCTCAGACAGTGTATTAATGAAGGTTTTTGCAGGGCAGGACAACACTGAGACTAGTATGATTAAGAGCCACTCTGAGGCTAAAGCTGATGAGCCGGCTAAAACAAGCACCGCAACTTCTGACGCACCGAGGCTGCCTGTGACTCGGGAGCGGCTTATCGCTGCTCAAAAGGCGGACCAGAGCTTACAGAAATGCTTCGCCGCAGTGGTGAGTAGTAATCAGACTGTAGTCGAGAATTCAAGTCACTTTAAAAACTATGTGTTCATGCATAAAGGGTTACCTGTGCAGACGGATGGTTCAGCTCTGCCTTTGAGAGTGTCTAAACGCTCCTCTGTTATGCCTTCGTCCTTGCTACTTCTGATTTTGCTTGTTTTGTCTAGTTGGAAGTTGATGCTAGTGCTGCAGCCGGTTAGCTATTTTTCTTGCAAGTTCACCAAACACCAACCCAGGTATTCGATTATTGAAAAGGAGACACTTGCGCTCCTGTGGTCCGATCGGCACTTTGAAATGTACATTGGTTGTTATGTAAATGTAGTTGCCGATGTAATATCAAAGAGTTTAGATATTGTATTGTAGTAAACCCTGCAGGTTTACATTTATGTGGGGGGGTGTTACGTCCGTGGGGTGCGTTGTGTGTGTTTTGGGTTTTGCCCTGTTTGTGCCTCAGGACCGCAGCAGCGTCACGGCCTCCGTCAGAGGGAATCCCCGCTGGGTAACTCCTCCACCGAATGCCGGTAGCAGGATCGAGTGTTCCCCTGGCTCCGCCCTCTTCCGCTCGATTGGTCTGGCGTCCAATCATCTGCCGCACCTGCCTCCAGCTCGGCCTTAAGAGCAGCTTCGCGGGGCTGTGGACTCCCCTTCTTCTTTGTCTTTGTTCGGCTTGTGAAAAGTGTGTCTCTTATCTGTTAAGAAGGTATTTGGAAAACCTAGTGTGTGTATTGTTACATTGAGGCACTCGTGTTGTTGGACTGTTTATTGGGCATTAGGTTTAGGTTTTCTTTTTCACATTTTTTCACATAACACTTCGAGTATTACCTTTGTTAGATTCACTAGTTTATGGGTGGTTGCATTGTTGTATTTTTGTTTGTATAGATTAAGAGTAAGCGTAGTCAGCCAGAGTTCCTTTGTTTGTTGTGTTTTAAGTAAGTTAGTTTTGGGGGGAAAAATCGAGTTAGGAAGGTTGTTTTAGTTTGTTTGTTTTATGAGTTGGCGCCACCCTTCGGCCTTTGTTCATTGCCTCACATTATACCAACTTGTATCTAGCCTGAAGAAGGTTCTCTTTTCGTTACCTTTGTTTTATTCTGCTATTATACAATAAAATCTGTATTTGCCTGAGTACACCGGCGTTGTGTTGCTTCCCTTTTCCCCTAGACAACAACTGGGTTGTAACAACATATTTAATGATCTACATGGGAAATTTCATTAATGTACATGTAGATTTACATGTCTCATTACAACACGAAAGTAACTGATGAGGGAATGCCGTAAAAACGCTCGGGCTATGATCTTAAAAGTCCATCTGTATTTTTACTGTAGGACTACTGTATTTTATTGTGAAGGTAAGAAGTACGGTCCGGGTGTGTTGATAACGATGGTTGATAACGGTGTTATTTATTCGGCTTACCCAGAAACATCCAATTTCCCCCAAAAAACTCAGCAGCCCCCATTGTTTTACAGCGAGGGGATGCCAGTGACAGATGTGGTAGAACGGCTAATTCACCGGCGTTAGCGTCTTTTAGCTGACTCTGTACACCTACACGGTTAAATCGATATGCGGTTTAATGGTATAAGAATGACTACATGTTTGTTCAACAATAATTTTTTCATTCATCATTAATGTAGGTTAATTTACCGTCTGACGTAATTTCCAGGCAACAAAGGTTAAGGTGATGTCAACTATTCACTCTTATTCACTCTCTGACAGCGAGGTGCCGGAGGCAACAGGTTTTCTAAACAGCGCCCCCACAGCACATACTAAAGGCCAAAAATATATTACATCCGTAGTGGTTTAGCACTACCATGGGAAATGAATGGGATTCGGTTTGGGGAGTTTTAGCTAAAGAATCCCCGGCGGCCGCAATGTAGTCCTTTCCTCCAGAAACGAAGAGGTCAGTACCCACCTTCGGATAAGGTCGGTCTGGCACAGGGTGTGGCTTAAGTGGCTCTGCAGGATTGCTTGCTTGATATTTCAGACATATTGAGCAGTTTGACACCTCGTTTGTCACATCCTGCTTGATCCGCGGCCAATACATCACCTCACATGCTCTCTTTTTGCATTTTTCAATGCCAAGATGCCCTACGTGTATCTTCTTGACCATGTCTCCGCGCAGACTCTTTGGAATGACTATTTTGCTTCCCTTGTAGATGATACCCTCCACAACTGACAGCTCTGCAGTTCCAGTACTCTTGAATGACAGGTGAGCAGTCTTGCCTACAGTTGGGCCATCCATCTGTGATAGTTTTGCACAGTGTCTCTAACGTGTCATCTTTGCTTGTCTCAGTTTTTATGAGCTCCATTTTCCCATCTGCGACAGGCAGTGCACTTGTGATCATGTCCACATATGCTTTTACATCATCATCCATTTTAGTGTTCCAACAGCTCTGGATAAAGTGTCGGCCGTGTACATCAGCTTACCAGGGGTGTACATCACGTTGAGTGTGTATCGTTGCAGCCGGATCATCATTCTTTGGATTCTCAGTGGACAGTCATTGAGTGGCTTTTGGAACAATGCAATCAATGGTTTATGGTCAGTTTCAACACTGATTGCTTGCCCTGACACAAACATATGCCTGTGAAATCTTTCACACACTGAGCAGTTCTTTTTCAATTTGTGCATATCTTGTCTCTGCGTCCGTCATGGATCGCGATGCATATGCAACAGGTTGTCAATCATCATACTTCTGCATAAGAACAGCTCCAAGCCCACTCTATGATGCATCTGATGAGATCTTAATAGGTCTCACAGGATCATAAAACTTGAGAACTGGCTCTTCTGTAAGCAGCTTTTTCAAGTCGCACCATGATTTCTCATATTCGTGATTCCACTCCCATTCAATTTTCTTTTCAGTCAGCTGTCGTAGTGGTGCCATCTTTTCTGAGAGATTGGGTATGAATTTCCCCATATAGTTGATCATGCCATTAAACCTCTGTACATCCTTTTTGCATTGTGGCCTTGGCATGTTTTCAATTGCTGACACTTTTCTGGGATCCGGTCGGACGCCTTCACTGCTCAGGATGTCTCCCACAAATGTCAGTTCCTTCACTCCAAGCTGGCATTTCTCTTTATTCAGTTTCAGGTTTGCTTTTCTTGTTGCCTCAAGAACCTTTCTCAGTCTCATGTCATCTTCAGCTTTTGTGCTCCCCCACACGATGATGTCATCCATTGATGTGTCGACTCCTTCCAGGTGTTCATAAATCATGTGTATTGTCTTGTAAAACACCTCAGGTGCGGAAGCAATGCTGAATGGCAGTCGCCGGAATCTATATCTGCCAAATGGACTGTTGAATGTGTAAAGCTTTGAACTTGCATTGTCCAGCTTCAGCTGCCAAAATCCCGAGGATGCTTCAAGTTTGCTGAAGTATTTCGCATTTGCAAACTTGGGCTATATAAATAAAATTGACTTGACTGGCTCTGTTGTTGACTATTCCCAGTGTCTGCTGTGGATTTTTGGGATCCTGTTTTGTCAATAAACTGTTGAACTGTTCCAACGCTGGTCTCAGTATGTGCTGTTTTTGAATCCAACCTCACACCAGTTACACTAAACAAAACAAGAATAGATTTTAAACTACTGAAAACAAAAGGTCTGATGGGCTGGCAAAAACAATAAAAGAAAGGGAGACACTTGGACCAACCCACAATGGGTCAGCGGATCCAAATGAAGCCCTTCTATCCCAGATCCAGAACCTGGTTATGGTTCAAATGTTGAAAACTGAGTCACCAATCCCACCAGAAAACAAAAGAAAAACCAAACCAAACCAAAAGGCCTGAGAACCAACAACATGCTGCTTCTGCAAGATGGAAGTGAGTGACAGAAAAGAGGTCGCCGCCTCCTCATTATAACCATACCCTCAATCGGCCTCACTGAATACACCTGAGGACAAACAAAGGCACCAAATGAATGACAAACTCGTTACAACAAGAGCAAAAGGGGGGAGCGTGTAACAAATACAATTATCATTAAAGCTGTGTTGAATGGGCCGCCGCACCTCCTCGCACCATGGGGAGCCTGCGGGACTCGGCCAGCGTAGCCACGCATTTCCTCAACCACTGATTGCTGACTATGCTTCAGTACTGATGTGCGGATGTGTTCAGGTCTCGACGGCTTATTAAGCATGAAAACTTTGGACGATGTATGCTGATGCTCGAGATACTTCCTTTTCATGGCAAGTCCTCAAAATTCACCGTTCTGCCATAGCAACACCATATCCTGAAAACACACAATTTTCGCAATCAAACATCAACACCTCAAGGCTTTTTAAAAAAAAACTATTTTGAAGTGGATCTTGTGGCTTGACATGTTGTGTTCAGGTCTGGACTCTCATCACATATGGGAAATTTGGGGCAGATTGGATAGTGATTTCTGAAGTTAAAACAGCTTCCTGTTGCAGCGCCCACATACTTTAATTACGATCAAAACGTTAAACGACTTTTAATCACAAAGGTCTTACTATGGTACTGACCAAGTTTGAAGTGGATTGGGTTAAATCTCTAGGAGGAGTTTGTTAAAATACAGAGCCTGGAAATGGCTCATGACTCAATTCATCATTTAATTCAAGATAGCCGACTTCCTGTTTTAGGGTATGGGTCCAAGAGGCCTTTTTGTGAAAAAATCTGCCTACCAAATTTTGTGTGTCAATACTGATATGCTAGTGTGTTTGGGTCTGGACTCTCATCACACTTGATAATTTGGGGCAGATTGGATAATATATGCTCAAGTTAGAGCATCTGTACTTGAAATTCACTGCAATGCCAGAGTCATGCCTTTTACTGAAAATGCACAATCTTCATAACAATGCATCATCAACTTCTTTAGGCTTTTATGACCAATTCAGAAGTCCATCTGATTAACCAATTTAGAGCAGCACATAACAGTATAAAACTTTTACTTTGTGTCAATATTGGCATGTGGTCACGTTTAGGGCGGGACTCTCATCAGGCATGAGAAATTTGGTATGATTGCATAATGTATGATTACGATTTGCAACGCAATTCCCTTATTAAGATATTCCGTTATTAATTAGGATAGGATATTAGGAAATGGGGATATTCAATATCTGCATTTATCCCATCCTTCAACACATCAGTGAACACTTACCAAGCAGACTTTTACTGCGCACGGGCTGGGGAGTGTCTTGCTTACAATCCTTGGATTCGAACAAGCCAACCACCGGTTATAAGATCCTCTGACTTCTAGGCCAATAGAATCCCCATGTAATTGTAGTAAATGTTCTAAAATTGTACTTGACGTTTTGAAAAGTCAAATCTTTTGCAAATTCATGAAACGGCTTCAGCCTCCCTAACTAATTAATTCACATCGCTGCAAACCACTTAATCATGTTGCGAATCATTGGGCTTATGGCTTAGCTGAACAACCCATCAGGAAAAAATAAATGTTAACAAACTTGCTCAAGAATTAGCTTACATTATAGCCAGGTACTCCCTCAAACCAACAAGTGAATCTACATCATAAACAAATGCCTTATCTGTATCCTGTGACAGTTTTATTCTTCTTTCCTTGTCTCGACAGATTTGTCCGTTTGGATGCCGTCATGGCCCATGGTACAATTACCTACCATGCTAAATAATGCTACTGTTATTCTCCTCACTGATGTAATAATTCATTCATCTCATACCTCTCTGCAGGCATCAGAATATACACTCAATAATGTATATTGAGGCTGAACATGCAGCTTGGGAGGCCCCTAGTGGCTATGGGGGCCTTATGGATCTGCATAGTCCACAACAGACGTCTCTGCAAAAAATTGATTTAAAGTGGAAGGCTATCTCTCACAGCTATCATCAGCTTGTGTCAGGTGATGAGCTCTGTGACTGCACAGTTGCTCTTTTTTCACATTGTTTCTCCTAACTAATAACAGCTTTGTTACAAGTTAAGTTGTTTTGTGTTTCTGTGATTTGATGAAAAACTAAATCAAGAAAACGATTTGTTCTTATATCAAAGAGGAAAGGCTATATGTTAAAATATGTTAAATTTAATTCACAGCCAGAGTGAAAGCCTACATAAAATAAAAATACATGTAACAGTGTGTATTGTATTCATATGTTTGTAATACTGTAGAAACAGTAACCATTATGCATCAAGGTATAGTACAGTGTTGGTTCACTAAGCCCAGCTGCTACAGAACTACACTCTGAAGAAATAAACAGAAAACAAGCATAAATGATTTTTAAACAGTGTAGTAGCTGAACATAACCGACTTTCTTCCATCTGTACCCAGTAAGTGTGTGACCTGTTTCATTATCTCCCCCTCTTCACTACAGCCACAACAGTTGTCTGTGTCTTTTGGGGGTTTCATGGCATGCCGAGCACTCAAAACACACTAAGTTAGATGTTATTTGGAACAAGAAAGCTGCCATGGTGTGTGTGAGCATGTGTTGTGGCAGTAACTGTAAAGTGTGTGTGTGTGTGTGTGTGTGTGTGTAGCCTCTGGGTAACGAGTGGCAGCGCACATTATAGTTAACAAATACTGATTTCCACTTTTAGTTCGAGGTAGAGGGCCAACGCAGTCAATAATTACTCGTTCAAATGGCTCTGCTATCACAGAAATGGGGTGTAATGGCGCAGGAGGGACAGTCTGGTTTGGCTTCCCGACAATCTGACAAACATGGCAGGCACGGCAATGTTTAGAAGTGTCGGACTTTAGACCTGGCCAATAGAAATGTCGGAGGATGGCTTGATAAGTTTTTGTTATGCCCAAATGCCCAGCCCACTTACTCTCATGAGCCACTGACATCTCATGCTGACGGCATCCTGCAGGAACAACTATCTGGTAAACAGAATCACAATCAGAATCACCAGTTACGAAGGAAGACCATTTACGTAACAGTATCTCACCATCCATCCACTCACCACCTAGGCGAAACACTCTTGCAGTGTTGGGTCTGCTTTCTGCATCTGGCTCAAGCGCACTCGGTTGACTGGAAATGCCGCACCTCCAGCTAACGGCAGTTCCGGGCCAGTCGGGGGCGTTTGCTCAGCAGACTCATCCTGAACAGGCAAGAAGCTCTCAGACTCTTTCTCCTTCTCTTTGTCATCTGAAAAAACTGACAAGAATAAACTGTCAGACAATGAAACTTCAGGATCATCTGGGCCAATTTCACGAAAGCGAGCGCGAGTTACAGCGCAGGCTGGAAATACATTGGGGGGTGTGTGATCTGAGGTCTGGATCCCTTCACACTGGGGTGGTCGAGGACTTCTAGTGTGGGCGTTACCTTACCACCTGCAATATTGTTCCCCATCAGGAGCACGATACCAGGGATCGGCAGTTCAGTACAAACCGCTACTGGAAAGAACCCAGTAACAAGAGAGGACTGGATATGGACGCGGTGCACTGGCCGTGGCACGTACCGTATTTTCCGGACTATAAGTCGCTCCGGAGTACAAGTCGCACCAGCCATAAAATGCATAATAAAGAAGGAAAAAACATATATAAGTCGCACTGGAGTATAAGTCGCATTTTTGGGGGAAATTTATTTGATAAAATCCAACACCAAGAACAGACATGTCATCTTGAAAGGCAATTTAAAATAAAAATAGAATAGAGGCAACAACAGGCTGAATAATTGTACGGTATGCTTACGTTACATGACACAACTGAGAACGTGCCTGGTATGTTAACATAACATATTAAGAGTTATTCAGATAACTATAGCATAAATAACATGCTAAGAAGTTTACCAAACCATCCGTGTCACTCCAAATAACTAAAATCCAATGAAATCTTCATCCTCAGTGTCACTTTTAAACAACTCCGCTAACTCCGGAGGTAGAAGATGCGGCGCTTCTTCTTCTACGTCGCTTACGTCAGACTCATTCTCATACTCGGCCTAGAGCGCCCTCTTGCGGTTTAGTGTGAAAATAACATGTGAAATGATATACCGGTAATAATGTGTTAATAATTTCACACATAAATCGCTCCAGAGTATAAGTCGCACCCCTGGCCAAACTATGAAAAAAACTGCGACTTATAGTCCGGAAAATACGGTAACCCATTTCAACTCCTCTCAGAACTGAACTGTAATGACAAGCAGAGTTATCAGAAAAAGGCAGAGCTGAAGCCAGAACAACAGATTGAGAGCATGCAGTATCCCTCAAAGCATGTATGGGACGTTTATCAGCTGACTTACCAGTCAAAACACAAAAGCATCAAACACAAATGGCTTAAAAAAAAATCATCAATAGTCTGATCAGATGAGTCAGTGTTTACTCTACGATCTGCTTTATTCAGTCCTACCCCTTTGGCTTGAGAATGGCATGAGGACTGCTCTCTGCGTTTTAGTGTCAAGCAATTTGCAATGACATGGCCAACCTGGTGACAGTAATAACATTCCCTGTCCTCTTTTGACCCACATGGATTTGAGGGTCTGGGAGGAGAGGAGTGATGTGAAACAGCAGAGACTGGAGAAAAAGCAGATTTATGGGTTAACACATACTCATCAGCCAGAACAGCAGCAGAAGAAAGTGTACTCACTTTCTGCTTATTCAGGTACACAACAATTCTCTCAGACAAGCACTTCTTAAAATCCTCTAGCAGGATCAGCTCTCTCAATGCATTGAAATCACAGACTTTACATGTTGCACACCAATAGAATTCCCTTCTCAGGTCTGAGCAGAAGTTTTCTTGTGACCTTGAAACTTTTGTCAGCACGCTTCAGGCACAAGTTAATATGCTCTTAAGATAGCTGTCTTGACAGTTTCATAATCTAAGCTATCTTCAACAGGGAGTGCAGCCATAGCATCCTGAGCTCTGCCATGCATTTTACACTGAAGCAGAAGCGTCAATACTTCAGGTGGCCATTGTAAAGCAGCCGATATCCTCTCAAATACATTGAAATAGGAGTCAACTTCACTATCCCGAAATACAGGTACTAAAGCCACATGCTTACTAATGTCAAACGCTATCTGAGGTGAGCTGGTGGAAGTTGTGGAAGGTGGTGACATACCTGAACCTCTAGGAGCACTTTGCCCCATGGCAGAAGCCTCAAGCTCAAGTTGCCTCAGTCTCACTGCCCTCTCAGTTTCTTCCCGAAGTTCAGCTTTTCTTATCTCCAACTGGAGCTGGAGCTTGGATTGCGTTTCCCGCTCCTGAGCTTCCAGTTGTAACCGAGCAAGACGAACTTTAAGCCGAGCCTCGGTATGGCCAGCACTGCTCTGTGGGGAAGGATCTTACTTAGGCAGAGTAAACGGGGTCTTTGCTCGCTCACCTGCCTGGTAGACTTTCCCCGAGTCTGAGGGTGTCTCAGTACTTGGACCACTCTCTGCTTCTGCTGAGCGACTGGGAAGAGACACAGACTGCAACTGCTCAGTCAGAGTAATCACACCCTGTTCCACCAATCCACTAATCACTCGATCTCTAATTTCTTTTTTAAGCATGGACCTGACAAAGGAAATCATGAAGTGACTAGCTATCTCTACTAAGTCATCCTTCCTACAACTATGTACCTGTTCAATGGTAGGATGTACTACAAAATTATCCAAATCAAACTTCTCTGCCATGGTGCTCAGGAGCCAGCAGCACTCACTCAAGTAGACAGCTGAATCCACTAATGAGCTCACCTACCTAGTAGTCAAAGGAGCTCAGCAAACTCTCACCAACAAAACACTGACAAACCTGACTCCAGTGTCAATTTACAATTTCATTTCTATCCCGGACGAGCCCCCATTTATGTTACGACCCGGCTCGATTTTGTGAGCTGTAACATGTGAAAAAAGAATAGAAATGAGGTGGAACGTAACACTGGGAGGTTCTGGTAAAATCAGGTGTTTATTAACCATTAAGAGAAAGCTTTTATACAACAAACTTTAACGAAAAGAGGCTGTATGAGGCTGACAATTCGGCAAAATACAATATAAAATAAATGAAATTACCAAACTCTTGGCTTAAACAAAACTCTAAGAAGCAAAAGGAGGTCAGCACCCATAAGCTTACACAAAACAACAAAACAAACTAAGATTTAAACAAAGGGTGTCCAAACTCTTGGTGTTTTTTAACTAACAAATTTATAAACTACAAAATTAACAAAGAGGCCAAGAAAACACACTGTCTGAAACCCTCTCAGACAGTCAAACAATACTGCAGCAACCCACAACAATACAATACTCCTAATCTACACAAATTGATATGACCCGACAGCAAAGGCAGACTGCTCACTGTCAAACAGCCGCCATGAATTGTGGACACATGAGCCTTTTATAAGGTGCAGCCTGTTGATTGAAGTCCTCCTGATTGGCTGCCTCCCAGGAATCTCTGCCGGATCTCTGCTCAGGTCCAACCAACTCCAGGCAACCTCACAGCTGAATTTACATAAATGGCAGAGTAATGTGGAGAAACAATACAATAAATAAAGAACAACAGGCAGCCGTAACAGTGTGTGTATTTTATTTGATCATTTTTGAATATGCATTTTGCTGCTGGTGTGTCTAAAACACGTTGTTGGCTGTAACAAATTGTACAGTTGATGTGTGATGATAAGCAGAGTGCCATAGTTAACCTGCTCGCTCACCCCAGTCATGATGAACACAAGCAAAGAGCATAGAGATGATTCCCCCTCCCACTCGTTTCCTCTAGATCACAGGCCCACTGACCTGGAATAATTGCTTTTGTTGAGCTGTGAGCTCATACCTTGACCTGAGATTTAACAGAGGATCTGGCTGCTGCACTTTGTTTCTTCAGTTATACTGCAATGAGCCCTGTTAACTCTTTGACATCAATCCTTTCTTGTTGGTGATGTACAGTAGCTCGAGATTACATTTAAGTTATTTATATATATATATATATATATATATATATATATATGTGTGTGTGTGTGTGTGTGTGTGTGTCTCTTTATTCTTCTTTTCGAACCGAAAAATAACAACATAAACAACAACAACGTAGGCTAGGTGAAGAGAGCTTGACGCACGGGGAGGAGAATGGCCGCAACGTGATTTCGCTCCCTCACCAAACCCCGAAAAAGTGGTTTAAATTTGAAATGGGAAAGGAAAATAAAATGTAAAAATAATAGCTTGAAGAGGAATTAATTTGCGCTCTGGAGCAACCAAGTCTGACGAAGTAAAGCCAAAAAAGAAAGCGTTAAAGGCGAACCTCAGCATGGAAGAGAACAATGAGATGCGGCGTTTGTTTGCGGACTTGAAGGACACCTTCACTACACAAATTAACCCTAAAACAGGCAGGAGTAGAAAATAAGTTGCAAAAAATAATTTAGTGTTATCACTTATGTCTTTAGGCCCTAAGAAAAATATTTCCACATTCAATATATATATATATGCAATATTTTGGATTTTATGAGTTGTATCTCCCAGGATACGTTGCCCAATAAAGGTATACACAGAGCCCAAATGATAAACATATTAATGTTTAATTTGATGAGGATCTTTTATACATTGTTTTATTCTTTGGTCATTTACATTACACACAGCACTTTTAAAGTTGATTTTATTCATTTTTACCAATCCAATTTAGTAATCTCATAAAAAAGTGACACAAAAACGGAACATTTCATAATGAACATATTGAACATTTTGTGCACTGAAGATTACATAAAAACAAAACAACACAGCAATTTCATTTTCTCAAATGATGCATACACAACTGAACACTGGAGAAAGCTTTGTGGGTCCAGGTTTTCCATAGCGGTGGGAACTCTATGAACAATACTCCTTATTTCCTGTCTATATTTCATTTTTTATGGAACACTTGGAAGCAGTTGCGTGGGTTTTTCCCGGTGACAATGCATAGACGAACACCACATTTTGTGCAGTAGATTGTTGTCTGTCCTTCTGGGCAAAGCCTGCACCTTCCCTTGTCTGTGAAGGCTGGGAAGTGATCCACTTGATCAAGGCGGACATCAGCCATGGGTCTTTGGGTTGTTGGCCTTTGTATGCATCTGGTGGGGCTGTGCACATTCTCCTCCCCTCCCTTGGAAGGCCTTCCCTTCTTCTTTCCACTGTGGATAAGGGCATCTGCAAACTCCAGCCTGAATTTCTTGAGCTTTTTGTGCTTTTGCACACCGATGCTTTTGGCATCTCGACGATACAGCAGCCATCCATTGTTGATGGCTATATCAGCCATTTGCCAAAAGAGGCCCAGGTACCACCGGTGGGACCTTGCAGGGGTGCGGTACAAGGCCACCATCATGTCAGCAAGGTCAACTCCTCCCATGTGGACATTGTACTGTGACACAATGTTTGGACAGGGAACAGCAACTCTTCTTCTCTCCTCTCTGGAGAAACGCCGGGCTTCCTTGAGCGGGCTGATTGCAGCACAGGAACTAGCTAAGGTGACAGCTTTGTTGTCAGACCATTTTACAACAGCCACTTCTGCCTCATTATCCACCCTGTAGTCAAAGCTTCCCCTTCCTTGCCTCAGCAGAGCACGGTCATCCTCAAGTGTGCACCCTTTAAGCCTGTTCTTGCGTATGGTTCCCAGACTTCGCAAACCAAGGGACTCCTTCAGATGCACAATGAGTGGTAGGGAGGTAAAAAAATTGTCAAAGTAGACAACACACTCTGATGGGTTCTTAATTGTCTTGCAAAGTTGAATCACAACATTGGCTCCAACTCCAAGTTCTTTGGCTGGACCCTGGTCTGTGCCAAATGTGCTCTTTCCTGTGTATGTCAGGAAGTCATACACTATGCCAGAAACGCCTGCTCGAACAAAGATCTTGAAGCCCCAATGGTGAGGTTTGCTCGGGAGATACTGTCGGAGAGACCCAGCCTTTGTTCCTTTGTAAGGGACCATCATCTCATCTATTGAGAACTTGTTCTCACTCTCAATTTCCAGACACTTCTTTCTTACGTGCTCCAGCACTGGTGTCACTTTGCAGAGCCGATCTTGGCTTGGTTCTGATGTCTGATTGTCTTGGAAGTGGATGAATCGTGAGAGGCATTTAAACCTTTTTACTGACATCACATTGGCTATTTTGGCATAACGTGAGTCTTCTGCCCAATAATCATCCATGGATGGCATTCTCACCACTCCCATGATTAGCTTAATGCCAACAAATGACTTAATCTCATCCACAGTAGTGTTAATGCTGGCTCCAATTAATTGACAGCTATAGAGATTTGTTTGTTCAGCAATAAGTTGGAACAGATCATCATCAAAAAATTGGGCAAAGTAGCTACGTGGAGAAGACAGCTCATCAGGTGCGCTGAATACACTGGCAGCTGCTGTTGACTGTTGCTCAAACCATTTCTTACGCCAGCTGTAAAAAACAAACAAAAATATATACAAAAATACATAACTGTGCTTTGTTATTTGTACAAAATGGTATTATTAGCAAGTATGGACTGAATTTAGCTGGTTAGTGGCATGGTACTTTCAGTAAATATCACAAGCATACCACACAGAAAGTTTGTGTTTTTTCACCTTACATCAACTACAACATACATACATACATACATACATACATTTGTATGGATTGCACATATAAGTGTCCCTAAATAAGACTACTGTCACCTGAATCCCTTGGCTCGTTTGGACTTTGCACTGTGATCCATCTCTTCATCCTCCTGATCAGAACTTTCATCCTCATCAGAACTGCCTTCACTCACTGCGTCTAACTCATGCTGGCTGAAAATGACTTCCTGATCTTCATCACTGTCTGACTCAGAGTCAGAAGAACTTGCAGGGATCTCCTCTATCACTCTCATTCCTGTGCTTTCCTTTCTTTTCCCATAAAAGGACCTAGCCGAGATGCCCTGCTTGAAAATAAATAGATTTTTTAAAGTAAAATACACTTATACTGTTGTAATGGGCACAGTTGTGCATACTAATATCTGGTATTGCAGTAATTATTAACATGCCTTCCAGTTTGAAACAAAATTTTGAATAATGCACATTGACCAAATTTCTACCCCTAATCTGGCAACGTATCTCAGGGGATACGTACATTTCAAAAGCTGCTAAGTAACACCACAAACACAGTTGAAGTATTTTTTTCTTCATCAGAATGTTAAGACAAATGTCCTAATTAATTTTAGGAATTTATATTGTTGTTTTATTGAAAATAAGTATGACTAATATATGATTACTTACCCCATAGGAAGCAGGTTCTCCACCACTGGCAGCCATGATGTTTTCTGATCAGGTTGACGAAACGATGCAAGATAGCCTGAACCAAATCATGTGATCTAGATACTAATACCAGACAAGACTTTTGATAAATGCTAACTAGATTAATGAAAACCTCCCAGCACACCCCCTACAGGATGTTTAAGAGTGTGTATCTCCTGGTGCACGATGCCTGTTTAAGGGTTAAGGAACTTAAAGATGACCTTGATGACTTTCGCCAAGATACAGAGCGGGACATTCGTACAGAGGAAGTTGAGAAGTTAATGACATATGCAAAACAGAAATACTATGATGGAGGGCCAAATTCATTAAAACTCTTGGCATATAGACTTAAAAAACAGAGTAAGGCAGCTTATATTACAAAATTAAAGACAGGAGGCAACCAAGAAATAAAAATCTTAAATAAAAATAGCTAATGAAATAAAATAGGCCAATCATTCTCTGAAATAAATATATTGATATGAGAAAAGAAAACATAAAAATAACTAAATATGACAAACCCTAGTAAGGGCAGCATTTATATAAAAGAAAGAAAAAAAATTTAGCTATATCGATATATGCGATATGGTCTAATTCCATATCACATTTAAAATATATCGATATATCGCCCAGCCCTACTACCATCCACTATCAAAACAATGGATACTTTTATTAAGCTCTCTGTATGGGTATTGAGGTAGTTATTGAAGATGTTAGATTTTTGATCTGACTTTTAATTGGCCCCATATCCACAGAAAGCAATGGTACACATATTTAGTATGTTCTGTTGTGGTTTCATTATTGTATTACAGTTATATTTAATAAAAAAATATATATATGTGTGCTGTAAGATTTTATTCAGTCTATGCATTCAATCTAAAGTTAAACCTCTTTGTGGGACTTTTTCAGTGTGTCATGAAAGAGTGGTTCTCTAGTCATACACTGCTGTATGCACTGGCTTGTCTCAACTGTATGTTTTCTCAAGAGAGAAAATAAAACATTTGTTGCTTTAATACAAGACATGTTTTAATTATTTCAGTCTTATTACAAGAATGTGTTATCTTAAATGTAGAACAGTATCACTATTACAGAGCTTATAATGAGTTACATATGCTTGAATTGAAATTAAATGACTCAGGCTGAGAAATATGGCTTAACACCGCACACCTTCTTAATACTGGTAAGAAATGCTAAATGTGAGTAGTAAAAAACAAAGTTATTGTTGAGGGGGAAGTTACTTCTATTTAGCATCAAAGGGTTATTATAAGACACAGCACTAGCTCAAAATTTGTTTTCCCAGCTAATTCTAAGATTTGAAAGATCTAATTATCAAGTGTTATTTAAAGAAATCTTAACAAGTGAATTTTCACATGTCCTTTCTAAATTTCTTTTTTTTTTTTTTACTTAGTTCAAGCAAAAAAACTTTTTTTTTTAAGAGAGTTTTTTTTCCAGTATAGAAAGTGTACCCAAGACATTTCAGGCCCTAATAAATTTGCGAAAATTTGCACAACCCTTACGTGGGGAAGTGCTGCCAAATCAGCCACTGTCATGATTCAGTGACAGACATGGGCACTCCAAAGCCTGGTAGGCCGAACCAAACCAGCTCACAAAAATATTTTTGGCTACATGGGTGTGTTGTTTAATGTCCACCATTTCAGCTTCCTACGTTGCTCAATGTCTAAACACTATTAAAACACTTTAATGTTATTTGAATTAAAACAAATAAAACAACACACTGTGTATGCAGTGCCATTTAATTGGTCAGTTTTTCATTTGGCATCTAACTATAGAGTGCTTAAAGTCAGTACAGATTCAAAGTGAGCAGCCCTGGTACTTTGGAATAACCCTGGGCGTTGTGGAGATTTGTGTTAGAGATATCAGAGCAAAGGGTTTTTCAACAATACAATCAGTATTAAGTGTCTATTTTCATGTCTTATATCACCCACTTTCGGTTTTCTATACATCATGCAGAACATTTTGGTCTTGGGCTCTCTCTCATGTCAAAGGTTTGGTCATGATGCTTTATATCTGAATTCATATATATATCATCTTTCGTTTTTCCCTGTATTGTATGCAGGCTGAATAGACCACATTCACTGACACACATTTTCTGAATCACAATAGCAAGTGAGCAGTAGTGACAGTGAATTCCAATTTTCCTCGCGGCGGGGCCTCAGAAGATGGAAATTCTAATGAATAAAAGATAATCACTTCAGCGGAGCTTTTGTCAGCCAGTTTGGCTCATTTTCAATTATAACCCCAGCCTCTTTTCCACCTCTGTGAATGCATTATGCTCAATAATATTTAAAGCTTTTCCCTCTCAACCAACACAGCCTGTGAAAATGTATCGTCATCTCAGGAAATCTCTGTCAGGTGGGTACATATTCTTCCCATATTGAAGATCCAAACAATCTACATTAATGTCTTAATATTTAAAGTGTGCACAGAATCATTCAACTGTCTGAGCTGAAGGTGGGGTTACAGGGAGTCCAAAGAATGAATGACAACTCCCCTAATATATACTTTCTTTTTAATAAATAGGTAAACTGCAAACTTCCCAGTGATGAATAATAAAATGGAAATAAATGATGCAACAAAAATTTCAGTACAACTTAAACCTTTGGTGCATGCGCCAAAATGAGTGAATTGAGCACAGCACATTGTGTTGGCTGAAATTCTCAACCAAAGTAGAGACAGTTTTGCCTCTGTGCCACCCACACTTGCACTTGCATTGGAGAACGCACTGAAATAATAAAATATTCCCTTGAAAAGTGACCTAAATGATGACCAGTATTCCATTTGGGGTCAGGTTATTATGCTTCAATGCACCTAAACTTCTTCTGTGCAACAATACTGTATAATTTCAACCCAAAGGTTCACTCTTTTTTTTCTGGTTAAATGTGGGACACAACGCAAGAACAAACAAAGTGCTGATTAAAAAAGGTTTCAAAGTTGTAAAAAAATACAATTTCCCTTTCACTGTAAGGAAAATCAAAAAGTCCAATGTTTGCAAACCTTTGGCACAGGCCTTATCAGCCAGTGGAAACCAGTGTCAAATATCAACTGCTGTTCAACAGAATTCGATTACAGTCATGATAACTACAACATGCTAAATCTTGTTACCTGACATCTTGCCAACAAACCCTGCTGCTTAACTAGTTCTAACTAAACTACCCACATCACCATTTGATTTGGGTTCAGTCCTGATGTTAAAAAAGAACCATAATATTTTTCTTCTGCTGAAAGCCAGATGGTTTAGTGTTCAGCAAACACACACACTGTCTGCCTCCTCATCCGGCAAAGGAAAGAGTCATTCGACAAAGCAGCCTCTGACATTACAGTTTAATTCCTTGGTAAATACACTACAGAGCAACAACACCTGCTGTCGTCCTCCACTGCCAATCCCCCCCCCCCTTCCCCCGACTTTCACTGGGATAATTTTAGAAAGGGTCTCTATGCAGCCAGGGCTTATTCACACGTCTGTGTTTATGAGTCCAAGTCATTATTTGTAAGAAGAGAGTGTCACACATCACCTTGCAAACAGGATTGTGTGCTGAAACTGAGAGAGAAAGAGAGGCGTTCTGTGGGCGACAACAGTATTTTTGGAGGTGTTGTTTGAGTGTGTCAAGGTCAAGTAAGAGTCTTTGGTTTGTTTTTGCTTTTTTTGTAGGTCTGATTTGATTCACAGAGAAGTTCAGCCTCTCAGGAAATTGTACTGCTGCAGCTTCTTAGCCCAAGGTCATGAGAATTTATTGCATTCCTAAATAGTCTTCAATGGCTCACTAAACTTCCACAGCCTGAGCAGCTCTGTTGAGTGTTTGTTGGGGTATTTTCTTAATTTCCTTGTATTTTCTGATGATTTGTGTGTGGCACTGGGGACTTGTTTCTCTGCTGTGAAGTCGGGGGACCAGAGAAAGGCCTCAAGCCCTTGATTAACAAACACAATATTGAACTCTCTCTTGTTTGTACTGAAATATAGTCCAACTCTGCCTATCATTTGCCTTGTTCTCAAACTCGCACTTGTATTGTCTGCTTTCCCCTGATTATTAGATTTAATGTCTGTGTTTGTGTGAAAAAGAAAATAAATTCAGCTGAACTACAGAGCACGTTTAGCAGGTTTATCTCATTATCATCAGTGAGGTTAAAAGCAGTAATTGCAATGTTTTGTCAGATTACATGTGTGTAAAAAAACAAGACAATTCGCGGCCAAATGCTACGTATGAACGAGTCCTTAGATTGTACTGTTTTTAATCATTTCACATCAGGTGAACAAATAGCAGAGGAAAATAGAAGCCTGCTCCCACTGTGGCTTAGAAGGCGAAAGCGCCTAAAATGAGGTGTCATTGCAAATTACAGGAGCAGCTGAGGCCCAGCATTGCCTTACCGACTAGGCTCAGTCATCCGGTTGGCACCCAGAGTAATCACTCCTGATCTGGCCCACAGTGAACTAACATAAATTGGTGCTGATTTGGTGTTTGTGTCAGTGGCTTTGGTGGGGGTGGGGTTGGCTGAGAAGTCCAAGGCAGACACATCCATCCCCCACCACCACCACCAGGTTCCTACCACAATCTACCTGTGTTGGAAAGAAAAAATACATTTTCAATGGAGCTATATGAAAGCAGAATAAAATAGAAGATGAAAACTAAGATGAAAACAAGAGATGAAAAATAACAATCAAAGAATGAGATTGACAATGAATATGAACATGGATGTTACACAATATAACCACACAAATACTAAACATGCGAATAGCAATTTCTTGATGTTTTTAGCTATGTGTATAGTCTCATCAGGTGTCTGTAGCATCCATAGTAATATGTCTCCAAGAGATTGTGAATGTCATGTGCTTCATTTTATATGCATTTTACAAATTCCAGCTTGTACATTGGGTTTCTTTGGAAACATTGGAATCTCAAATACAATGATATTTTGAGTCCTGTGGGTTGTAGGGGTATCTGTTAAAGCTTATTTAGATCAATTTTGCTATCAGAAATAGAATAAGTTAATATATATACTTTAAATAAAATTAAAGTTTACGGGGCACCATCCCTTCTTCTTACAAAGGGGAAAGATAGCAAAATCATGGTAAATCAGTCTCATGAAGTTACTAAACAAAAAAATTGGAACACTGATTAATAATTATTATAATATGATTATAATAATGATCAAATAATCATATTCATATTTAGTATTAGTTGAAGGAATTTGGAGTTCTTTTCGTAGCAGAGGTTGGCATGTCACTCACTTATGTGCAACATTAAAAGAACAAGCATGTTTTGTCCAGAAAGAGGTTTATTCTAAAACAAAGCAAAGCATGTAAAATACACAGTAACTAATCTAAGAGACTAATAACAGTCGAAATGTGGGAGAAAAGATTGTGTGTGTGTGTATGTATGTGTGTGTGTGTGTGTGTGTGTGTGTGTGTGTGTGAGTGTGTACAAAATGGCCGAGTGAGGACAGACAAGGGTTAATCAGAATGGCTGAGCACTTTTGTTCTTGGGAGAACAATAGACCATGCTGACTTGAAAATCTATGCATTTGTAAAAAGCCAATTGAAAGTGTGAATCAGTGTGTGAGCAAATCAAAGAAGTTAGTCAAGTTAGTTTACATGTAAGCTGTGTAAGGGGAGATTAACATACCACTTCAAATGATATGGCTACACAAAATATTGCAACAATACTGAACAAACACATCAGATCAACACCATTGATTAAAGTTTAACAAACTTGTTCTTAATTGTTGTAACTGCCCAGATTACTATGCCGCAGAGTCCAGATTTGAAAAGCGAGAAGCAGAAATCCTTTTGATGAAGAATTAGCTCCTGGGTGGGTTTCTGCGTTTTCAGAGTAATTTGCTGTTCTTGGCTCCAAAAGCTTGGTGAAAATCTTTGTGACTATATCCAGTATAGATCACAAGCAGGAAACTTAGAGCGTGGTTGTAGAGGTGATCCAGGCCCAATGGCTTAGATTCTGGGCCTTACAGGCTGGATTTCTGGCCAGATTTGTCCCTTAGAGCTAGAGAGAGAGAGAGAGGTTGTCTGATCTGCCTCCTGGCAGACCAGACCAGGGGCCTCATGTATCAAAGAGTGCGTAGCTTTCATACTCAAAGATGGCGTACTCCCAAAACTAGAAAAGTACGTACGCAAACTCACCTCCACGTGTATCAAACTGTGCTTACGCCAGGTTCAGCGCACCTTTCCTTGATACATCCCAACCGGCGTGGAACTGAGTGTACATGCACAAATGAATACGCAGATGACTATAAATCGCGGGCATGCCCGCTGATTATCGACAAAACAATGGCTAATCAACTTACTGCCACTGCGTGCGAGGTGAACAAGGTGATCTCCGGGTTTGAGGCAGGAAAATTAGCTTTTTGTTGCCTGAGCTCTGGGATCAGCAACAAGGTGTCACTGTGGTTGTTAACGCAGCCAGATCAGAGAGCTGCACCATGGCAGAAGGGTCCCTCAACACACGCTCCTTCTAAACGCCACTGTTACTGAATTTAGTCAGAGCCGTTAGTGCAGCCAATGCGTAAAGCCTGATTTCCACCGGACGCGTTACAGCCGTCGCCGTTGCAAATAGGTAACACTCTAATCAATGAGAGAATTCCACCAGGCGCACTGCGGAACGTTACAGCAACGTCTCAGCCGCGGCTCTCCGCAAGCATTAGGTAGGACTTCTATTTTCTAAGCGAGCCGCTGCTAAATCGCGTAAATCTCAACAGAGCAGATCGCACCAGACAGGAAGTCCGACTCAGAATCAACATAAAACACTTCCGCCCCCTTTCAAAATAAAACACAATACGCAGTTCATGCAGCCTAAAACTACTTCACATCAACATTATGTTATGACCGAGGCACCAGATCAGCAATAAATCAATCAAAGGGTCTCAGAGGATCGGCGACACGGACGACAAGAGACTGATTGTTGAAGTGGAACATTATACAATCATTTATGACATAACATATTGTTTTTATAAGGATAGATGGTCAGATCAACAGATCTTCCACGTCAGAGAAGCAAAGTAAGCTGTTGGTTGTTGTTGTTATTTACTTTATACACACAGTTTATCCATAGCCTGTATAAATAAGAGTTTATCACGGGATCTCGCAGTCTCCCATACGGTCAGGATTATCGCGTGATCTTGTGTGTATACGTCCGGCTCGCTAAGCTGCCGTGCCACTGCTGTAACGCGCCAGGCAGAAGACGCAGGAAAACCGCTGTGGAGCCGTGCCGTGGCTGTAATGCGCCCAGTGGAAATCCCCAGTAATGCGGTCGGCGATCGGCACTTTGACACAGTTATTAAGGCAGGTTAACTGAGAAAAATGTGTGCGCTCCATAATCAGAATCACAGAACCTTTATTGATCTCCGGAGGGAAATTCGGTATATAGCAGAATATATAGATTTAACAAAATTTACAATCTTAACATCAAAACATATAGCCTTCAACATACTATCATTGCACAAGTAAGCAGCAGTACCCAGGTGAAGTCTAAAATATGATAATAGATGAAAAAAAAATCATCTATGCCCTCATATTTAGAACGGGTTATTGATGGTGGAAAACGGCATTTTCCCTCCATTTTCCGAGAGCTATGAACTATAAAAATAATGTCAGTTGTGTGTAGTATGAGTTTAGACATGAAACACATTTTAAATAGAGCATAAAAGACAGTAGTTTCTGCCAAACAAAAGTTTACGGTGCCACCGCACATTCTCACGGCACCTTGAAAGGTTGCGGAGCGTTCCACACATTCTCACGGCAAGTTTAGTTTTCATACATGTGGCGTGTGTATAAAAAACAGCGTACGCAATGTTTTTGTGTATGTTTTTGTACACAGTGTTGATACATGAGGCCCCAGGGCAGCAGACGTGCTGTCTCCTTGAAGGAGAGTAGAAGAAGAGAGAGACAGAATGGCTGCAGGAGACATTTTTGTCTGAAGCTGGGTTTGGGCTTCCTGGAAGAAACAGCCAATGAGGTTTCACCCCTCAGTTATATGCAAATCCACCTGGAGCCATGGCGACAATGGGGGTGGGGTTATGTCTTTGTTCAGAGGGGAACAAAGAGAACCTCCATTTTGAGGGCATGATGTGAAGAAATTGCGGGCACAATTTCATTCCATTTAGTATATGAACATTTGTGGGAAACCTGTGACCCCTACAGGGTTAAGCAATGTTTGTACTGAGTCCGTGAAAGGGGTGGAAATAAGACTTAAGAAGTTACCTTTCCACAGAACCGGAAGCTCTTTTTTTTTTTAATTAAAAAAAAATATTTTGTCAGTCACCCTTAGGTTACAAAATCAAGTATCTGCGTCCGTCCTTTATGAGAAAATGAGGAACTTCCCTTAATCTTATGTGATGATCAAACTGCGGTACAGACCAGAGCCAAGAAAAACAAGGCAGAAAAGTGATGTGTGCATTTGTTTGGTCCCTGCTGCACAGCAGGAACATCTTGCTTCACTTCAGTGTTCCTCCAAATGTAAGAAATGAGAAGAATGCTGACCCCTATGGGCTCGTTCCCCAGCGAAGGTCAGGCATCACCCCTTTTACCTCCTTCTGCTCACTTTCCTCCACTTCGGAGGGGCCCTTGAGTCATGCACAGTTCTCTGTCACTGCACAGTAAGCCAAGTAAGTCAAGTTCTGGATATAAATTATCTCTGCTCACGCACCTTTGCTCTATTGACATAGCCCAGATGGGGATAAAAATCCACTCACAGCCATATCTCACCCATCTTGATATCCAAAACATGTGCTTGGGTTCCTTCCCACTTCACATGCATTTATTCAATTCTGAGAGCACTCCATCTACTCAGAAAGAAAAATGGAAAAAACAGGTCTGATCACTTTCGGATGTGTTTTTTCAGCAGATTAATCAAACGCCTCTCATTACACAGATGATTGAGATCCAATTATTGGCTGAATGATATACAGTTTTAATTAATTTGAATTTATATTGCATGAGGCTGGAATTAATATTTCTATTTTTAATCCAAGTAAATCAGGTGGGTGGCTCTGATTTAATTAATAGTTTACGCTTCCCCTACTCTGGCTGTGTAAACCTCTGTGGTGTGACAGTGGCATTAGATCCTCCGTACCCAGCAGGGGCGCTGTCTTCAGCCAGCAGGTGAGGTCAAACTCACAAACACATGGCTGTGATCTCCAGCCACTAAAGACACAATAAGAGTGGACAGGGGAGACAGGTTACACAAAGGGGTGATATATAACATCTCTGTCAAAATGAGACATCTGGCCTCAGTGACACCCAAAATGGCCTCTGGCGCTGTGGTAGATCTTCGCTGTCTGCTGAAGTGGTCTGACAGCTAGGCTGGCCGAGGCAGTTTTAGGCCATTACCCTTACAGTAAAATTCCAAAACAGTCAGAGGAAAAGGTAAGGAAACTCAGACAGTCAGATTTCAAGACAAATGCAACTGCTGCCTTTTCCTGCAGACTTTACCCATTACTCACACTCACTAAATATTGCAAATTTAAAAAGACAGGTGTTTCTGCGTAAATTAACTGCATTCTGGGGTCATCTCCCAGCAAATTCTGAGTGTCAAACACTTCATTTCCTGAAATCTGGTGAAATATTATGTCAAAGTGAGATCAAGGAGGATGAAGATGTTGACATGTCCATAGTCCGAGGAGACAAGGAGAAGGAGAAGGGCTGGTTCGATGCTGTGTTGACAGTGGAAACTGGATTAGAATTCTTCGTACAGATTGGTGGAGGTGAGGTGGGTTTTGAGCTGAGAGGCGACGGCACGTTCCAGTATTTTGGACAGAAAAGGGAGGTTGGAGATGGGGCGAAAGTCGGTGAGACAGACTAAATCCAGCTGATTCTCCAATATAAACTTGAATCAGGCTTTTATTGTTTAGGGAGCAGGTGTTGAGAAGAGCCAGTTTCATCTGTTGGTGTTTTTATTATTGGCTGTGTAGGACAAGAAAGTGGACTGAGATTGGACGGATTCATGTGGTGTTTGTTGTGATGAAGTAGTGACGAAGTGCGACAAGACCAGAGCCCTAAGAAGCTGGATTTGAGGGTTAGGTAGGTAACTTCAGTTCTAACTATTAATTATTCATTACTCTAATAGCATTTGGTATCACCAAGGTGGTTCTCTTTTAATCTGGCTAGATCACCATGGCAACTTATCTCTTAACTAGAACATAACCTGGTCGGGACCAGGTTAGCTTCTCAGCATTGCAACTCATGCTATTCTATGCTGTTCTAGATAAGAGATAAGTATCATTAAAAGCACTAGTCTATAGACCTCTTGCCCTTCTCAGAGACCCTCGCACTATCCGCGCACCAAGGTCCACAGGATCTTCCAAAAAGGGTGTTGCCATTTTCCAAGAGAATTGATTGGTTAGTATACTAGCACCGAAATCAGTGGTGCTGTCAGCAGAGTAGCAGTGGACCATTCAACTCCCGGTGAGGTTGGAATATTTCATTTATCCATCGTGGTATATAAAGCCTAATAGCATATATATTATCCTATTATTATTATGGAGAGATATTATTCACTACTTTACATTTAGTCAGAATTCTGTCCCAGTCAGAGAAGCATGTGGCAGCGATGATTGGAAATGTTTCTATTCGGGTGGTGAAGGAGACGCTGATGCTCCGGTGTCCAGCAGGATAATGGTAAACAGCAGACAACAACATTTAATAGCCTCGGTTCCAGGCATCGATACAATAGTCTAAGAACAATTCTCCGACTAAGACGTGTGGACTTCACACTGACTCAAATTTGCGTACAAGAGTTGAGACCAGAAGTGAGATCTGATCGTTCCCTCCGCTCACATCCAAATTGACAAATGCCGAACTTTGCATAGAAATGATCGTACGCCCACTTTTACGCTCACTTTCTGTCTCGCTGAACTAATGAGTGCAGTTTGTAATCTCGACATTTAACCACACAGTCTCTGAAATTGCTCTCCTGTAATATAAGGTAGCATACATTAAGTACAATTAACAAATGGTTTGTTTTTTTGGATGTATTTTTAAGATCATGAAGGACTGATAGCCATACAGTTTTTTTAATGGCATGTAAGTACGTATCACAGCCCGCGTTTCACAGCAAAAATGTATGTATTGTGGCGTGGCTTGTGGTACAATGGCCCGTTCTAAAAATAGCACACACATCTGCGGTCTGCAGTTGTTAAAAAAAAAAAAAAAAGACTGCAGTTTCTGTGGATTTATGTTGTTAAACAACTGACTTAGGTTTAGGGCAAAAAAGTTCTGGTAATGCGTTATAAAAGACAGTTTAAACAGTAAATAAATCTATGTAAATGCCGTAAATAACATAGTTACAAGGGTCACCATAGGTTAAGTTACGTTAAACGAGATTCATGTTATTTATGTAAATAACGTAACTTATGCAGACCTGTCAACTTTGACATTTTTTTATGAGTACTAGCCACCCCACCCCCGAACCCAGGGGCGATCCCCACTGTCAACTCACCACTGAAATAATTACAACACAACATTGCATTTTTTCGAATAATTCTTAATCATAAAATGCAAGTCATAGACATCCAGTGTAAACAGTACAATTTGTTATATGAACAAACCCTCCCCCTACCCCTCACCCACCGCCCCAGACCTGCATGGACAAAAAATTATTGAGAGGCTGAGCACGTGGAAACTCCTGCCACCATTTCATTTTAAGACGTTCTTTGTAAATAGTTAAAGACATTAAATAAATGTGCAAAAGTATAATTTTTGTAAATAAATAAAAACATTAAAATAAATGTGCAAAAATAGCTGTTATAAAATCAGTCTCCCATGTACAAACAACAACAGAAAACAAAATAACAAATTTACCCTGCATATCCAAATGTTTAGGCAGTTGCATTTTTCAAATTGCTGTAAGTTGCAGATTTGGGTCTTTTAAGCAGTTTGTCGCTGAAAGCCTCTGTAACAAATGCTGACCTTGGAGGCCATCATGACTTTCTTAGTGACAAGAGAACTAAGCATCTCTGTGCTTAGACGAGCACGATATTGCGTTTTGTTGCTTTTTTTTAAAACAAAAGCTTACACAATTCCCCCAGGGTATATTATATATATTGTGATCAACTATGAAGTTAGTAAAACATGTCTCTGGCTGGATGGTCCTCAGGTCTTGCTGTCCAAAGAACTTTGTGTTGATCTTCGTTACAGAGGCAATGTCACTCTCCAGTTTTTCGTGTTTTGTGCCTTCGACATGCCGTCTGCAATCTGAAAGTATAGGTGAACAATAGGCTACTGTTGAGTATTTTAAATTACATTATACATCATATAGACACACATCAACATGCACCGGTGTCACCAGTGCTGGTGACTGTGTTAACTGGTGACTTAATTACATTGCATGATATGCTACGCTAATACAGCTAACGCAACATCGTAACCTATTGCTCCTTGGTGACTAACGCCGATGTCCGTCTTGCATATGGTGCAGAATGCGTGACACGCGGCGACAAGGCCATCTCTCTCGGTAGCTGCCGAGAAACTTTTGCGGTTTCCGCACCTTTTTTCCGGGCGGTTCTGCCATTTCACCCACGTCTACAGCAGTAAAATAAACTGAGGCGAAAAGCCCGGCGAGGAGGGGCGGGTGCTTGAGTGGAAATGAAGCGTTCTGATTGGCCGAAAGCACACCGTTTACGCGCAGATTTGTATGGCTCACATCTTCAGTGACAAGGCTGGTGAACACTTGACTGAAATTTGGCGAAATCAATGGCGAAAAATGGCTTGGTGAGATCAAACAATATGCGTACTTTAGAACATGGAATCGTACAAGTGTACTGGGAGGTCAAAATGCATGACAAGTACGCAAAATGCGTACATGTTGGTAGGTCTGCTTATGTTAAAAGTGGTTTCATTTTGCTTTCACACAGAATGCGATCCCCGCTCTCCCAGGTGAAAGTACGCTGTGTGTTTGACCTATCCACCTACCTCACTTACCTCAATCTGAATGTGGGAACGGTGATATACGGACACAGCTTGTTTTTCGCTGCCTGTACACGCAACCTATATTGACTTTGTTGACAGGAGAACAGGCTGCATGGGTATGTTGAACTTGCTTCATCGTAAAGGGCTCAGAGAGAAGGGATGGAGTTTGGAAACAAAGAGTGATGGAAAAACTTGCGGCCGGGAGGTGTGTGGAGGGCGACGTGGAGAGGGGAGGGGCATCACAGTGCATCAGTTGATATCATAGACTGTAAATAAATAATGGATGTAGTCACCATAACGTCACCCATTGGTTTGTGGACTGCCCATTGAAAGCATTGAGTTCAGCGTTACACTCGTCGCCATCTTGTTTCCGATACGGAATACAAATAAAACTTTCAAATAAACTGTCTTTAAGTGAAAGTACAGTGTGAAAGGGTCAAAGTTATGAGACCAAACCGGTAAACAGCCCTTTTTTTTAATCTATATAACATTATATATATAATATGTTATATATATATATATTTTTTTTTTGTTTGTTTTTTTTATCCCACGATTTTGTAACCCATTTTATTTACCAGTTCACCCAGTTTGTCCTATCTTGATCCTGGTCGCTACCTCGTCTCTGTCGGTCTGGGGAGAGCCCTGAACTAAGCATGCTTCCTCCGATACATGTGGAGTTGCGGACCGCTTCTTGACACCTGACGTAGCAAGTGGGAGGATCACGTTATTCCCACCGGTCCCCCCCCCCCCCCCCCCCCCCCCCCCTATATATATATATATGTATATATATATATATATATATATATATATCATATTTATATAACGTTATATATAACTTTATTGACACAGTGCTGTGGATGCGGATTGTTCTGCTTCTATCCTGATGATAGTGACCTGTCAATCAAAGGTAGCCAAGCCCCAAATCATACAATTCTTTATCTGCTATTTTCTTCAAAATGGGACCATTATTTGAACTATTAACATCAAATTGTCTTGAAGAAGATTTTTTACTAGCGATTGAGACCATAGTGTTGTCCTAAAAAAAAATTCTGAGTAATAAATCAAGTAACAAGTTTTCTCACTTTGCATTGAAATTAATGGACAGAAATGTTTTTGCGCCCAAACTTGGCTCAGACCCGGAAGTTGCCGCCTGGTTGATATCTAACTTAGAAAGGTCATTAACAACTAAATATTTATATCATCAGAAAGATAAGGCTCTGCTGAACGCATTCACGTGGGTTTCATGTCTGTAGTAAAACAAGTCTGAGCAACATTGCAGGTTAGAAAATGTGATGCGTTCCATCAAAAAGAGTCGGAAGTCGCAGCCGCCCGTTCTCGTAAAAACACGTTTAAACTTGAAAAAAGTGATTTTGGGCTGTTTGGGGGTTTTATGCGTTTCTGAATAAGTCTCAGGTTTAAGACAATGTCAATATTAATATGAAATTCAAATGATGAGTATAGTTTTTAAGCTCTTAAACGTAAATTTGTTTTTACGTTTTTACGTGTTTTTACGTTAGAAAGTTTTTCTTGGCACACAGCTGTTTACAGACAAAGGCTGGATGACGAGGTTGTCAGATAGTGGTTGAAGAATGAGAGGAATACATTGTAAAAACTTTTCAATTTATTCCGGTCAGAGGTGCGACATGTGATGATGACAACTGGACAGAGTTAATTACGGACTATTTCACCGCACCGGTAGGTAAGGAGAAGAGTAGAGAGACACACATCGACCTCCGACTCCGATGATCCTGCTAACGTTAGCCAAGATAATGACCGACAGAGTGAGGAGGAGGAAGATATTGCACTGATGGGTGAGCCGATGATAGCATACAATGTCTCTGACTGTAGTTATCTAAACAAGGACAGTGTTACCCCTAAATTCCACTGAATGCGTAACGGCTGCAGATCCGTCGGACCAGTTTCGGAGTCGTATCGCATCCAGTGGAATCCCGGTGTTAAAGAGACTGCGATAGCTCTGGAGTACAAGTGGAGCCGCAAACTTCACAACAGTCGTGCCTGCTAGCTGCTGTTTACACCGGAGGAGACTGTGAGAAGACACCACCAGGTTAAAAGAGATGACTGATGGTAAGTGCTTATACTTTAGCTACACGATCCTCTTTTTCTCTGTTAATAAAGGCTATTAAAAATCACTAGAGCAGGCTAAGGCAGCAGTTAATTGTGCTGTGTTATAACGTCAGTGTGTTAGCCCAGGTGTGAAGCGTTTCAGGTGAGTGTTTCTGGTCTACCATCTGCTATAAATTACATTTATTAACATGATGAAGAAAGGCAGTGTTTCATTCACTCAAAAAAGTGTTGTCTCTGAACATAATCAAGGCAGTGATTACACAACTGAGGCTGATTATTAAACAGTAATATACAAATGTAATTTGTAGGAGATAGGGTTGCTGTGAGACACAAAAGTGAGGAGATCTTTAGGCTGTAACAAAATAAACAGCCTAACGTTCGGTTAAAGTATTGTTAAAAAGATCTGATATGATGAATCATAAATTTCCCCCCAGTTGCGAATCACTGGCCTAGCATATGTGTCGGATGCTGGTGCCCCCCTCGGGCTTGGACCCCTAATAATAACAACGACAACAATAATAATAATAAGTATAACTAAGTAGACAGTGCTACCTAATCATTACAGCCAAGGAATGCAGGGGAACATCTCTGAATGCACAACACGTCCAGCCTTGAAGAAGATGGGCTACATCAGCAGAAGACCACACCACCATTTTAGTAGGTACACATCGCTCCCTAATAAAGTTGCTGGTGAGTGCATATAAGTGTCATACATCATATTAAGCTAGGAATCTGTAGATTCATTTGAGGAGCAGCTTGTTTAGTAGTAAGTACATATATTTTCAAGATGTTTCTAACTGGAAGATGGTTTCTAACAGGCTAAGCTAACAGGAACACACACTATGTGTGAATGGTGTGCCTATTAGTACACATGAGATCTAGCAGTGAGGAATGAAATTAACATTTGGTTCAGACTTAACTCAGTACACATGTTTCAAGTAATCAACAGACCCACATTTTTATGGTATCTATCTTTGGTAAAGGGCTCCTGGCATTTAAGTGCAAGATAGGCTGCCAAACCATTTACAGACTTAAAATTATAAGTTAATTCATCTATATCCTGCCAGGGAACTCCAACATTAGACAAGCACATGTCTTCATAGACGGCACACTCCGGACACAACTAAGTGATAGTGATAGTTATTGGGGAGCTACTTATCTTAACTGTGAAGGTAGCAGGCTGCATTGTCTGTTTCAAGCATGTGGCCAGTAATGACACATTGCCCCTATAACTTGCTAGATGTTGTGCCATGAAAAAATTTCCAACATGGTCAAAAAGTTTGTTTCTGTTTGAAACTCATCACCTTTATGTTTCAAACGCTGCTGCCATTCATTAACCTACAATGCTTGTTAGTATAATAAGGAGGCCCCTATCAACAGTCCTGTGCCTTCTGTGTTTGATTGTATTTAATTTTTGTGTGGTAGCTTTGTGTGCTCTGCATTAAATCATCCTCTGTCAAAGGGCCTTCCAGGGGAGATAAGGTTGTAATGTAATATAGTATTCAGCAGAGCTTCAAGAAAAAAAATTAATTTATTCCAAAGTGAGCTGCAGCTTCTGTTGTGGGTGAAGTGTCTGTACATCACAATGTGCCTGTGGAGTCTTGTGAGTACTTTAATATTTGCTAAAATTACATAACAATGCTACCCCTGCAATCTGAAAAAATTCCATTAAGACTTTTCATGAATCCAATTTTGTGTTTCATTTAAGTATTTAATATATGAGAGGAAGTGCCATAACTCATCACTCTATTTAAGCAGGTTCAAACAAGAATGTCAAGGTTTTTTATAGTGGACCTGAGGCACAAAACACAAATAGAATCAAATTAGGAATAAACATGAGAACCTTTAAAACCCCAACAGTATTGTTGTTTGTAGGTTCACATTAGAGTCATATTCAGAGCCAGAACACCCCATTCCACCATACACAGTACACTTTTATGGTTTTCGCTTTCCGCCTTTGTCATCCCACCTCATGCTCAACTTCAGGTAGCTAGCTAGTCAACCAGTTAGATTTCAACGTTCAATGTTCATTTGACTGCATCACCAATGCTGATCAACGTACCATACCCCAACTCCTTATCCTTGCTGCTTACGAGCAGCCCTTTGAAGGAATGATTCAGTCGTTTATTGAAAGTCTCCCTCATTAACATAAATCATACTGTGCGCAACACAATGTAATAATAATAATAATAAAACAATAAATAACGTGAAAGCTATAGGCCTAACTTTTGACTCGAAACGTTTTGAGAGGATGGATCAACATGCTATTCAACATGGACTGTGCTGCACCATGTTCAGGCCAAAAGTACCCATGGGATCTGACCAATGAACAAATGCCTGTTAAATGTAAGTGAGTCGGCACAAATTTAATACTGATAGTTGTCTTAGCCAATCATATGTGACCTGCTCCATCAATCTGAGTCACGTTAACCCAGAAACACATTTTGAAATGTTCATGTGTCTGTGAAGAGGGGCCTCTCAGCTTCATGTCAATACCAACATTATGTTTCTACGCCAAATATTCCATGAGATATGCTCATCCAAAGTTTGACTGTTATCAAACATTGGTTTTGAGAAAAAGGGCTTTAAAGAAAATGATACAGATTCAGCCATGTTTCACTAGCCTGGCTAACCCCTGGATTCCCCTGGATGCGTAACGGCTGCAGATCCGTCATCGGAGCCGTTACGCTCCCATTATAATCAATGTGTGAGATTCCACCGACAACGCATGGCCATCCGACAGCCCTCGCAACACTTGCGCAGAGCTTCTATTTTTGTCGGACGACGGAGCACGGCGCATAAATTCAGCACAGAACAAATCGTTCGGGACAGGAAGTCGTGCACAGACACAAAATAAAACATCCGGTATATTTTCAAAATAAAATACCTCAGGTTCACGGCGGATCGAGGTTAGAGGTTTTCACTCGTCTTTTCACCCCACTGACACCGATCACTCCGGTGCTTGTTGTCAACAAACAGAGATCGATAAGGCTTGTTAACAAGAGGCTCTTGTTAACAAGCCGGCCGACCTCGTTAGCGCTCGTTAAGACGGAGTCGCTGGATTTGTCTCCAATCATTAACGAGGAGATGTTGATTATCTTCCAGTTATATCAATTGATAAGGCGGGAATTCGCGAGATCTCGTGCGTCCTCGGGACTACGCTGTCCGCAACAGCTCCAACACAGACGGATCCGGTCTGTGTTGACGGACTGCAGAGATACGCAGCCGTTGCGGACGGACCCCTTTCGGAGTTGTTACGCATCCAGTGGAATCCCGGTGTTACACCAGACTATATCACAAATGAAATATAGTCTGGATATCACCAATTCATTTTTGCGTAGAGGAGGTGTGGTTTACAATCCTCCAGAGCCGTTTATTGGGCACTACAAATGTTTATCAAAAGCATCTTGTACGTAGCTCTTAGCCAATCGTATCAATTATACCAGATGATGTATGGAGAGCAACAGAAATTGATGTTTACATAGCCAGACTACCCCATCTCTTCTGCAGCATGTTCTAGCTCTGGCTGTTCTGTAGTATCAGCTCACAGTCTACTGGCAGTGTTGGTGTGTGTGTGAGAGAGTGTTGCTTGCTGCTTTGCTTCTCCAGTTCTCGCTTTCTGCAAGATTATTTATTTTTGCGCCGTATTCCCCCCCATGTCATTCAACCACACATATCGACTGATTTTATGGGCAATAAACAAGCTGCTGCGGGTCTCTGGGCGGCTCCGCTGTCCCCCAGCTCGTAGCGAGATCATTGGCGTTACAGCAGTGAGCGGTAGCGGGGCTAGTTGATAGATTAGGCCATTCCAAATGCTGTCGGAAGCAAAGCTGAAACATCCTTTTTTTGTGGTGAAACAGGAGTGTAAAGTCAAACGTTGTTCTTCTTTTAAAATAAACTTTGGCTCTAAACTATCTAGAACACTGTCTACAGCTAAATCCAAAGAGAGCTTCGCGTCTGCTGCAGCCATGTTGGATCTGTAAAAAAACTACAAGCTTCCGTCTGTCCAATAACACTTGTCATAGTTTGCGGCTCCACTTGCACTCCCGAGCTATCTCAGTCTCTTTAACAATGTCCGTGTTTAGATAACTACAGTCAGAGACATTGTATGCTACCATTCACAAAAATGTGAAATGACAAGTTTAAAGTGGCATTAAAACTTTAAAAAAGATGTTGTCATTCCCATTTTCATCATGCAAAAATAGTTTGCATCCTTTTGAAGTCTACTGTCGAGGAGAGGGTTTTTTTTTTTTGCCTTTAGCGATTTCTAGTAAAATATGGGTCATTGTTTATTTTGATAAATGTTAAAACTTAATCCATCCTGATTCATAAAGCTATTATACTGTATCATTTGTAACATTTTACTTGTAGTAGAAAAATTCTGTCAGACACACTGATAAGGTGAATGTGCTTTGTACATAAGGTTATACCACTTAAGAGATGAAAGACTGAGGTGACTTTAACATCATCTTTATTGAACTGAACACAGTTAAAAATCAAAGCTAACATATTTACAAAATAACATAAATAACTGAATTAAAAATCACAACAACAAAAACAACCCTATTAAACAACATAACACACCAATAAATTCGAAAATCGCAGCTCATCAACAAAGGCTTCACTGCTGCTCCTCAAAAGAGGCAAAGACCTTGAGGCTTCTTCTATCAATTGCTTCCACACAGAAAGCCTCATAATCAGCCTTCAACTGGAATGAAAACAGGAAGGAATCCACAATTCCTCTTCATCCTGTCCATCATCCAACCGCCACTGGTTGCTATTGAGTGTCTGGAGCTGGGGCCACTGGGTGCAGGTGACAGACTGGTCCCGGAGCCGAGGCCACTGGGTGTGGTTGAGGGGCTGGGGCCGAGCTCACTCAATGTTGATGTGATAACAGATGTTTAATGTACTGGGATCTATTTATGATAATAATGGTGCAAAAACAACAGTGGAAGTGTGTTGCTTTCCTGCAGTTTAATCCACACTTAGGCCAAATCAAAAATATATGTAACAACATATATATAACAACAAATATATATATATATATATATATATATATATATATGTGTGTGTGTGTGTGTGTGTGTGTTATATATATATGTTGTTACACATATTTTATGGCTTTTAACATGGTTTTCCACCATATGATGTGCACCATCAAAAATGCAGTAAGGGCATCGATAAAGACCACAGCTACTCTTTGTTACTTTATGAGTCTCGCCCTCCAATAAAACACTGATGTGTGTGATACTTAAAAATGAATACATAAGCATTCAGCATCTAAGTTGACTTTTGTATATAATAACATTACAATGTGTAAGTCATTTTAAATCAATTGGAATTACGGACAGCGCCACTTCATCAAACTCCAATTGGCCAAACAAAACACCAGTAATAACTGGTGTTTTGCTAACAATTGGTCACGTCGGTGGTCCAGTAATTTAGGTAGTTGTTCATTTTAATTTAACGTCATACACGGTATCATGTGAATGTCACAAAGTCAATTATGCACAAAGACAGTCTTACTTACTTCCATCGTTGATCAATCGTGTGCCATGAAAAAGATGAGAGCACCGGAGCTAAATGACTCAAGTACCCCTGCTTCTCAAATGACTCCGTCCAACTCAGCGTTTGACTCAACCCACCTCAATGTCCGTTGATCTCCGCCCCGAATTGCACACTGCAGTCGGGATTCTAGAACGCATCAGATATTTTGTTGAGTAGTAGGTGAAGTACTTTGCTGACCTATTCCAGGAAAGTTATCAGAGAACAGTAGATAGCACTAATAAAGTAATAAATACTAATACGATTTCAGTAATATTACATTTATGATGTCAAATGATTCCAAATTACATTTTATGGGACTGGTGATGCTTGCCTTGTGTTTTGTACCAGCTTCTGCATTAAGGCCTTGACCAGGCTTAGCATCACTTGTGCAACTTGAGTTCAGTTGTTTCAGTTGGGCAGTTATGTCAACAGCAAATGTAAAATCAGCCAATTAGTCTGCACACGTATGTTCAGGATGTCCTTTCCTTTCATCACACACAATTTTTTAATCTCTGATTTCAGGTCTCACACTCTTTTGATCACTTTTCCCAGGCTGGATCAGATCATCTTGTTCACTATTATTGTCCTCCAACTGCACAACGTATAACAATCTTTATTTTGAGTTGATCTCAGTTACTCTATACTGCATCCTTTTCAAAAAGCCAGTTCCCAATTGTGACACCAACTTACTCTTCCCACTGTAGTCCTCAATTTTGCAGGTATTTATTTATTTGCATCTGCAAATTCAATTGAATTAAATTTTGTTTATATAGCCCAGGACCACAAATCACTATTTGCCTCTGAGGGCTTATGTACAGTCTGTACATATCTGTTTCTATCAATTGAGTGCATTATCATGCTTAGCAGCAAGGATGCTCAAATGTCACCGTGGGCTTTGTAAATTTTCCCTAAACATGTCAGGTCCTGCAGCTTTTCCGCTTGGAGTGTGAAATTGGAGTTAAGATCCTCCCACCCAGTGCAAAGCACCAACATATCTATGGAATCAATGGAGGAATACAAATCAGCATAAAAATTCTCAAAGCGGTGGTTAATGTCTTTTGGATTAGTTAATAAATCAACCTTATGTTGGGGATTGGTAGGAGTTGGTTTGGTTATCAGCAAATATTGAAATTGAAATTAATAATAGGTACTGCTTCAAGCGAAGGAGTTCAAGTATCTCGGGGTCTTGTTCACGAGTGAGGGTAGAACAGAGCGTGAGATGGACAGGCGGTTTGGTGCGGCGTCAGCAGTCATGCAGGCGTTGTACCGGACCGTCGTGGTGAAGAAGGAACTGAGCCTGAAGGCAAAGCTCTCGATTTACCGGTCCATCTACATTCCAACCCTCACCTATGGTCATAAGCTTTGGGTAGTGACCAAAAGAACAAGATCGTGGATACAAGCGGCTGAAATGAGCTTCCTCTGTAGGGTGGCTGGGCTCAGCCTTAGAGATAGGGTGAGGAGCTCAGACACCCGGAGGGAGCTCGGAGTAGAGCCAATGCTCCTTCGCATCGAAAGGAGCCAGCTGAGGTGCTTAAGGCATCTGGTAAGGATCCTCCTGGGCGCCTCCCGTTAGAGGTGGTAGGAGGCCCAGGGGAAGATCCGGAACACGGTGGAGGGATTATATCTCTCTCCTGACCTGGGAACACCTTGGGGTCCCCCAGGAGGAGCTGGACATTGTGGCTGGGGAGAGGGACGTCTTGAATGCCCTGCTTAGCCTGCTGCCCCCGTGACCCGGCCATGGATGGATGGATGGATTAATAACATTAATAATTAAATGTTCAACAATAAAATTATCAATGTTGAGTAAATTAACAACAGGTATTAATAACGAGGCACCGCCCTGGGATCAGGTACCAATAACCAAACTCTGGAAAACAGCCTCAAAGTGTTCACATCAAAATGTCAATATTTAACTATTGTATATTTATCAGGTGATTATAACAACATTCATACAAACAATCACAGACAAATACTCTATAATTACAAATGTTTTTCTGTGCTTTTTATTTTAGCACAATTGATTAAAAAACAAGCTATCAAACAAACTTATTGGTCAGTGCCATTATTGTTTTCATTATTCATCTTGCTCTTCTCTGTCTCTCTCTTCCTTTCAATCCTCCCCTCTATTGTCCCTCCCTCTCCCCTCTATCTACTCCATTCTAATACATTGAACTCATCTGTCCCAACAACATCTATTGCATGTCTCCTTTACTTGATCCCTCCTCTGTTGCTCTCCCTGGGGATTCTTCCTTTTTTCCCCGTTAAAGCCACTGTGAGGGTCTAAGGACAGAGGGTGTCGTACCCTGTATAGTCTGTTAAGCCCATTGAGGCAAATCTGTGCTTTTTCATTCTGGACGATATAAATAAAATTTAATTAAATGTAACTTTATTTGAAGCGGTATGTACAAGACTGACATGACACCTGTCATTAACATGACGGAGTCTTTATGAATGTTTGTCATATTTGTTATGACATCTTGACATTAACCCAGACAACAAAACCTGTCAATGTCTTTATTATGACAACTTGACAAAAACATGTCATAACAATCCTACTTAGCAAACTTAAAGAAACTATTTAGCTTTATCTATTAACATTGCAACAAACTGTCATATGCAATTGGTGTTGACATTGGCTGTGATTATACCATTATAACTGTGTCATGAATATGTATGTACGGTGGTACTATATAAACTTTTCATTAAGATGTCATTAGGTGTTATGACACAGTTGAATGATTTTATAACGGTGTCTTGAATTATTTATCTTGACCTCAAATACAGTTGTACAATTTTGACTAGTCATTAAAATGCCATCAAGTGTTATGACACAGTCAAATTATATTATAACTGTGTCATGAATAATTGCCTTGACTTCATGTCAAATTATTTTAAAAGCAACAATTAAAGTGAGTATTGCTGTGCATTTACAATAAAAGAAAAACAACAAACAGCTACTATGGAGTCAGAATTGGGTCATAAAGCCAGCACACAAAACAGTGTCTCACAAGCCTGATATATATTTAGATTGCTTCTTTCCCATCGATTATAACGTGATAGTTTCATGAAATTACGTGATACTGAGCCTTTTTTTTAGTGTGGCAGCAATATGCTTCCCTAATTTTAACATCTCTTTCAAAAATTCAAAAATAAAAGAGATTACCTCAACCCTTTGAGAAGAAGCAGTCACTGACAATGAATGAATAAGACAATAAATAACTAGGTAAAATGATAATATAATAGGCTAATAATGACAATCAATTTAAGACTTTGCATTTCACAAAAAAAAAAGTTTTATACATTGTAAGTTCTAAAATGTATTTCACACATCATCTCCGTACAAACAGGGGCTTTCTCCAAGGCAGCAGCTGGATACTCTGGGCCATGTTGGATTTTCTCATTTGGTAGGCTACTTTACCCACAATAAACGGCCAAAGATGTAGAACATATACATGTAAGTGATGACAGATACATTTTCTCTTAGGTTGTCTGCTGGTCAAAGGCAAATGTTGAGGCGAAAAGTTGGGCGTCTGCACTCTCAACAGGACATCCTCAGAAATTAGTTCATAGTCAGCTCTCTCAAGAAGCCCTCTAGACTTTTTAGATTTGTCGTCAGTGTTAGGATGTGCTACCTTTGTCTATTACCCTGTGTTTTCCTGGTGTTTCCCTGCCCTTCGTGTTCTGTGGGGTTTTTTGTCTGCCGTCCTTGTCTGAGCAGGCTGGGCGTGGCTGACCCACTTCAACCACTCCCTCATTGATCCTCACCTGTTCAGCTTCCACACCTGCCTCTCATCATCTAATCAACCTCCTGCAGTATTTAACTCCGGTTCACCCTTCCAGACTCTGCCGGTTCGTCTTTGTACCTCACATGGTAACTTGCTGTGCTGGCTCTATAGTGGAAATTTTCTCCGCTGCTGGTGAAGAATGGAATAGAGACTTCTGCCGGCCGACAATGGTTTTATTTCTTTGCAAAGAAAGGCCATTCAATAGCGGTCAAAATGAAGAAAGACCCAGAAAAGCAGGAGAACTGTTCAATTTATGCCTGGAGAACGCCTAATGTGCTAACCAGAGGTCTGGTGTCTGGTGTTTGTACTTTAGGGAAAAAGTTTGAGGACTTTATCCAACAAGGAACCAAGGATCCCTGCTTCCCCTTCCCATCATGGACTCAGTGGTAAAGTTCCGAGCTAATTCAGTTAGTAAAAGCAAGAACAAGTTTTAAATTTTAATCTATGGTTCGATCTGATGTGTGTTGTTAAGTACTATTGTTGTGATATGTTTGTGATGAGTAGGGCTCTCCCCTTCCTCTTGCCAGTGCAGCCACACCCCGTAATCACCCTAACTGATAACAGGTGAGTGCTAATCACCTCACAGTCCCTTTAAATGTAGCTGCAAGCAGCCTTGCTCTCTCTAACCGACCGTCCTGGTGGAGTAATATTTGTCCCGGTAAGGTGCGCACTGTCATGGGTATGAAGATGTATGTTTTTAGCACGGACTTAAGTATTTTTTTTTTTCATGTACATTGTTGCAGGAAGGATCAGAGCTATATGTGGACGCAGTGGCTGCTCTCCTTGCTCTGTGTAGCACGTAGTGCTGGATTCCAGATCACATGCAGACAGTAACCCGTAACTCTCAGCTGAAATGGTCATTTGTTATATTTTTTTTTAACCATGGTTTTGTTTCAGATCCTCCTCCTTTTAACAAATGTTACCTTTTACATCCACATTTGAGTTGTGTGCCATGTTTAATGTAACTACTTACCTCTCGTGGCAGGAATGAGATGACGATTATGATGGTGATTGCTGCATGACCTAATTGCTGTAAGACAATTGCCAAGGTAATGCAATACCTTCAGTAGCAATTTTGTGGCTTTTTTTTTTAATAGTTTATTTTTGCCCTATTAGGAGGAGCTCTGACCTACTGCTGTTTTTGTCCCTACTTAATTTACTTTGTATATTTTTGGGTTATTTTGCTTTATTATACTGACCTGTGAGTGATTTTTTTTTTTTTTTAATATATATATATATAGTTGTTGTTGGTGCCAGTACAGGTGGGCTGCCATATTTCTGTAGGCAGTGGGTCACATGGTGGAGGTCTTCCTTTTTGTCTGCTTCTCCCCTGCCTGTGTTTTGCATGTATGATTTACTGCATTTTGCATGATTATTTTGATTTTGTGTGAAAAACTTATTGCGTGTCTTTTGTGTTGCAGTGTGTTTGACTTCCCCTTATCCCGGCCTGGTGGTGGTGGTTCCCCCTTCCCCTCACTCACTCCCTCCTGCAGACTTCCCTGACACCCCCTCCCTTGTACTGGTAGCCATTTTTAGCCTGTCACTGTTGCACATTTTAAGTATTGTGTGCATTATCTTATATTTAAATAAAATCTCATATTTGTCTATACATGGAAACGCACGTCTCTGCTCATTTTTTATTACGAACCTAGATAGTAAGTGTGCATTTCCCTGGGTGAAAATCCCAGGGTGGCGTTGTCACATCCAGTGTCAGGGGCTTATAGTTGCCCCGGTCACATTTATTTAGCCATACCTTTTTAAAGATATATGATTTGTCTTGTTGACACAAACACCAAGACTTACTAACAAATTAACTTTGGTCTGTTACAATAATTCGCATATAGTATACTTTAAATTGGCTTTTTAACAGACTCATAAATTCAAAGTTAGCATGGCCTTTTGTTCTCCCAAGACAAAAGCTTGTCGGCCATTTTGGTTTGACCTGAATCTTTGGTTGTATCCCCAAGTCAAGGAATGATCCTGGCTGAACAGCTGATTTTGAAGGATACTGTCATCGACATCCGTCAAAGAACTGTCCCAGTGTCCAGGATCCTCTGAAGGACAGTCTTTCTTTTGCCTAAATTCCGAGGATGCATGTGTGTATCCTCCTTGTGCCCCGCTTACCCATAAAGCCTTGCACACACCAGTCTACCGGGAGATTCAAAAATGGAGAGTGAAGTAAGGGTGACCCCAGTGGCTCAATATGAATTTAAATAAGTATTTTCAGTTTACACTGAATATTCTTTATCACATAACTTGCAAAACTTGTGTTCAAAGTCAAGCAAAAACATGCACCAACAAATGCCAGAATATTTAGCTAAAAGATAATATGTGACACGCTCCATTGAAATGAGTCGGAAGTCGCAACCGCCCGTTCTTGTAAAAACACGTTTAAACATGAAAAAAGTGATTTTGGGCTGTTTTGGGGTTTTATGCGTTTCTGAATAAATAAAGTCTCAGCTTTAAGACAGTGTTAACATTAATATGAAATTCAAATGATAAGTATAGTTTTTAAGCTCTTAAACGTAACGTCAAAGTTTTTCGCGGCACACAGCTGTTTACAGACCGGCTGGATGACGTGGTTCAGATAGCGGTTAAGATCGCTGGCTTAACTAGATGGATTAATGTGAGGAGAACATTGCAAAACTTTTCAATTTAATCAGAGATAGAGGTGCTACATGTGTTGATAACTGGACAGAGTTAATTACGGAGTATTTCACCGCACCGGTAGGTGAGGAGACGAGAGAGAGACAGCGGGACCTCCGACTAGGACGCGGACGGTGCGGCTAATGTTAGCCAAGACAATGCCGGAGAGAGTGAGTTGGAGGAAGATATTGCACTGATGGATGAGCCGATGGTAGCATACAATGTCTCTGACTGTAGTTATCTAAACGAGGACAATGTTAAAGAGACTGTCGCTCGGGAGTACAAGTGGAGCCGCAAACTTCACAACAGCGCCGCCTGCTAGCTGCTGTTCACCGGAGGAGACGTGAGAAGACGTGACCTAGTTAAAGAGATGACTGATGGTAAGTGCTTATAGTTTATCTACGCGATCCTCTTTTTCTCTGTTAGTAAGGGCTAATACAATCACTAGAGCAGGCTAAGAAAGCAGCTAATAATGCTTGATAACTACACTACACTGTGTGTAACGATAGCCCAGGTGTGGGTGTGTCAATGCTATCTTATTTTGTAGATGAAAACATTTGGTCCATCCTGTGAAGCCCCATGTGACTCTATGAGAGGATGCAGTGTGAGAAGCAGCAACACCAGAGGACTGCCTGCTTCCTTGATGCATGTGACAGTTTAATTATGAAATAATAATAAATAAATATGAAATTATATAAAATATATTCTGTATTATTATATTAAAAGGGCCATTGTCTGTATATATATTTTTAATTGTATGGATATGCACTTGTAAGTAACTGTAAGTACATGTGTGCACGTGGCTCACTATTTAATATTTTATAAATATTCTTTATATTAATATTTTTTAAGTATTATATTTAAATACCCATCATATATTCTGTATTACATCATATGTACAGTATATTTGTTCATATTTTATCATTATTGTATTCCATATGTTTTGGATGCTTATCTACATGGGTTTCTAGGCCTGTAATCTGTTGTGTATGTGCTCGTGCACGAGGTCACGTGCACGTGGCCACTTGCACGTGTATGTGTGACAGTATGAGTAGACTACACATACAGATGTGGGGTATCACCTTTGACCCAAAAATATTGTGTTCATTTGGAGTCTAGTCTTAATAAATGTGTTTTAATGTGAAACATGGAGGAATCTGTATCATTTTCTTTAAAGCCCTTTTTCTCAAAACTAACTTTTGATAACAGTCGAATTTTGGATGAGCATATCTCATGGAATATTTGGCGTAGAAACATAATGTTTGTATTGACATGAAGCTAAGAGTCTCCTCTTTACAGACATATCAAAATCTCAAAATGTGTTTCGGGGTCAATGTGACTCATTTTGATAGAGCAGGTCACATATCATCTTGAAACATTGCCAGTTCAGTTATGCTAGTAGCTATGCCATTTAGAAAGCTGTACATTAGTTTAGGGCCAACAGTCTGCTATTACCCCTTATTGTTATTTATAAATAACTGCTATTGTACTGCAAAATTTGGAAAAACGGTGCTTTTATGAAACTGAGTCGCGGCCAAATCCAGCCAGGATCAGTGAAATATTCAGGTTTAATCCACTTTGTGGCTTTTACTTGCTAAATCGTGGAGATTCAACAAAGCATCTTCATCCATTTCCACAAAAATGTGGAGTGCAGATGCCAAAGCAACATCCATGTCATGAACTGGTTTTGAATTTGCGGCGCTGAATTTAAACAGGACCGTCCAATTATGCAATGACACCAGCACACTGAAGGCTGTTCCATAAGTGGCTATACCAGTAATAGGAAGGACTCTGCATAGACAGCTGTTTAAATCACACAAATATTCCACTGTATGTATGAACTCATTTAATGCATGTTTATTGATCAATCAAAGCTCCCGGTCTGTCTGTGAGCTTCACTCTCCTGCTCTCAGTTCAGCCTGCCGGTGTCCACTCAGCTGCTGCTGACAGTCTTCAGCAGCTGACTGACAACAGAAATGTACTGAAATTACTGGTTACCTAATAGCATAACAATAACAATGTATATATTGATTTTTATTTCACAGAGGGGAATCTGCGTGTAGTGAAACAGGAACACAGGCAGCGTTGATCAGTGAACGTAGATTTGCTCAAAGTTCAAAACACATAAACAGCTGGAGATTTGTGTGATTTAAACAGCTGTGTATGCAAAAAATACTTCACTTAACGCAACAAAAAGAGAACTGATGCATAAAAAACACACAGGGGTCTCATCGTTCGTTTCACGCTTCCAGTGATTGACACACTGATTATAACTGAATCCTATTTGATGCGAGTGACCCTCAGAAAACCCAGCTGAGGCAGAGGGGCTTGTCCCGGGAATCTGATCATCATCCATTGTGTGGAAGCATTTCAAGTTCAAGACGAGTGGCACAAAACAAGAACAGGTCATATGCAAAGCGTGTTGTATTATTATTTTATTTATATGTATTCTTTAATAAGAAGCACTGATTTTTGGTGTATGAGACTAATTTTATTTTGATGGACATGGATTGTACATTAGCAGAAATATAGCACAGTATGGATAAGAAAGCAGGGAGCAGTGTGGGTGAAAGAGACAGCTGTGGTTTTAGGAATGGTAGGTGATGGAGTTCAGGAGGACAGTGACTTGTTGCAGATGTTGACCAGGTCTGTGGGGTAGGGGCCAGTGGATCAGGGGAAGGTGGATACATGTTCAGACTTATTACCATTCACCATTCTAACACATATCTGTATTTTTCATATGTACAATATATACTACAACCTTAGCTAGAGTCAGTTCATTACAAAATAAAGTGTCATGGAGCAAAAAAATAACCAAAAAGAAAATATGTTTTGATAGCCACCATTTCAGCCAGTAACCTTCATGTTAACTCATGGTGCACTCATTCTACTGTTTGATTGTGATTCTACACAAAAAGTGTCTACAGGCTCTTCTCGTTCTGAAAAGGAAATAGCTTGCATATCTTTTATATGCCTTCTACAACCAACGCAGTCTCAAAGTCATTGGCTCCTTCTTGTGGCCTCGAGCACAAGCAGCAGTTCCCATCAGATGATACAGAGCGGCAGAAGGGAGTAGACCAGCACCCTGTACTGTAGAGCTGGATTTGAGCTGGAAGCAAGGTGACTTCGGGTTTAACCCTGGGATTTTGGTGTCATTAGGTGGTTCTCTTTTAACCTGGCTTGATAACCATAGTAACTCATGTAGCAAAGCTAAAATGCTCGGTACCAGGTTTTGTTTTGAGTTTCAGCTTGATATCAGCTAAAAATCACTTCCAATTCAAGAAATGCTTTGGAAACAGTATCTCCATCTGGTCAATGGTCTGTGATCTATTCAGATTCTAATCTGAAAGAATTTAAGTGGCAGCAATGGTTTGCTTTACCTACTCTGTCAGTTTTGAGTGCAAGACCATTAATGCCTTCAACGAGAGACTGTCCAAAAGAGTATGCTGTTACTCACATTACCACCTCTCTATAAGACGGCAGGTTTTTTGTAGCCTGGGTATACCCAGACTGCCTTGCGCGCTCGAATTTGATTTCGAACCTCCAGGCGGTCTGGAAACGAGGCGATTATCTTAGCCCTGTTTTAGGGATCCAATCACAGAGCGGGGAGGGACGGTGAGACGATGACGCGTACTACTCGGCACTTGGAAGCTTTCCTGATCCAACATGGCTGCTGCGGACGCGAAACTCTCTTTAGCTGTAGATGGTGTTTTAAATAGTTTAGAGCGAAAGTTGAAAGGCGAAAGGTCTCTCGGCAGCTCCGCTGTCCCCCGGCTCGTAACGAGATCACCGGTAGCGGGGCTATTAGCGCCGCACGGGCGGTTTCTGCGGCTCGTTGCGCCGAGCCGGTGAGACCGCCGGTCACCGCCGGTGATCTCGCTCCGAATCGGGGGACAGCGAAGCCCCCAGAGACCCGCAGCAGCTTGTTTGTTGCCCATAAAATCAGTGGATGTGTGTGGCTGAATGACATGAGGGGGAATAAAGCGTGAAAATAAATAATCTTGCAGAAAGCGAGAACTGGAGAAGCAAAGCAGCAAGCAACACTCTCTCACAGACACACACACAACAAACATCCATCTCTGTTGCTCTACTACGTCATCTGGTATAACTGATCTGATTGGCTAAGAGCTACCTACAGACGCTTTGATAGACATTCTAAGCGTCCAATAAACGGCTCTGGAGGATCGTAAACCACACCTCCTCTACGGAGAAATGCATTGTAGGTGTCCAGACCTAATCTCCAATGAGATTTGGTCTGGTGTTAGCCAGGCTAGGTTTTTTGAGTGGCTATTCGTAAAATAGTAAACACTTTGCCCCGGTGGCACACAGTGGCACAACACTTTGTACAAAAGAATTCATTTGAGCATGCCCTGGCCTTAAACCAGTCCACTCTCAACTCGCAAGCATCCCAGTAATTTTGGTTCATTGCACAAGCTTACACATTTACCTGATTTCATTCAAGCTGAGGGCCTGTGTGAGTCTGATTAAGCAAACTATGCACAGTTTGTCACAGAGTTAGACTGCAGAGGTTTGCCACCCTTTCAGGGTGCCTCAGTGCTTTCCTCCTCGCGGTGCTAGCAGCAAGACGCTTGAAATTCAAAATAACAGCTTCTTATTTTCATTTTATTGCTTGTCAATTTTCTCTCCAGTGTAATTCCCTGAATAGAAACTCTTAACAGGCACTTGCCACCTTGAAGGGTGTAATTAAATGGAGTCAGATCTGAATGCACAGCTTTTTAGACTAAATATATCCTGTTTGGATGTGTTGTTGGTGGTGGGGGCTGTCAGTCCTCCAGAGGACTGACAGTGACAGACATTCAGGTAGAGGGAGCTGCCAGCTCCACTCTCAACTCAAAGCAGATGTGAGAGGCAGCTTGTTCCTCTTGATTAATGTCCTCTAGCACTTTACTACTGAGGACTTCAAAAAGAGATTTGATGCATATAATAAGCCACCATTCACCCTCTGGAAGAAAGAAAAAAACTTTAGAGAAGCTACCAGCTGGAAGAAGCAAAGCTGCCTATGTGGCTCTCAGCTCTGATTGTCTGTGGTGCTGTGCTTATCGCAGCCTTCAGAGAAAGGAAGGTGAGTGTTTTCCCCTTTTTTTTTTTGCATTAATTGAATGCCATGGCTTGTGACTCCTCTCTTCATGGTAATACATGCTTAGTGAGAGATCACCTGAATGTCTTGCTCACAAGGCTTCTGTTTGTTTTTCCCCCTTTTTTCCAAGTGTATCTAGATCAAGATGATATTTAAGACACTTTTACTTACACTTGCACATGTCTCTGCTGGCCAGATCAGAAATCTGATTACGATCTGTCTTGGTATTCCTAACTACATGTGAAACAGGGTTGAGTCCAGAAGGAGATGGTACGCCTGAAGCTGTCTGGTGTCAGAGAATGACTACTCTTTAGCAGTGTTTAAACAGTTTAGCGTACCAGCTAACAACTATAAATAAACTAACACAAACACATGAATTAATCATATTTATGAACTGCAAGAAAGATAAAAGATTAATCTGCATCACTGTCTCTCTGTCACACCACTCCCTCGCCCATACAGATCCGTGCTGTCTCACACACATAATCATCCAGTGGTTGAACAGATCAGGGATCACATAGAAACTAAAGCAGCTCATGTGCCTCATAATGTAGTGTATGTGTACAAATTGTAGTAAGCAATTTTTTCTTTGTTTCTTTAACAAGACAGAGAACAGAAGCTAATTTCAAGGTAAATTTAGTGGAACAGGAAGAAGCTTAATAACAACTACCAGAAGGCGTTATGCAGCTTGACTCCAGATAACAACACTGACCTTTGGTTTCATACGAGACATGAACACTGGTCTCCTGGGTCAAGGTGTTTGACCACCCTTAGATTCTCCCTCTCCATCAATGGCTCCACCCCTCCCACCTTGGTGTCGTTTTTGACCATACCCTCTCCATTGACTAACACATCAAACACATAATTGAAACAGCCTTTTTTCCTGCTGAGACCCTCACCCATGCTCTCATTACTTCCAGACTCAACTTCTGCAATAGTCTCCTGTACGGTTCATCATCCAAAACACTCAAGAAACTATAATATATTCAGAACTCTGCTGTTCACCTTCTCACACAATCCCACACACCTGTCCTCATTAACCTCCTGGCCCCTGTCCCATCACCTACAAAGCCCTCCATAACCTTCTAATTTTTTTCTCTCAAGGAAGATTGCTTTTATTATCTATATTCACAGCACAAAACACACATTGGCTTTCATGCATATTGGCTTACATGTGGTCCATGGCACTCTGACATTTTAATCTTGCCTAACAAGAAACAGGAAATATGCAATAATTGATGAATGCCACAGAAGCTTTTGAATTGTTCTCATGTACAATTGAAGATCAAATATGTTTGTGTGCATGGTTCATGCATGAGGCCCATTGTTTTCAATAGACCTTCTGAGTATCTGAAGCCAATTTGGATCAGTCTGAATCATTCTGATACTGAAAACTACCATAGAGAATTCTTTATTGAATGAAACATTCACTGGATGACTAATTGCAGAATACGAATAGTATCAAAACAGGGTTTGATTCCATGAAAAACCTAAGGATTATAGGATCCCAATGCTTTATAAAAGTGCAAGATCAATGAAAACACTAACAGTGTTTCCCCTACATTCATAATGAATTAGGTGTGCCACTGCTGAAAATTTCACATGATCATTAATATTACAATGCGCCACTAATGATTTCTACTTGCGCTGTGTGAGCACAACAACACTAACGTTATTTTCAACTTGTTTTGAGCCATCAACAGGCGCATCAAATCCTGTAGGACCCTCTTAGGACAGGTCTACAAAGCGAGTAGCGCAGTGAGTGGCATTGTTGCCAACTTAGCGACGTTGTCGTTAGATTTAGCTACTTTTCAGACCCCCCTAGAAAAAAGGGGAAAAAAGTGGCTAGAAACAAATCTAGTGACTTTTTCTCTGTGGCCGGAGGCTTGTTAAGAGGAAGCGGCACAGTCCTCCTGCAGCAGTCTCTCCCAGCTGCAGTCACAGAACCGGCCACTGGCTAGTTTACAGTCTGTCTCTTTTGGGTCACTTTAGCCGGTTCCTAGGCCGGATTAAGGAGGACGGTTGGGATTGTGAAAGAAGACAGTGCACTTGCAGTTCTAAACATATTTAGGGTGTTTTTTACTCACTTTTTTATCTTCCCCACAACGTTATTCCTCTCTCCTACAGCATCCATTACAAGTACATGCACATGGTAAATTATGCAAATTAGGCAATGATGTCATTTAGCGCCTTCTAGTGACCATTTGGACAGCCAATAGCTACTTTCCTAGAGTTGGCAACACTGCTCATGGCCACTGACACAGCAGCAACGCTGCTGAAAACAAATCTAGGGGAAACACTGATTTCTGTCAAATTGTTACAGAGATTTTTTTTTTCTTTTATGATTTGAACAGCAAAAACTTCAAGCAAAGTTCAAGGGTTAAATGGTTAAAAATGCAGCACTGAGAAGCTACTAACAAAATGTTGGTAGGCTTTCTCCATCCATTCTGATGTACAAGACTATCCTTGAATATACACATAGCATCTCATCAGGCATAGCGGCTGAGGTCCCGTACATATTCACCACCTAATCACTCTCCACAGGGAAGCAGATTGATTGCATGTCTGAGGAAATCAGGGCATGTTGAGCAGAGGCAAGGGGTGGACGATGATCCTGCACCACACTGAGAAGCTGCATACTTCCATGTGACATTGGGGATAAAGGGCACATTAATAGCAGCTATACAGTATCACATACAACCATCACCCCCTTGGGACACTGACAGGCCTCCCCACCACCACCTATATTCTCTCCCAAGGACAGTGATCCAGATCAGGCAGTGCCATCAGTGGGGGAAGAGGATGGTGTCTTGGGGAGAAAACAGCAGTTCATTTATCACCCTGATGCAACTCTAATGAAGTGATAATGCATTAACACATTCACCAGGGGAGGCACAGGGACAGGAAGACATGATGAGAGGATCATGTTCCTGGAGTAAAGGCGAGGGTGTACTTATGGAGTCCAACTTGTTCAGAAAAGAAACACACGCATGTCAATGTATACAGATCTGTGCACTGAAAACTGATACTTCTTAAAGGTGAAACTGATGACAGCATGAAATATGACTGAAAAACAACATGAAAAAGGAGACTGTGTTAAGAGGTACTCACATTTTTATTATTACTTACTTCCTCTCTCCTTATTGACCTGTCTCTGTCCGTGGTGGGTGAATTGTTTATATCGATAACTTAAGTAAAAGAAGCAGTAACACACTGTAGAAAACTTATGTTGTAAGTCCACTTGATCTGTCCTCAGAGGAACAAGCACTGATTTTTGAAGTTGGATACAGCTACAGGTAAGGAAGTTTTCGTGGCACTTTTGTTTGAGTTTGGATTGGATTTGGGTTGATTTCTAAATGGGGCCATTATTAGAACTATTGACATCAAATTGTCTTGAAGATCATTTTTAACTAGTGATTGAGATCATAGTGTTGTCCTGAAAAAAATTTCTGAGGTAATAAATCAAGTGAGAGGTTTTCAAATTTTGCACTTAAATGAATGGGCAGATTTTTTTTGCAGCCAAACTTAGCACCCCCTACTGGAATTTTCGGTGGATTGCAGGCTTAATGCACTTCCTGGTTGGCCTCCACGCTCAGACACGGAGATTGCCGCCTGCTATAGAACAATACAAATAGTCTAACTATACTTTTTTTTATTGAGACAGGAACATTTTGGGCAGATCTTGAATTTGGTCTAGGCAGATAGCCACAGAGGAAAGTATTATAAGAGTAGATCAGAGAATCAGACGGATCATTCATTGGTAGATTGTGTATTGTGGTGGTAGTGCAAAAGTACAAAAAGTAAACAGTGCAGGGATATTAGTGCAAAACTGTGCTTGTTGCTCGATAAGATTATGGACATCCCAAGAGTGTAAATATAGAGAAATATGATAAATATGATATCATAATATATGTAATAAACAATATAATATAATAATGGAACTGAAGAAAGTACAGCACCATTTAATTAAAATGTACAGATTGCAGTAGAGGTAGTATAAGGATCACAGCTCAGACTGTGAAGAAGTTTGTCAAAAAATAAGTTGTGTGGTGCTTTGTGAAATGGCTTGGTCCTCAGTCCAGGGGTATCTCCACTGCGGTTGCAAGCGCATCAGCGGAGGTTGTGGCTAAATTTCTGTGCACTTTGCTTTCTGGCCTCCAGCTCCTGCTGAATAACTGATTTGGCGTAGGGATTATTGGGGAACACTATTTTTATGACAACATTACAAAGAATATTACATGCATGTATGAACACACACAAGGCTAAAAATGATCAATATTTTAATATATAGTATACCCCCTGTATGTGCAACTAGGATCAATAAGGGTCAAATGAAAGTTTGTGTGTAACTACGCACCTTTGTGAGTTTGGCGAGGGCTACTGCTTGTGCTGGGTCGACAGAAGGACACAAAGGTGATCTCTGGGGGTTCATCTGTAACAATGGTGGTCTCTGGAAGATCATCTGTAAAAAAAAATTTTTTAAATTGTGGAAATATATTAGAACCGTGTTCAATGAAAACAAAGATTAGCACATACACATAACTCAAGCATTACATCACACAGAAGCTAGTCGAGAAAAACAGAAACAAAAGCTTTAGGCAGTTTTCTACCAGTTTGCTCCTCTGGACCTTCTCTTGCCCCCAGCAGACGATCAACGCCTGGACCTCACAGTCAACCCACTTGTCGGCAGTCTTTCTTTTTCCTTTGTCCATCGTCTTCTCTTCTTTGGTTTCTTGTTCTCGATTCTCTTGTTTCAGTCTGCTCTGCTTATTTCCTTTAAAAATGCCGCTGTTATGTTGTGGTTGTGTCGAGTTCTACTCACGTCATATCGCGCCTCAATTGATCTAAGCAGCAACAACTAATCAGCGGCACAGTAGGGGATCAGAAAAGTAACTACCCGAGGCAGGTACTTTCTTAACTGCCACCTGAGCTGCCAAACGGTGATGTTGGGCGGATCTTGGGCGGATCCTCTCTCCCAAGCCACACCCATAGTGGCTCTCTAGAAGGTGATGAGGCGATGTTTTCGAGTGCTAGAATTCATGAAACTGAGGGAAGACTGGATGTTCTGGAGAGCAGAAAGGACTGGATTAGTGGCTGGAGATGGGTTGGACATGACAATAGGTGCTTGCTGAACTGTTAGCTTTTGGCTGGGGGGCACGTGAGTTCTTGCGTTTTGCCAACCCTTTCCTTGGAGGAGGAGCAGAGTCGGCTGCAGTGGGAGGATCAGGAGCGATTCCTTGTCAGAGACATTTGTCAAGGAAAAAAGTTAACAGCTCGGACGGAAGAGATGTTATTGCTCTACAGCACGTCGAGGATTTTGAAGATGGCCACTTGCCGAAAATACCTGAAAAGTCTCAGGTCAACAGCCTGAAGACAGACATCAGGGTCTACTGCTGTACGGCTGAGTGCTAGAGTAACTTTAGTAAATACGTAATACCTAATCTGTATGAGGTCACAGACTGACAATGATTGCATTGGTCGACAAAATGGAGATAAACAAAGTTGCCACAAACGTTTGGGACAGAGCTGAAGGAGATAGGTCTGTCATGGGACCGGGCCCAAGCTGTGGCCAAAGCAATATTGATATGCACACCATGTTCATTTAAATGTGCTTACAATTTAATATATTAATAGCAGTTAATATTGTGTTATTCACAGGGAGGAATTAACTGAATTAAGCTTTCTTTTTTCTTTTTTTAATTGAGAAGGCCTTGATAATCAAGCAACCTAAGGCTTTAGCCAGCAGACAGTTGAAGATGGTTCACTGCTGCTATGACAGCCCTATGAGGATGATTAATGTCTCAGTGAATTACTCAATTTGATGGACATTATAGCTGCCAAGTCTTGGTGATACTACATCTTCCAGTGCATATATAATTTTGTTTGTCTGTAGAAAGGCTAGACATGTATTGAATTAAAGAACAGCCTGATCACGATTACCCTGAACAGGAAGATAAGATAAGATAAGATAATAGTCAGTGAAAAAGACCAGTAAATGCCCAAAGGCCATATTGTTAAAGCAACTGCAGCCTAGTTTGAAGTCCTGGATCAAGTGACAGTTCTATCTGGGTTCAGTGAGTGTCAAGGCCAAGTTTCATGTCCATCACAGCTCTTCATTCATTAGTAAAGAGTGGTGGACTGGTGCCATCAACAGCAGTGAATAATTGATCTCAAAACTTTTTAAAAGGCCAGCATCAGCAGTCCCACTGGACTTCAAATGCAGAAACAAGCGTCTGACTACAATTAAAACTGATCGATACAATGAAGTGGAGAAAATCAGTAAAAGAGGCCTGGTTCCTCTGATGCTGTTGTCTGCAAGGGATTAAAATTAGAGGTAGACAAGAGTTAAGTGTGAATATCGTACAGGGAAACTGGAAAAGATATTTACACAATTTTGATGAAATTATTAATATTTTTTTTCTATTGCAGGTCTTTTGCAATTTTATCAGCCTGACTTGACTCCCCTATCTTATCCCCATTTTGCCTCATGTTTTGCAGAAAAGAAGCAATACATTTATGTGAATAAATTTACATGTGTTGTCTTTCATTACTTTCTGTCCTCCAACCCTGTTTGTGGTACTCAGCTCCAAGCCCACTGGTTTCTACTGGAAAGGTAAATCTTTAAGAACAGCTCATAAATATGTTTAGTTTCATTTTCTTAAGGCCTTCTTTTTGTTAAACTCTCCTGAAACCGCCAAAGCTGACATCATCGAAATGGCAGTCTGCAGTCCAGACCTGGATCAAGTGACAGTTCTATATAGGCCAGTGATAATTTGTGAATAAATGCATGAGAACAATTTAAAATGTTAACAGATCATTCTTTTTTATTTTATTTTTTTGCTTTGATACCAGATAAATCTGTATTTTGTTTGTATTTGAGTTGCTCTGGCAGACTTCCAGTTGATTGGCCCTGGCCAGGCGAGCTCAATAGGATGCAAGCACAACTCACCAAACTCAGATCAAACTGTTACTGTTTACTTGTTATATGAGAAAGTATTTGACCCAGCCGCCAAGTCTGTTGATAAATTAAAAAAACAAACATGCATCATCCCAACCTGAATGTTTCACTCAGCAGTACATCACCAATGGAACCAAGAGTTTCCAAACTAAAATGCATTTGTGACTTAGTCTGGAGATGCCAGGCTAACTGACAGCAATAGCTTCACTTGGCTGAGCCAATCAATTGTTTAATACATGTAGACAGTTCACTGGGAGGACAGCAGCAGACGAGATGTGACAGATATGAGAACATGAAGCAACTAACCCTGCTACTACCGTGGCTGAGACTGTTTTCCCTGGCCTAACCAAAGTAGCACTATGCACTTTAACAATGTTCAGATGGACTTACAGCTGTGAGTCAGCTTTCTGTGCTATGAATGTTATTTAAACCATGTGCCTTTCTAAGCTTACCAATTAACATCTATGATAGTGACACTAAACCCATTCAACCCAAGAATCAAACTACTGGCAAGGCAGGCCCATTTTATTTTCTATGAAAGAAAGTAGAAAAAATATAAATACAAATGTACCAGACAGTTGTTCCAGAGCCCCATTGTTTGAGTTTTTCCCTTTCTTTTTTGCCCCCAATACACAGTATATTTGGACAAATAAGTGATCATTTTTACACAAACCATTGCCAAACCTTTGCCTAAATCATTCTTCAGCCACAGCAATGTAACCCCATAAAAGATAATTATTTATTAAGAAGCGTCAGGAGTTTGCAGACATTATCTTTTTGACCCCTCTGCCCTGTGCTGGTCTCGCTGATATCTGCGTGGAGTTTTTCCCAATGTGTACAGCCGTCCTCTGACAACAAGAGGTCATGTCATTATTGCCTCCCCATAGGAAGAGGAGCATCCAGACAAGCGACCTAATCAGAACATGGACTCCCTGGCTCAATCATCCCTGTCAGGGGCAATAATTACTCTACCGTCATCTTAATTAAAACTTGGCCTGGTAATTAAGAGCATTGTTTACCTTGCAGGGACAGCATTGATATGCATGTCATCACTCACTATTCCTGGCTTTCATTGCCCTTCCTCTGCTTCAGGCTACAAGCCTGTCGCTCTTCTCTTCTTTTATTGATGTGCTTTTCCTGTCAGAGAGGCACTGTTGGCTTGGGGGGGACCTCAACCAACACCCAATTATTCCTTGTTTGCTGATTGTCCCAGAATGGACAGCGGTGGAACACTTTGATGTGTGAAACACCTTCCCAGGAGGTAGGATAGTGGCGGAAGTGGATGGAAAGGCAAATAGAGGTCACAGATGTTGCAGATGGAAGGAGGGACATTGGGAGGGAGGGGTGTTGCAGCAGGGTGAGTGGAAGGAGAGGTGATAGGGTGTGTGTAGAGTAAATTAGTTTATGTCGGCAGTTGAAATGTCCTTATCATATTCTCTGGAAGCTCATTGAAGGAGTCCAGGGCAGAGGACTTGCTGAGAGAAACCAACACAGTTACTCTTAGTAGAAGACTGTGGTGCCAAAACTCAAAACATGAAAGTTTATTTTAGCTATAAACTATATCTATATATATTTTAGACAGACAAGTAGAGCGTTTACATTGGCACTTTTGGCCATCAATTTTAGGCATTTCATTTTTATTCATTAATGCAATGTTTTCAGCTATGGCCTTCATTTAACTGATGTTTGCTGTATAGTAGTGGGGTTATGTACCAGCTGGTGATAACCCAACATTTCCATTCCCCTTCATTACAAGGGAAGCCAGAAGCTCACCGCCTAGACTGTTTGGAAAGGATGGATAACATGACACAGGGAGAGCAGCGTGAGGGGAGGGGCACGTAACACATGTAAGCACCTTAGGAGTGGGTAAACAGAGTAGTAATCAGGTTTTTTGAGGGGGACATAGATCTGGCTGTCATCCCCATAGCAGTGAAAAGAAATGCCATGTTTTCTGGGAATGGATTCAAGTGGGAGTAGATAAAGGGAGAATAGAAGAGGGCCAAGCCCAGAGCCCTGTGGGACCCCACATAAGAGAGGAGCAGTGGAGGACACAGAGTCACCGAGGCTGACATAGAAAGTCCGATGTGACAGGTAGGACCTGAACCATTCTAGTGCTGTGCCACTGATGCCCACCCACTGCTCCAAACGAGCAATCAGGATTTCATGGTCCACTGTATTAAATGCTGCAGTCAATTCTAAAAGTACAAGAACAACACAGTGACCAGAGTCAGTAGCTAAAAAGCTATCATTAAAAACCCTAAAGGGTGCTGATTCTGTGCTGTGCAATGTTTGAAAACCGGATGGCAAAATCTCAAGAATATTTTATTCATTTAAAAAGTCCAAGAGCTGGGAATAAGCAATCTACGGAGCCCCTAAAGGGACATGGTGAAAATAAAAAAAAACTTTGGTATCTCGTGAGCACGAGATAGTTTCTCGTGAGCACGAGATACTTTTCTCATGAGCACGAGATGCATATTGCATGCACGCATGGTGTCTGTAAGAACACCCTCTGCATTTCAGCTTGTTTCTGTATGAAAATGACATTACAGGAGTTAGTTCGGCTATATTTTGACCTGGGGCTTCATTATTAGGACATTGCTGCTTTACTTGAAAAAAAACGACAGTTGTTTTCCCAAGATAACGATATAATTAATTTGAGATCTTGAGAAAACAAAACAATAGTGTAGTCCAGACGCGTAGCCAGTAATGTGATGTATTTGTAACCCGGCCCGTGTGGGATGAGCCTCTCCACACCCTGGGACTCTGCGTTGTGTTGTTTATGATGATGGAGGGCGAAGGAGGGACCAGTCGGACACGGGTGGTCGTTATATTGCGGCTCACAACGGCCGGCAGCTCAACCTTAAACAGTACAAGTAAACACTGGCGTGAGACAACAGAAAGATTAAAGGCTTGTGTTGTGTCCTTACTGGTTTCCACACTAACTGTGCCGTAGGCTATGATCTGCGCAGTTTCTGTTACGCGTGAGCTGTCCGTGGTACTGAAACAACAATCGCCCTTAATGTGATAATTTTCTGTCTGATGCAGGTCTATGTTATGCTGTACGTTAACACTTTATCGAGCCTACTGATTGGGTACATCTGTAGTCGGCACTTTGTGCAATAAAATTATTTATTGTGCCGTGCGATAGAGCCGATACGCATGTTTTGTCTTTACTGTTGTATTGTGTACAGCCTTTATAAAGCTCTGTTGGGAGAGCTTGTGTGAAATATTATTTCTGCCTTCGCCACTGGTAGTATACCCTCTGGGTCCAAAACGGATTGCACTACATACACAAAGTTTCTAGTGTAGGGCTCACAGCTATTCCACAAGTTTCATTTGGATTAAAGACTGAATGCAGTGAGAATTGTCAACAAATTCTCTCCATGCTTCAAGATGGAGGTCGTTCTTTGTCCCCCTCCAAACAAAGACAAACGACCCCCACCCCCACAGGTATCTGGAGATACCTAAAGGCGTCTCATTGGCTGATACCAACAGGAAATACAACTTCCAGGTTGAGACACAAAAGTGTCCTGCAGCCACCCCTTCGCTCTCTTCTCTTCTCAACTCCCTGAGGAACAGCATGCCTGCTGTCCTGGTCTGATCTTCCAGGAGGAAGATCAGACTTCCCTCTGTCTCCAGCTCTAAGGGAAGGCCGGTGAGGCCCCAAACCAAGTGGGCCCACCACAACGCTTCTAAGTTTCCTGCCTGTGATCTATACTGGACATAATCACAGAGACCCTCACCAAGCTTCTGGAGCCAACAGCAACCAACGCTACCACCACCAAAACCCAACCAGGAACCAGATTCTTCCTCAAAAGGAGTGCTGCTTTCCCCTTTCAACTCTGGACTCTGTGGTATAGTACTGGGCAGTTAGTAAGCAAGAACAAGTTTGTTAAGCTTTAATCAATGGTGTTGATCTGTTGTGTGTTTAAGTATATTTGTTGGGATATTTTGTGTAGTTAGATCATTTGAAGTTGTATGATTAATGTTGCTCTACATATCTCAAGTTGTACATGTAAATTAACTATAACTCATTTGATTTGCTCACACACTAATCCACATGAAATATACTTTAATTTGGCTTCCTACAACACATAGACCTTCAAGACCGCATGGTCTATTGTTCTTCAAGAACAAAAGGGCTTCCGCCATGTTGATTTATTTAAATGACCGCCTTTCGGCCGCCATTTTGTTACACATTCTTTCTCAACCACATTTCCACTGTAAATAGTCTTTTAGATTAGTTATTGTGTGTTCTGTTTGCTTTGCTTTATTTAGAATAAATATGTTTTTGGATTAATATGCTTCTCCCTTTAATGTTGCACATGAATGAATGATTTGCTAACCTCTGCTATGGAAAAGAACTCAAAATTCCTTCAACCGTTACTAAATATTAATAAGGTAATTCGATTATAATTATATTCATAATTAATAATCAATGTTCCAAATTGATAATTTGTTAACTTTATGAGACTGATTAACTATGATTTGCTATCTTTTGCTATTCCTAAGTGAATAGGTGGTGCCCCTTGAGTAACTTTAATTCATTTAAAGTATTAAATATTAATTTAGTCAATTTCCGATAGCAAAATTGACCTAAATTAGCTTTACCTCTAAATATTTTGGTACCCCTGCTGGAGGCAATGTGTATCTGAACCAGATACCCCTACACTAGTGACCCGCAATCCTGCTGATCTGCATCTCTCAGTCATCATCTGGTATCCATGGAGACACCCGGTGGCGAAGGCAGAAATAATATTTCGGGTGGGCCAGCACAGAAGTGGATGGGCCATCTTTTCTCTATCGCACGGCACAATAAATCATTTTATTGTACAAAGTGCCGACTACAGATGTACCCAATCAGTAGGCTCGATAAAGTGTTAACGTACAGCATAACATAGACCTGCATCAGACAGAAAATTATCACATTAAGGGCGATTGTTGTTTCAGTACCACGGACAGCTCATGCGTAACAGAAACTGCGCAGATCATAGCCTACGGCACAGTTAGTGTGGAAACCAGTAAGGTCACAACACAAGCCTTTAATCTTTCTGTTGTCTCACGCCAGTGTTTACTTCTACTGTTTAAGGTTGAGCTGCCAGCCATTGTGAGAAATAAAGCATGACGCGGTCCGAGCCGCAATATAACGACCACCCGTGTCCGACTGGTCCTTCCTCCGCCCTCCATCATCATCCCAGGGTGTGGAGAGGCTCATCCCACACGGGCCGGGTTACAAATACATTACATTACTGGCTACGCGTCTGGACTACACTATTGTTTTGTTTTCTCAAGATCTCAAATTAATTATATCGTTATCTTGGGAAAACAACTGTCGTTTTTTTTTTTCAAGTAAAGCAGCAATGTCCTTATAATGAAGCCCCAGGTCAAAACATAGCCGAACTAACTCCTGTAATGTCATTTTCATACAGAAACAAGCTGAAATGCAGAGGGTGTTCTTACAGACACCATGCGCGCATGCAATATGCATCTCGTGCTCACGAGAAAAGTATCTCGTGCTCATGAGAAACTATCTTGTGCTCACGAGAAAAGTATCTCGTGCTCACGAGAAACTATCTCGTGCTCACAAGAAAAGTATCTCGTGCTCACGAGAAAGTATCTCGTGAGCACGAGAAATGTTTCTAGTGCTCACGACATACCAAAGTTTTTTTTTATTTTCACCATGTCCCTTTAGGGGCTCCGTAGCAATCTGCTCTAAGATTTTAGAGAAGAAAGGCAGTTTAGAAATAGGCCTGAAATTTGCCAAGACAGTAGGATCTAGCCCAGGTTTTTTTTTTTTTTTTTAACAAAGGCTGCACATTGCATAACTGCATGTTATTTATGTTTAATTTACAGGGACCTCTCAAGAGGACAGACTGATATTAATAACTGTGTGACAGAATGGGCCAACAGTGGGAAAAATATCCTTAAAAAATCAGGGTGGGACAGTATCTTGCGGAGCACCTGAGGGCTTCACATGACCCACAATCTCCTGCACAAAGGGCAGAGTCACAGGCTCAAAGGTGTCAAACACAGCAGAGCAGGGGACAAGTGCTCTGGTGGAAGTGACTTTATCAGTGAAGTAGTGAAGAAAGTTCTCACACACAGCAGGGGAAGCTTCAAGTCCAGTCCGTGGTGTATTCAGAGCAGAGTTGATAACTTTAAACAACACACAAGGTTTATTACAGTTTACCAGAACAATATCAGAAAAATATTTTCTCTTTGCCCCTTTCAAAGTGGATTGGTAATGACGCCAGCAATCCCTCAGTATCTGAAAAGACACTTGTAGTTTGTCCTTTTTCCACTTCTGCTCTGCTCTTCGACACTCCTGTCTGGCCATGCGTTTTGTTTCATTCAGCCAAGCCTCTGATTTAGCTTTCTGCTGACTGGTCTTTAATGGAGCCGCAATGTCTATGGCTGTTTGACAGGTATCGAGAAACCATCAGCTGTCTCCTCACACACAGACTCAGGAATGACGCAGTTCTGACTGCAGAGAAGTAAACAGCAGTAGAAGAGTTAATAACTTGATATCTGCGAGCAACAGTGCAGGGTTTGACTGTGTGACAGCAAACAGCAGATTCAAAAAGTACAAGCATATGATCTGAGAAAAAATCGTCACAGACCAGGTTAAGAACAGGCAAACCATAAGATTAATCAATATCAAGTGTATGACCCAGGCGGCAACCTCTTGGTCTGAGCAGGGAGGCAAACCAGGAAGTGCCTTAAGCTGCATTCCACCAAAAATTCCAGCAGGGCACGCTAAGTTTGGCTGCAAAAACATTTCTGTCCAATAATTTCAATGCAAAATGAGAAAACTTCTCACTTGATTTATTACCTCTGAAATTTTTTTAGGACAACACTATGGTCTCAGTCACTAATAAAAAATATTCTTCAAGACAATTTGATGTTAACAGTGTAAATAATGGCCCCATTTAGAAGAAAATAGAAGATAAAGAATCGTATGATTTGGGGCGTGGTTACCTTTGATTGACAGGTGGCTAACAAAGCGAGCCGTCATCAGGAGAGAAGCAGAACAATGCGTATCCACGGCAACGTGTCAATAAAGTTATATATAACGTTATATAGATATAAAAAAAGGACGTTTACCTGTCACGGTCACTACATCCATTATTTATACAGTCTATGGTGTGACCACGTTCACGTGTAAAATAATGGAAAAATATTGAAAATACATAACAGGATAATAACAAGTAGCTGGTAAGGCAGTGAAACAGCCTTCAACCATATTTTCGTCATCCTGAACTCTCACCAAAATTCATTGGACATTTTCTCATGAAGTGCAGACCTCTGTGTTTCAAGGTATGAATCAAATCTACGCTGATACAAAACTTGAGCTTGTTTAGATTTGGTGGAAGGTCGGGGCGTTCCCGGTGGCACACCTGGTAGAGCGCATACCACAGAGTCCCAGGCCTCGTAAGCGGGCGGCCAGGGTTCGAATCCGACTCGGAGTCCTTTCCCGCATGTCTTCCCCTCTGTCTCCTCCTTTCACTCTCAATATCTCTACTATCAATAAAAGCTACAAAAAAATGCCCAAAAAAAAATCTTAAAAAAAAAAAAAAAAAGATTTGGTGGAAGGTCTATTCTGTATTCTCTTCTATTTCTTCTGACTTCACCTAATCAGATGGTGCATGGTGAATGTTCATACAGAGCACTGCCAACCCCAACCCGACACGAAAGAGGGGAAAGTAGAATATCTTTCTACAACATCCACCATCCCCCTTCCCTACCCGTGCCGCCTGCTGCCACAAACCACCCCAAGACCAAGCCAGTGGGGTGGAAAATTGCGTCTTGTCATTTAATTTAAAAAAATAAAAAAAAATCTTTGTTTTCACAGCATTACTTCACAGCATCTTTGTTTTTTCTGCTTTGCTCTACCTTAAGATGAAAGCTCAGCAAAATGAAGCAGGCTGTATCTGTATCTGCAATCTGTGGGGATGATTTTGAGAAGGCACAGAAAGATGAAAAATGATCAGCTGCCTTTTTTGCCTACATGTTTCAGTTTCCTCCTCAGAGGAAGCCATAAATTACCTCTGCCCAAGGCCTAAGGGTGTGCAAGAAATTGGAAAAGAATCTTGTCTATACCATTAAATGGCATAAAGCAAATAGGTGCATGCATTGAAGATGCAATTGTGTCATTAGTAGTAGTCAAATTTAAAATAAATAAAAAGTCAAATTTTCCCAACCTTTTGAAGGCATTATAAACTTTGCGGCAGGTGTTTTTGAAGTAAACAGGGCGGCTTCCCACTATCCTCACTCGCAATGTTACAATACATCCCATCCAATCAAAACGTATGACAAAAAGTGCTCGATCAAAGAATTGCAAAAGCATTTAAAAAACACAGAGCATAAAAGGCAAAAGCATACAAACAACAAAATACAAACACAAATACCAGTTTAAAAAACAAAAAATACAACAATATAGAAAGGTCAAATGTCATTATAAGGGAAAAGCCAAAGAAAAAAGTCACAGAGGACAAGATGCCCCAGCGATAAGAACATCTAAGAGGGGCTGTTTTTCTCCCCCCAGCCTCCATTAAGTATACTCAATGCCAATTAACTGGTTCATTAAAAAAAACATATAATCCTTTTTTTAAATACACAAACTGCAGTTTTCCCAGACTACTAATTTGAAAGTTGGGTTAAAGTTATGGAAAGATCTTGGTTAAGTGCAAGTCTGTAATGTGATGCAAACTCCGATCTCCCTTGCGGTGGTTTTATGTACTATACGCCCATCTGCCCCCCAACAAAAAGACACACTACGGAACTTTAGCTCTGAACATGAATTATGACGTGCAGAATTGTCCAATATAGAGGGAGTTTAGTTCTTGAGGCTCCTTATATCCTCAGGTTGTTTGGTTAAAAGGGGCCATTTTGGTCCTCTAATCTCAGTCAGCAGTGGATACAAATGTGAAGAAGTGCAGTCAATGCCAAGCACAAGCTAGAGAATCACTGACTGCCAGTTTGGTCCCCTGTAGCCTCATTAAAAGGAATGTATTTGATCTAGTCAGCCAGAGTCTGACCATATCAATCAATTTGCACGACTGATGGCAGGCTCAAGGAAAATGTGTTTAATGAAAACACAAATAGATGTAGATGGAGGACAGCATTCATTTAAGTGCAGGGTGGGGATCAGATGGGCTCAGGATTTCCAACCAGGGAGCGTAGGGAAAAGAGGGTTATACTTATTAACCTTTCTGAAATGGCTCATGAGCTGAGTCTTTATTGATGACCTGGGTTATGAAGTCACAATGATTTCTCTAGGAAGCTGAAATGAAAGGTTAAACTATTCACATTAATTGCTCTACAAGGTTGCTTATCGACAGCCCCTTAAGCTTCAGCCAGCAAGGTGAGAAGAGCACAGAAAGGAGAAAGAGGTAGAGAAAAGAAGATAAAGGTGGCCAGGCTTTTGATGTTGTTGTGAGTTATGAACAAACTGTTTTTTGTTAGCGCCAACCTTTCTCAAGGGTCTATGAATAACTCAGACAGTACACACTGACGACAGTCATCACACACCTCAGAGGATTCGATTTTCAATGAATAAAATCACTGGGGGAATTGACATTGGCAAATACATGCATTAGCACATAAATGTGCAGCTCTTACTGCTGACGACACAGCAAAGCTGCCACAGTGATTACATTAAACCCCACACAGCACTTACACGTACAGTATGTACAAACCATGTTTGATAATACAAAACATACAGGCATGGGAAAAATACAGTAAGGGTATTTAAAGATGGTGCTAAGGTTGTGTGATCATTTTCATGTCAGAAAATTAATAAGTTGATGAGATGTATGTCACACTTTCTCCAAAAGTGTTTCCTGTGCTACCAACAGCACTGAATGAATAAATATTTGTTAACCGGTTTGTTGTCAAACATTTGATAGAGGACCTCTGGGCTCAAAAAACCTATATATATTTAGACTTGACTCTGTTTCATTAAAAGCAGTGGCACATAGAGGAGATTTATTCTGTCCAGCTAGTCTGCTCTAGTGCAGGCTTTTATTAATCCTGATAATCTTGGTCACCAGTCACTCCAATCAGAAACCAATTTGTTTTTTTTAGATCCGATGTTCTTCTGTTCTGTATAAGCTCCTAAACATTAACTTTACGATCTCGAGATTGACTGCACACACCGGTCCATAGCCAGACTTAGAGCAATTAGAAAAACAGCAATCACTTGGTTTCTGAGGTTTCATGTTAAGGAACTGATCACTGAAGCTGCACAGAAAATTTGGAAGCTGAGCTGGAAAGGGCATTACATAATCACGTCATCCCAGATTACTCTCAACTAGAAGCCAGTGCAAACGCCTGTTGCATGAGTGACAGGGGAAATTCTCCCTGATGCTGCTAACTCTGCTGAAGACGTTAGTTACGTACTGTAACTCCAGATTCTATGAGTATAGATGTAGACCTCTAAAAGCTATGATGGGCAGTCACTGAAACTTTTAATCCACGTCCAACCTAGTGTGCGCCCCACCCTGGACTCACTTGGCATATAAATTGCAGTGAGTCCAGACAATCGACTCCCAAAATAGCTTTTTCTTCAGTCATTATGGAGCCAGTGAGGCCCAGGTCTTAGAGGGCTGCGCCTATACTCATAGAATCTGGGGTTATGGTTAGTAACTAACAGTCATTTTATATAGGCATCGCCCTCTTACAGCTATTTCTATTGGGTTTTGGGTGAAGTAGGATATGTTCCATGCCTCACTGGGTCCGTCTGGTATCACAAGTGCAAGCACAAACACACACAGAGACTTCAGAGATGAATAAAGATTCAATAAACCCAGCCACCATGGCACGTGTGAGAATGCCCATGAGGAATGAAGGCTGGGAACAATAAATCTGCTGCTGTGAAAAAAAGCTCAGACGAACGTTTGCATTGTAACAGTCAAGCAAGGAGTAGGGTTGAAAATACAGCGCTCCATGTGCCGACAGGCTGGAGGGGAGCATGTAGTCGAGTCACTCATGAACAATCACTCTGATAAAACACCAAACACAGAGTGCGCCATGGAAAAACGGGAGACATCCTGCGGGTAGGAACGAATGAAGGAACAGGGGGAAGACCAAGAAGCCACAGTGCAAATGTCTTCCACTGACATTCCTCCATGCAAAGCAACAGAGGCTGAAATGCGTCTGGTGGACTGCTCTCTGATGCGCTCTGGAGGCTCCATGCCAGATGAGACATATGCCTGTGAGTCTGTAATGTACAAACAGCTGCTAAGAACAAGGTAAAGTAGCTGAGGAGATGAAACACAGCCTCATCCTCAGACCACTGAGGAGGAGAGAAGAATGCTTCCAGTGTTATCACCCTCGATCTGAAAGAGCTGGTGATATTGTTCTGTATAAAGGCCGGATTAGGGTGCAAATAGCCTAACTGCCATCTCCTTGGATTCTGAGACATGAAGGATCCAAAGACAGGGCAGGAAAATCACTCCCTCACATCAGACATCAGAGCCAAAAGCAGAGCAGTTTTGACTGACAAAAACGTGGAAGTGGAACCTGATCGTCAAAGGGGGCTTTAACTAGCACATGTAAAACCACCGGTAAATCCCACTGTGGAGCTAATGCACGTGACACTGGTCTGTGTCTTCGCACACGTCTCAGAAAGCGTTTCATCAGAGGGTGACTGAACGCCGATCCGTCACCAAAGCCCTCATGACAGGATGAAATAGCAGCGGCATAATTCTTAACTGTGCTAAAAAGCCAAATTCCTATCCTCAAGAAGTTGTAGGAATGATGGCACAAGGGGAAGAGGGCACACAGTGGGCTCCAGATTGTTTTCCATGCACCAACGCATAAAAGCAATCCATTTAGCCTTGTATTACACTCAGGTAGATGTGGCCCTCGTGCTCTGGATCGTGCGCACCACATCCTGAGAGAGACCAAGCTTCTCTAAGCGTTACCATTCCAGGGGCCAAGCCCAGAGACACTGGCCAATCACCCAATCACTGGGTAACTCCTGATTGCTCCCCCCGCCTGAGAGAGAGCGTCTCTGTGCCAAAGGATTTCCCACGGGTTGTCTGACAGCAGCTGCTGCAGGCACCGAAACCATGATGAGCCTGTTCGCGTCGTAGCTGTCAAGATTGGTGACAGTCACTCCTTCTGTGCTCGGTCCAGACACAAGAGATCAGCAGGACTGGCAGAAATGTGTAAAAAACACATGGCCATGGTCAATGTGCAAAAGCATCCAACTTCAGTGGAGGATTGTCCTGTGAGCTCAGAGAGAACCAAAGAGCGCACTGCGTGTTCTCAAATGTAGCGAACAGATCCACTTGTGCCTCTGTGAACCTGTCCCAGATCTGAATGAGCAGGTCGGAGTGGAGGTTCCAATCCCCTTGATGAGGACCCCCTCTTGATATAATATCCTTCCACACCAAGTGTTTAAGCTGTAAAGACTGACAACTACACCTTGAGGTGGACGGCCAGTCCACGCCTTTAAACAGTGTCACAGCTCTTTGTCAATCAGATTTATTTGTCTTTTTAATATTTCAGCCACATCCCTGTTCAATGCTCCAGGAATATACACTGCTCTGATGGAGAGTATGTGAGCTGGCCATTGGCCATTGTCCCCCACCACCTGTGATAGACAAGTCCCTCCCCACCCAGAGAGAGATGCGCCAGTGAACACTGAGATGTGTGACGTAACTCCTACCAGGGGCATACCTGCTAACAGGACGTGAGGATAACTCCAATAGGCTAAATCTGAGCCTACAGAGGGGGGAATTTTCACCATGTGCCTTTTCTGATGCATCGGCACATGCGAACAAACTACCTTTGCAGCCATCTCATGTGAAGCAGACCCCGGGGAACCACTGAGAACAAGATCGCGGATACAATCGGCTGAATTGAGTTTCCTCCGTAGGGTGGCTTGGCTCAGCCTTAGAGATAGGGTGAGGAGCTCAGACATCCGTAGGGAGCTCGGAGTAGCTCCTTCACGTTGAAAGGAGCCAGATGAGGTGGTTTGGGAATCTGGTAAGGATCCTCCCGCACACCTCCCATTAGAGGTGTTCCTGGTACGTCCAACTGATAGGAGGCCCCGGGGAAGACTCAGAACACAGTGGAGGGATTATATCTCTCGCCTGGCCTGGGAACACCTCGGGGTCCCCCAGGAGGAGCTGGACGTTGTGGCTGGGGAGTGTAGGTCTGGAATGCCCTGCTTAGCCTGCTGCCCCGCAACCCGGCCCCGGATAAGTGGATGAAAATCGACGGATGGATGGAGTTCCACAATTCAACACACATGCCCATGTGTGTGAGAGCTCTATGTGAGGATTGACACAAGAGAACTTTCCAGCATTAAAATCCACTATAACCACATTGCATCTACAGGGGGTAAATGTCTGAGGTGTCATTACTTAAAAAATGAATTCAATTTAAAAAACTTTTTTTTTTTTTGCTGTGCTCTGATTCGATGTATTTTAACATATTTATCCATCGCTACAGGACTGAGTATGTTTACAGCATTCTGTGCCTCTCTCGCAGAACCATGTTTTTTTTATTCCAACTCCTGTTTCCTGGAGCAATATTGCTCCCTCAGATGTAGTCATTGTGTTTATTCTCCTAAGGACAAGGACCTGCTCCCCCTCCGTCGATCTCCTCCTCCTCTTCTCAGGCTCTGGCTTTAAAGAGAACAACCTTTGTTGTGTACCTAATCTCTGGTTTTGATTGTTAACAAGCACAGTAGTCAGTGTAAAGGGTGAAACACATCTTTTGGGCCCAACCTACACAACATTTGTACACTTCAAAACAGCAGGTTACTCTGTGAACACCTTTTCACACTATTTTTGACCATTGTTCCTGGGTTGCATATCAGCTGGAAGTGAAGTTCATCCATAGCAGCTGCCCTCAATTTTTACATATACAGCATATACCAAACTTTTTTCCATTCAAATAATCTTATTTATATTGACTTGTGGATCTAGACAAGATATCAACCAACATGTTGATTTATTCACACATTTTCATTTATCCCCGCATACACCATGCGTTAGTCCAGCATTTACTAAGTTACAACATACAGTATATATTAATGGACTGATTGAAGATTCATTAAGTCACTTTTTCCATTCTTACATAACGTTTCTCACATATTTATCACATGATCCTCTTTCTTAAAAACACATTTCATACTTACAACCTCAGGTTTGTAACATAAAAAGTGTGGTTCAATAGACAGCTATTTCAGCTCTTATGCGCTGCTGCTGTGGTGCCCGGTGGGGAGTAATGTCAGCACTCCTGCGTGGGAGGGTGATTAGGGCCGAGGCGAGAGACATCAAATCAAATCAGATCTGAAATGTGACATTATGCAGCCTTAATGGAGATTAAAAGCTCTCAGCGTCAGCACTGCCTTACCTACGTTCACCTCCACTGTTTTCATACCTGACCAACAAAACACTAAAAGCCTCCAACTGCAGCTCCGCATGACGGCTGCACTCTAAAAGAGGGTAATTTTCCCTGTATCGCAGCTTCAGAGCTGCAGCACATGCTTTTAGACCTGGAATGTGTGTGTGTGTGTGTGTGTGTGTGTGGTTGTGTGTGTGTGTGTGTGTGTGTGTGTGAATAAACACAGAGGCAAACTGGTCACAAGCTCTGTTGGTTTCTGAGTTTGATCAAAGTAAAATAAATTACCTCTGTATAAGAACTGGAGTGACACTCAACTATATGAGTTTAAACTCCAGAACGTTGTAAATAGCAAGATTTGGGACTCCAGGTAAAACCAATATTGTTATATATTTCACTGGGCTTGCACTAACAAATTGACTTATTATTAAAGTATAAAGGAATGTATGCAGGGAACTGATATATTGCTATATGTTGGTTATACTGTACATTAGATATCACATGCAGGTAGCAATGGGCAGTCCATGGGCTAACCTTGCATCACTGTTTGGGCATACTTTGTCCACACACTTTGTTTTGTACGATGGGGCGTGTCTTCCACTTCGTACCTCCAGTTTCACTAAGTGTCGGGTTTCACTCCAGAAATTGGAAGAATCCAATTTATCAATGATAAAAGGACCAGCTTTTACATGGCCTGCAACAGGAAACTATTCCATTTCTCACCCAATGTTGGAATGACTGACTTTCAGTCTCCCCAACAATGGCTCAAGTTCAGTGTAGAGGGTCATTATTAAGTGCAATCGTTGTTGTTGTTGATGTAGTCAATCTGCAAAACAAACAAACATCCAACTTTTCTACAACAACATGAGATGATCTAGCCTGGCTAACACCAGACTAATCTCAAATGAGATCTAGTCTGGAAACCAGCCATTCATTTCTCCGTAGAGGAGGTGTGGTTTATGATCCTCCGGAGCCGTTTATTTGGCGCTTAGAATGTCTATCAAAAGCATCTGTTGGTAGCTCTTAGCCAATCGTATCAGTTATACCAGATGACGCATGTAGAGCGACAGAAATGGATGTTTGTTGTGTGTGTGTCTGTGAGAGAGTGTTGCTTGCTGCTTTGCTCCTCCAGTTCTCGCTTTCTGCAAGATTAGTTATTTTCACGCTTTATTCCCCCTCATGTCATTCAGCCACACACATCCACTGATTTTATGGGCAATAAACAAGCTGCTGCGGGTCTCTCGGCGGCTCCGCTGTCCCCTGGCTCGAAGCGAGATCACCGGCGTTACGGTAGTGGGGCTATTAGCCGCTTGCGGTGCTAATAGCCCCGCGAGCCGGGGGACAGCGGAGCCGCCGAGAGACCTTTCGCCTTTCAACTTTCGCTCTAAACTATTTAAAACACCATCTACAGCTAAAGAGAGTTTCGCGTCTACTGCAGCCATGTTGGATCCGTAAGAAAACTACAAAACTACAAGCTTCCGTCTGCCGAGTAGTACACGTCATCGTCTTGCCGTCCCTCCCTGTTCTGTGATTGGATCCCTAAAACAGGGCTAAGAAACCTCCCTAGTTGGGAGGTTCGAAATGAAATTCGAGCGTGCAAGGCAGTATGGGTATACCCAGGCTAGAGATGATCAGGATCATGATAAAATGTTATATTCTTCTTGATATGTGAGAATTTACAAACATTCCTTGGTTATAAATTTTGTCAAACTGCCTTTGTTTGTTTGTTTGGGAGGTGACTTAATTTTGTTTGGAAGCCTTTTCACAACGGTCAAATAGTGACTGTCACTGCTTGGCTGGAATGTTCACTACTTGTGTTGATATTTGGCAGTCTGGGTAATATTCATACATTGGTATTAAGGGATCACATGACAGTGATTCCACAAACATAGGCTGGAGATGATTGGCAGTCGATGAAATTGAGAGGCTGCTTCCTTTTTTCTATTCATCAATATGTGCAATTTTTCCTTTTTTTCCTTCCTTTTCCTTCCATTTCTATATTTTAGTTGTTGTCATAGCTTAACTATGATATAGAAAGCCATGTGCCAGTGACTGATAGTTGCTAGTGCAAAACACAGATGATAAGCCTCACTGGCATTCCACCCACAAACACAACAAATGCTACTGAGTGATTCCAGTGGTGGATGAGAATGTTGTCCACCTGTGCTACCTATATCCTTGTTTAAGGCTGGTGGGTAGTATTTAAAACATAACAGAATACTTAAAACAGATTTTGTACCAATTAGTATATTTGTTAGTCCACAAAGAGAACATGCACCAATAGTATGTTTGAGAAACAGTGCCATACTCCTTTTGGCGCTTCCTCACAGAGTAATCATTAATACAACATGACTTCAAAGGTGATGAGTCATTTCTGGTTTGATCAACTGGACCTTCTGTTTCTCTACATTGAATCTCCTTGAGTAGAGGAACTTAATGACCAACCCCCTAGGCTAATTTACCAAATTCAACATTGATGTAGGTATTATTTCTGTGTAAACTGTGAGGGTTAGATGTCAATCAGGATTGGATGTAGCAGTGTGTGATGATTAGAGCTTTTCACTCCAGGATGCATTCAGAGACTAATCAGAATAATCACTTTAATGATGCCTCTTTCGAAACCACGCCACATAGCACCAGGGAGCCTCACGACTTTCTGTGTGGTTAATTTTTTTTCTGACTAATGAGATGAGATGGGGATGAAACTCAGACATGCCAAAGAGTTTAATGATACCAGTATGCCAGAAAAAAATCACATCTGAAAAATGACTTAAAGGCAGAATAAGAATGAGGATTCTTATACTGCTCTTTCAATAAAATAGGCATATAATATTAGCAGAGGTCTGTAAGTGTTGCTGATCAATGCCAGTCTATACCTCAATGGAAGTGGCCTAAACTACAATCAGTGCAACATGCGAGCCCAGTATTCCTATTAATTATAATCATTGGACGATTGCTGTCGCGGGCCCATGTTCCACAGGAAGTAGTGTACTTCTAATGCAACAAAGTTGTAGCTAAAGTAGGATGGCCATATTTTCACTGTCAAAATCATGACCATTAAGTGTAAGCATGGTCATGAATGACCTTATGCATGCAACAAACTATAAACTCAAAAACAAAGGGAAGAGACACTTATCATTTATCTATGCTTAGATCTTAACCTTTCATTTGCTGCTAGTTTGTGTAGCTGTAAAACATAGCTACAGCCTACATAACTCAGAGAAGGCAAAATGTTCACACACAGGAAGCAGGAGGGTTTACAATCATGTTTCTCCATCATATCTGATGATGACACCATGGACTCCAGTGTCCATGGTGTCTAGAAAATTGCAGTTACAAGCTGTGTGTCGATCGTGAAAGTTTTGTTGACTTTGAACTCATCTTTTATATGACTGGGGAGTAATGAGTAGTCTCTGTGAGTGATTCCTTCATTTTCACGCAGTACGTTCCCTTGACACATGGCAGTTGCATAAGCTCAGTCAGGAAAGGAAACAGAAATGATTAGTTCGCGACTCAACTATGCGTCCTCAAGTTTGAGTCTCTCGTTAATTTGTCATGAGACAGCTGTAGAGGCTCAGCAGCAGGGCTGTAGGCTGAGCAAAAAAATTAGTCAGCTTGTTCGCATCTCATAATAGACTGTCAGGTTTGTGCAGGGCTGGACTGGGACAAAAAATCAGCCTTGGCCTGACTGGCACACCACAACTGATGACACACAAACTATCTTAGTGCTTTCCTAACCATGTACACATACTAACCATATCCACACTACACTACATGTAGGGTAAGACAGACCTTATCCCAGAGTGTCAATCAAAACACAGAAAGTCAGAATGGATAACTATCACTCTTAAATGTATCTCAGCAATACTATGCAGCACAACAATGCAAGGGCATAGGCCTAATGTATATTCTACTAATGCTCAGGAAACAAATGTTAACTTATCCAAAAAGAAACCTTTTGGTGGGCAAATTACCCTGCAGAGACAGAAATGTCCTACCAGCACATTTAACACTGTTACACTAATATCATAACCATCACGACTAACTGCTAGTCTGTTTATCACCTCCAAATCTATCAACAACTGATCACACTGGCATAGATAACAGCGAATCAGCTTCACAACACTAACAGGACTGACCAACATGCAATTATGACAAGGCACTAGAATGTGAGGCAAACTGGTAATATAACTGAACAGTAACAACAGCAAGCCTAGCATTTTACTACCAATTAGGTAGTCAGGGTGTCCATAGCTGTTAAACTCCATTAAAAGTCCGGACAGATCTAACTTACTGTCATCAGTGCATAGATAGTGCAGCAGAAACTTTCCTCTCTTAATATGCTTTTGGCCCCCGCCTGTGCTTCCGGGCCACTTAAACACGACCAATTAAATATTAAAATCAAGTTCAGTCCTGGTGGCTGTTTTTTCATTTCGGATTTTTGATCTGAGCCTAATATTGAAATATGAAAAAGCAAGCTTTTTTTTTCATTTTTTGTGTTATAATAAAAACAAATAACAAAATAACCAGTCAATTATTCATTATTTGATTTTTGATTGCCAATTGAAAATGGAAAGAACGAATTATTATTTCATTTTGTTTTTTTGGTTATTTCGTTTTTTGATCCTGAGCGTAAAATCAGTTTTTCCGTTTTTGGAAACGGAAAAACGGAAAAGGGGGCACTGTTTCCGGTTTTTTGCATTTTAGTTTTGACAGAAAAAGGGATTATACTTTGGCACCCGGACCTTCCACGACATACTCAGCCACCACCATTCTCACTTCTCCTGAGTCAAACACATTCACCTCTGGTCTGGAAAAATCCAACTTTTGTTGTTTGGATTTGCTCGCTCCGATATCTTCCGCCTGTTTGCTAGCAAGAGGTCGTTTAGCCGCTAGCTTAAGGTTGCTGTGCACTCTCTCCAGGTGTTTCTTGAGGTTACTTGTACTATTTTTTAGCTGTAGACAGTTCCCTCAGCCTCCCACCAGCACATAAAGTGCTTCTTCTCCTCTTTATCTACGGCTGTTGCGCCTGGGTTGTTTTTTCGAAACCTCCGCCTGTGCGACAGCTCGGATTGTCACTTTCATGAGTTAATCATAGTATGAGACACATTAGAATTTTAACCCACGCAATACATATTTCAGGCAATGGAGAATTTATGTATTTATTCTATTTCTTTCCATATGAGAAAGTTTTTGGTCATGCTACCAGCATGGCACTAAAGAAGGCAATGTAGATGTACAATGTAGGATATTATGTCCATTGTGTATAACACACCCACATTTCACATTGCCAGCTTAAAGCTTTATCCTGTGTGTGCCAGCCGATCAAATTGTTACCAACTCATCAGCAAGTTGCTGTCGCTGAAGCACACACAACAACCCTTTGTCAGTTGTCTTTAAATACTGCTGCTTTGTATAATTTATTCATTCAACCGATTATCCAAACTCCGGTTGCGAGGGGCTGGAGCCAACCCCAGGTAACATGGGGCGAGAGGCGGGTCTCCAGACTGTCACAGGGCAGACACATGGAGACAGGCAACCATTCGCACTCTCATTCACTTTGTATCATAACAAACAAACAGCAAACAAACTGCAACCTATGCTTCACATTATACATTCAATGGATTTATTTATTTAATTGCCATATTTCCTCACCTACATGTGATACCAGCAACAACAAAAAATAGAGCTGCAAATGGCCAGAAAATACCTTTAAATGTATTAATCTTACATAGCAACAAATAGATACATTACTTCATCCCTATGTTTAAAAACTCACTTCCAAAACAAATGCACGTTTGCATCACATGCAGCATCACCATGACTTTGACCTACAGGGGCTTCCAAAAGCAACACAAAATCAAACTCCTTGTTGTTTCTTAAGTAAAAGACCAGTACTACCTTGATACATGTTCAGTTTGCATTATCTTAATGTAGTCACCACTCAAATGCACTCATTACCCATTTTGCTTTGTGTGGAGGATGAGGAAGGTTGAGGACCTTTAATTATCCTATGCCACACATCGATCATGTGTCCATGGGACCTTGCAAGCCACAGAAAGGCAGACAAGACAAAAATCCGTTTGACCTGTCCGGGACTAAATTAATTATCCAATTACTCCTTTCCGAGTGACTGTGCCGCCCAGATAACTTAGGAGCTATTTACAACAGACTGCCTTACCAAGATAACAAAGGGCCAGTTGCTGTATAATCACTTCACATGGTAAACGATCAGCACAAAACTCCTTAGACTGCCAAAAACTCAGAAAACTCATCAGCATATTTTACTTTTCCTCTCAGTCGAACTGATGATACGGTAATGAACAAAAATACACAGGAACAAAACCTGACAAACTGGAAATAAGACAAACCAGAGGTGATGTAACTCAACAAATTCACCTACTTTGTCACTCATTTGCTCTCCTGTCCTTCTTGAGCCCATCTCCAGCCTTTGTACAGCCAGTTGTTTCATTACCATTGCAGCCATCCATTTTGTTTTTATCATGCCCAAAGCCCTGTGTCTGAGCGGGAGGAAAAGTGTGGCTGCAGGAGTGGGTATTGCTTGTGTCTAAAGCCCAATTACACCCTCCATCCACTCATCACCTTGGCAAGAGGAGGAGTAGCTATGTTTTAATCTGGAGTTTTCACCACGGCCAAGGACACCAGCCAGCAGGGAGATTTATCAGAGTTCTGTAACAATCTCGATGGATCAAAAGCACTCTGCTAGATATCGCCACTCTACACAGGACAATATTTCTCCCCTTGTTGTTCAGGAGTAAGCATATTTCTCTCCAGAAAACAAGAAAGGAAAGAGCACCATACATCTTCTCGCTGGAAACAAGTGTCAAAAGGCTGCTGTCTGTTATCTTACGCTTATCCAGAGCATGAAGCTCAGTCATTTTCTTACATATGGTAATGAACATCTGTGTTCTGGCTCCCCCAAAACACAGGGAGCTGTGTCTTTATTTCTTATTTTCTTTATCTCCAAATTCCAATAGAGAAGTCTATCTTAAGGGACATTTAAGTTGTGAAAGTTTTTTTATAAAGAATGACTAAAAAGAATGGACTCTACATGCTAAAGACAGAATGATGAAAGTTAAATAAGCAGCTCTCTTATTTAAGCTGGACTTGTGCCAACCACATGGGAGGATGTAAATTTGGCTTCAAAGGTCTATTCAGTATGTGATTGCTTGACATGAACCTGGAAAAAGGGAGTTGTAAAATCAATAAGGCATGTCAGTGGCCTGCAGGCCTGACGAAGACACCCCGAGGCCCACCTCCACAGGCGGTGGCAGTGAGTGTGGTGGCACGAAACTGCAACCCAGCTCATTCCAAGAATGGTAACATCAGAGCCAATGTCAAACAGAGGTGGAGAGAGTTCAAATACAGAAACATGATTACTGTTTTGAACCGCCGACCCCTGGAACACTCTCCTGCACTAATGTGTATTCATGACAGCCAAGCACAAAGAGGCAAGACCAGGGTGTGGGAGACTACACACACACCTACTCAAGCACACATTCGACATATTCACATATCGAGTTGTTAATCTACGCTTTGATGGTTGACCCTTTTTATAGTGCTGTGAGGCAGGAAAAAACACAAGGAGGGAGACCCTGATCATAACCCTGACCTCTCCTTTGAGACCAGAGACATAGAAGGAGAAGGATCCATGCATAAAAGAACAACCTCATGCCTCTGCTCTCCCTCTCTGCCTTCCAGTGTCCACACAAGATGCTTTGATTGAGTCAAGGATGCAACCTGAAGACTCAGCTGACAAGCTTTAATAACTGCATAGGATATAGTGTTGGATGGTTCTGCAGAAATGCTCAGGTAAGCAGTTGTGTGCTGTTCTTTATTTAGGTGAGGCAGTTTTAGTGGAATTACTACCTCTCTTGAGTGAGAAAATGAATCAAAGAGCATGTCGAAGTTCCTTTTAGTTTTCTTTATTATCAGATCTCAAATTACACTGCCTAGGTACAGTGGAGGAGAACACTTGTCAATTTTTAAGGGCTGCTGAAAAAAGGTGTCCCTCTCCAATAAAAGCCCTGAGTTCTTTCTGCTTTTTCTGTCTGTGTCACGGCATTTAAACAATTCTGTAAACCACAATTGTAACATCCCACACCTCCAACGTATGGGTCATGTTTTTCGTGAACGCGCACGCTGCTGGGTCTACTTTCAACCTTAAAAGGATACAAATTATACTGTTTATATTTTGCCCCCAAACGCCTCTAATATCTGACAAATACACTACAGTATGCTATTTCTGGCTCAAACTGGCTGTTACATGATCATGAGGTCTTTTAGTAAAGCCGAGCACTTATGATTAAAAGTAACAGAAAATATACCACACGGTTATCAAGACCTCTGCCAAAACAAACACTTAGTCTTCATCCTTAAAGTCTTTCTCTTGTAAGAAAATACAAAAAGGGAGGGAAGAAAATGTTTGGAAACCCTTGGCAAAATGCATTAATTTCATCTTTGGGCAAGCAGCTTAAGTAAAGCATTTTATAATTGGTGACTCTAAATTGCCCGTAGGTGTGAATGGGAGTGTGAATGGTTACCTGTGTCAGACCTGTGCTAGTCTGGTGTACCCTGCCTCTGGTCGTGGGGGAGTGAGCCAATCCCAGCTGACATCAGGCCAGAATTCAGATAAGCGGTTAAGGTTAATGAATGAATGAATGAATGAATGGTCCCAGTAAGTAAAAGGCATGGGATTTGGCTGCATATGGCTCTTAACATATGTCACAAGCAAATATGGAAGTAGTGATGCCAAAATGGCCATGGCTAGTTGTGGAGCTAACAGTGGTACTGAGGGTTATCTCAAACTCGCTGGGGCAACCTGGCTGTTAACAGCTGTTATCTGACAGATCTAACAGTGTTAGCTGCTAGGAGCTAGCTGTTAGCTTACAACCACAGAAGGGACTAGGATTCTGCAATGAGGATGTCCTGACCATATACCCGTTTATGGTAACCTAGAGACCAAAAAGGACAAGTTAAGAAGAAAAAAGTAGAGAGTGACAAAGCAAGAGGAAGAGAGAAAAAGTTAAGAGAAAGATAAGAGAAAAACTATATGGACAAACACCCTCTGGCTTTGTAATGAACTGCAATAAACGTCATGTCAATGTCATTAGGTAGCTTCTTTCATGATTTGGCACTAAATATAACATTAACTTTATTTTAGTTGTAGAAAATTGGAAAATATATAGCAATGACATGATTCATGACAAAATTCAACAATATGAAGACAGTAGCCTGTTCCAAACATGCCCATTAGGAAGAGGTTGATCACACATCCTGCAGTAGTGCTGGTTGCAACTTTCTTGAAGTGCTCAACCTTACAACTTAACACTGCTGCTGCCTTTCCTTCAGTCCTGAGCAACACATCTGCCATGACATAGTTGCGTACCCTAGCAATGCGAGTAATTTGCTTACAGCTAGTTTTTTGGGACCAGGCTATTTCCTGGAATAAAAGCTGTCATTCTGAGAGTTACATTGCTAATGCTTGAAATGTTAGAATTTGCTACAATGTAACATCTCCATTCTCTCTTTCTTTATCTTTTATTGAGTGTACTGTAGCCTTGGATTTATAAAGATAGCTGGATACAGTGTTAAATGTTATTGCACCCAATTTATTAAATTGTGACATTTTGTGGGGGTTGTGATACAAGGTAGAATGTGATTATTAAAATGCTAATTTGGGCTCTTGTGTACCCACTGGAGACTCTTTTGACTGTGAACGGACAGAGTGGCAAGTGCTTTTCAGACAAGGTGACACATTCTGAATATTCAGTAAGATTGACAATGCTGTGTTGTGGCAAAGCCTGTTTCTCTTGTTACCTTGGAGGGCTGTGACTCAAACCTTCTCCACCCCCACCAGTTCTATATCTGAGGCCCGGCTGGCACAGCTCTGAGTGAATTAATGAGTGAAAGCAGCTCCTGTTGCGAGGATGCCAGAGCGCGTTACGGCTTTAGCCCGATCCTAGTAAGCAGTGGTGAAGGCTGCAGTCTGCTTCAATGAGGAGCACTCAGAGTGGGGGAGCTGGAGAGGAGGATGGCAGGGGGATGGAGGGTGTTTGAAGGGGATAAAGGCGTTACCTGCATCTGCTCCAAACACCACCTGCGGAAAGAACAATCTTAACCACAAAGGGTTCAGTTGAGCACCAAAAAATATAAGCAGAATCAATATCTGTCAACCATCTAAATTATGTAGTTTATTAATGAGTCAAAACCAGAAGTGGGTAGGGATAAATCTAAAGTGGGTGAGATAACCAATCTCAATAACTCAAACCTGAAATTTTCATGAGTTGATCAGAATTTGACCTGCGATCGTCAGGCGACGTGTCCAGGGTGTATCCTGCCTCCCACCCAATGTCAGCTGGGATGGACTCCAGCCCCCTGTGACCCGAGTTTGGAGAACCCCCTTTTGCCATGAAAATTCATCATGTTGACATCATACTTCATGTTGACTCTCCCTCCCACCATTCAACAGCTGAGTTGTTAGAACTACTGGACTGCTTCAACCCCACGCAGCATGTTGATGTCCCCACTTGATCTGGTCGTCTCTCACTCTGCCCCCATTACTAAGAGGGAGCTGGAGCTGCCTTTCCAGTCTGCTCACTCCAAACCCAAGCGCTAAATTCACTTCAGAAAAACATCAAGCTGAAAACCCTGACACTGGACCTACAAAATATTTTCTTTAACCTGTGAAGCAGTGATCCTTTTCGACTAATCCCTGAACTGTCTCCTGGATCTCCATGCCCCTTACCTTCCACTAATTTCACAAAGCTCATGAAGTCATAGTGTGAAGCTACTCTTGGTAAGGTTAAGGATGCTCTTAAATCAAAGAAGAACAAGTTTGCCCTGACAGCTGATGCCTGGACCAGTCTTGCCACAGAGGCAAATCTTGGCAGTGAGGAGGGTGTCAAAGTTTTTTTTTTTTTGCAGAACAGATGAGAGGAGATTAATATCCTTATCCTTGACTATTTATTTAAGACAATAATGAAAGAGTACCTCTGTTCAGAAATCATAGGCTACAAAGCAGTTAACTGTAACCACCTCCCAGAAAAGGATGCCTAACTTACTTTTACACAGAGTTTCATAAGATGAATGTGCGACTATCTGATTGGTCAAAACTGTTGGGGCAACACCATGGTTTAGACTCAGCCCGCCCATTTCGTTGGCACGCAGGCTAGTCCTAGCCTCTTGGTGCTTCAGCTTGGAAAAAGCTAACAGCACACTTCTGTATCTTGTCTAGTCAGTGCCTATCTCCACCTGGGCCCGTGGCCTTGAATTGTAGCACCAAGAATGCTTCAGTGTTTCATCTGATTGCCCTCAAATATTCGGTTATGTGCAAAGCGTTATCAGTATGTCCTTTCTGTTGATACTCCTTATTTCTGTGTGCTGTGCCGGGTATATAAAATGTGTGTTTTATGCTTTCCTAAATACATTTCTAAGCAGTATTTACTAAAGGTCATAATAAAGATTATTGCTAATTTTATTCATCTCTAACAAGGGGCATCTTGTCTGAAACATCTGTGTGACAATGAACATATATTAATTTATTGGAGTGCTGTCCTGGTCTACTTTCGATAAAGACTTCCAGTATACTAACAATTTGGTGTGCAAGAGAGAATGTCACATGTGGTGTTCAAAATCTTGCAACTATAATGGGCAAAATATACACTGTAATAAATATACATCTGTTTAATTTACATAGTTCCACCTATCTTACACATACACAAGGCTACATACTAGCTCCTGCCTCAGCCCAATCCCTGCCCTAGACCCCCACCATCCTCCATCAAAAGAAGTTGTGATACATATACACATTTGGAACATAAAAATGTATTAGAAATTAATGTGCATAATAAATGTACACAAAAACATATTACAATACAGTAAGATTTAAAAAAAAAAAAAAAAAAACTTGAGGGAGGTTTGAAGTCTGGGTACTCCCCATCTTCAGAGTACTCCTGATGAATGTGAAGCACCAAACAGGAGGGTATGACAATTATCCTTACATCAGCCTTTTTTAAAGAATTGGATTAATAGTTTTATCTTACATCTGGAATTATAAAAACCGCAGGATGTCAAAAACCCATTTGCAGAAACTTAAGTCAAAAGAAGAACTAGGCTTACCTGCATTCAGACACCACTATTGGGCTACTAATGTTAGGGTTTTATTGTTCTGACAACGTGGCGCTAGTTTGTCAGTTGTGACCCCCTTGTTGCTGCATATGGAAGCTACCAACTCTTTGTTGTCAGCCATTTTATTCTCCAAGTTAGAAAGCCTGGGTCTTTGAAAAGCCTGAGCTTTGTTTTTAAGAAATTCTGTTAGGACAGGTTATGAGTCTGCCAGTTAACTCACTTTATACTCCAATTTGTTTTAATCACTCTTTCTTGCCTCCCTGGATAGATAAGACTTTTCATGCCTGGAGGAAGAAGCGAAGATCTGTAATTCTGAAGCCCTTCCAGGTATGCTCAATATCTTTGATATCTTAAAGAACCCTCCTGACTCCATCTTGTCTCTAAGTTTGCTGCTGTACCATAGCCTCTACTGTCAAAATTATGGATTCTTGGAGGGAGGAATTGGGTATTGAACTGTCTGATGTTTGGGGTAAGAGTTTGTCCATTATACAGTCCTGCTCTGTTAACAGTTGACACCAGCTGAACCAGTTCCTTGATAAACCAGGGCAACGCCTAATCCAGTCAGCAAAAGACCTGTAATCATGCTCCGAATAGGTAGATATCTTCAATATTCTCCACGGAAAGAGCCGCCAGGCACACGACTCGCCACCTCTCCCACACGTCCATCGTGTAGCCAGCTGCGAATGTCCCTGCAGGACAGGTGGGCTCCCCCGGACCCAGGTTCCTTGTCAAAAGATGGTGGCAATTGTGCTGAGAGACCAGTTGATCTAATCCATGATTTTTAGTTTTGGAAAATGCGACCGCCTTCGTTGAGAGCCAATTTGTGCACTGAATTCCATCAAACCTGAACAGATACAGCTGTAAATCACATATATAATTTGATCAGATCAAGATTCCTACAAGCAGGATATTTGAAAATGTGAAATACAATTACATTAAGTAGAAAAACTGGGAAAATATCACACCTTTTTCTTGTTCTTTCTTAGAGAGTCCTGGTATTCTCTCAGAAGAGCTTCATGCATCTCTTTGTATGTGTGCACAAAGTCGTCCAGTCTGGTCAGCCTCTTGTGCTGAAAGCGGATCGTTTTGGGATCCCACTGGCTCTTCTCCTTTATCCCCGGGGTCTGGTAGTCTTTGGAGGAAAATCTCACAATTAAAACTCACATAAACCAAATCACTGATTAGAGGGAAATGATTTGTGCCCCAGTCACAATATCCATTCCCTTAAACCAAAACTGCCGCACAGGGGCTCCACAAGGGACTGTTCTGGCTCCATTCCTGTTCACACTGTACACAGCAGACTTCAAATACAACTCTGAGTCCTGCCACATCCAGACGTACTTGGACGACACTGCTATTGTGGCGTGTATCAGGAATGGACAGGAATCTGAATATAGGGATCTGATAAGAAGCCTTCAGTGACTGGAGTCAGAACAACTATCTCCTACTGAACACCTCAAAGACTAACAAAATGATCATAGATTTCTGCAGGTCCGAATGTAAATGTGAAAACCTTTCTCAGTGGAATGGAGTCCATGAGGCTGAAGGATGTCGGATCTTTAGCTAAATCAGGAGGATTAACCTGTGTTTCTGAATCTGGTGAGTTGATTGTTGAAAGTAGTCAAGGATAGCATTTGTCTTATTAGAAAGAAGAAACGTATGTCTGCTTGGCATGATGCTCGGCCTGTTGTCGTAAGAATGGAGTCAGAAGGGACTGCGATGAATCAGGTGTGCTAAAATAGATTGCTAGTGCGGAAGTGTGATGTTTTTGAGGTGTGGTCTCTGTTCCTGAACCATGTTTAGTAAACCACATTCTGCGACCTTTTGAGCCCGCAATTCTTGCATGATCTTGTGATATCATGAGAGTCCAGTTACTGTGTGAGGTAAGTGCTCTAAAGACTGTAAAACCCTTTAAAAATTATATATTTGGCGTGATTTGACTTAACCAAGAAAACCATTTCACATCATTAAGAAATGCTCATAATAATACAAAGCAAACTGGCAGCTACATGAATAACATTTTGGGCAAAAAGAAGAAAACAATACGTAGGAAATGTGTTGATAGTAATGATACTTAATATATGAATTAATGTAATAAAAAAAAAATATTGCTTTTCTGTAGATCAAACACAGTTTTCCATTACATTCTTAAAGCCACGGCCTGAGTTAAAGTGTCCTTTATTTGTGTCTGTCTGACTCTCCTGCTGTTTGGCTGGTCTTGCCAATCGGATGAGGGAGTCAAATGGTACACAACAACATTTTCAGCCTCATTGCTCTGTACTGTTCCAAGCAAAGGGGACATACAGTACTGTATGTGTGCCATGAGTATAAGCGAGACTTTGAGCATGCGTGCTGAATATTGAGCATGTGTATGTGTGTGTATAAGCTGTAAAATGAGGAGGGCCAGCAGAGAGAGAATTTCAGAAGATAGGGAATATAGTGAAAGAGGCAGGAAAAGGTGTTTTGCAGAATGAAACAGGGCGTTGTTGTCCAGGTGAGTAGCAGCCTGAGTGTGTTTCTGTGTGTGAGAGTGTTGAGTTGAACAGATATAATCAGCACGTGTTCCACAGGGGGAAAGCTGGAGAAGTGAATCTATCTCTGTCATGAAAACATGGAGCAATCAGAAAAAAACCTCATCCAGCTGATAAAGAAGCAGGAGTTTAAAGTTCAGGCCCATGGAGTAGATCACCTATTTGGGATTTACAGCCAGAGGGAAGCAAATGTAAACAGTGAGCAAAATCAGATTATTTAACTTCTATTTTCCTCAAAAATAAGCCAAACATGCACACCTGCATGTTACACATAAAAGCCAAGAGTAAAAGTCAAAATATGATTAAAAATAAATGTGTATTTTATTCCTCTATTATGCAATGAGTGTCCCATTTGGCTTCAACATGGTTACAATAATACAACAATAAGCAAGGGTCATTATATGAGCCTGTCTCACATGCGTTGCCAGTACTGGCCCCATGTGAATGTTTTTTATGGGTGAGGATTTGGCTAAAGGGTGTCTTTTGATAGTTACTCTTTCAATTGGGCCAGTAGTCTATAAAAACTTAATTAAGCAAGAGCTAGATTAAGCAAGTTAACAAATTAGGCCAATTATATCAAGCAATATGCACGACACGGTGCTTTAATATGTCTAAAATTAAGTAACGCCCTCTGGTCCATCAAATGAGCCAAAACTCCATTTCTCTGTGAAGACAGTTCATAAAGCGAATCCAGCAGCAGACCCACTGGGCCAGAATACCAGATAACGCCTATTTGGATTTTTCCTTCAGCTTTCAACAAAAGCCAGATTCACACTTTCCCATTCAGGTTCCAATGGTATGAAAGTGGGCTTCAGGCTTGACCACTGGTAAAGGATCACTTTTGTTTTCAAACCTGTAGTTTTGTTCAGTGTGTTTTTACAGAACATGTAATAGAAAAAAATATTTTGGGATAATTTAGAAATGGTGTTATATACGTCGTATCATTGATTGATACTGAACATACAATGCTTATGTTCATTTAGGTATATATTATGATTGCAATAATTTTTTCTGCCATTTTTTAGAAATGACTGTCTCCTTCAACATTTTCCATCGTAGAAAATTAAAACATCAAAATGCGGTTTAACGTTTACTTACCTTATTTGAAGTCTAATTTATCTTCATTTATTGGTGGGAAAGCTGGAGGCACTAATTCTAATTCTCTTTTTGACTACTTCAACTTCTTCTGACTCATTTAAGCCACGATTGTAGTGTGGCGTCACCAATAAATTTTTTCTACAGTATTGGTATTAGTCAAATTTTCATTACATTCACATTAATTTCACCCAATTCCACTTTTCAAACAAGTCCTAATCAACATCTTCTGACACATTCCCACCTGCATGGCAGTGTAACGTCAGCTCAGATCTTGAGAGGCAGGATCTGACTCTCAACATCCTCCAGCTGGGTCCTCATGGAGGTCTTGACCTTTTCCCGCATCTGCTACTTTTCATTGCAGAGTCTGCCTGAGGCTTTCTGTGGCCTGAAACACCAGGGGTGTATTCCAGAAAGCAGGTTCTGTGAAAATCCTGAGTATTTTAATCCTCATATGAGGGGAAACTCTCAGTTTTCCATTCCAGAAAGACGGATAACTTCAACTCTGCTAACTGACTCTGAGAACCTAACCTGCTCCCTATCTTAACCTTTTAGCTTGAAGCCTTTTCAAGTGCAAATCACCCATCACATAGGATCATTTTGTAAGCTTATATTTAAGCTCTCTAAGCCTATATATATATATATAAATATAGAAGTAGGTATAAAATCTATAATAATGAAGGTCCACTAACCTGGCATCAGCAATAAATGTCAGACCTCAGAGAAAGCCTGGCTATTGTGTTTCAGGCCTGCCAGCAGGGTGCATCGAACACTTGAAAAGCTGTGACTATGGCAATACCAGACTAATGTTATGAGGAAGTTGTTGCCATGGCAAGCATCCTGTGTTTAAAAAGAGTGTCGTCCATTATTGGTGAGGGGGAAGGGTTGCCATGGGGACCAGGTACCATGGTGAAGAATGAGGTTAGAAAGATGTATGGATTTTCAGTAGCACAGACTTCCATCAGAAAATCAAATATCATCCATTTGGTGCCCACCACCACTGAAAACATTTCTCACTTCGGCTTGATGACCTACCTACTAGCTTTCAATGCAGAGTTTCTGGGTTTGCTCTACATAAGACTTTAGAAAGTATCTGGAAAACAGTGATAGCTGCAATAGTTGGTGCGCTACACTTAAGTTCTTACATCATTTGAGTCCCTGTAGCTATTAATAAACACCACTTAAGAAGTAGTACTAAATGATAAAAAATAATATAATAATAATCAGTACAAGGAATGTATCCTTGATACCCTGAAAGTTCCAAGTTTCTTATTTCTTGAAGTCATTGTTTTCTCTCCATCACTCAAGCTACAGTAACTATAGAGATAGACATGGCTCTATGAGACTAATCAACATTTGAAGAACTGAACTCAAGCAACCTGAACATTTTTTAAATGTTTATTATTTCACTTTGTAAACCATAAAACATTTCAAAGAGCTAAGATCAACCCATATGACTTCAGCTGGATGTTTTTTTTCAAAATAAAGTTACAAAATGATATCAGTATTCAGTGGGACTTAATTTTCAACATTAAGTATAACTACACGCCTCTCTACACCTCAACCTGACTGAGAGAAGCCGCTGCTAATTCATGTTAGCATTAACTGGAGCATTAACTGGGATGTTCATTTTGGCAAAAAACTAAAACTAAATGTTCGTTACTTACCTCGGAAAAATGAACAGCGACTCCTTGGAGTTTCTGTTAGTCCAAACAAACGCTGAACAAGACATTTTTAATAAACAAAACGTGAACGAAAATACAGTGTGAAAGGGTCGAAGTTATGAGACCAAGCCGTTAAATGTTGTTTTTATATGTATATAACATTATATATAACTTTATTGACACGTTGCCATGGATACGCATTGTTCTGCTTTTCTCCTGATGACAGCTGGCCTTGTTAGTGACCTGTCAATCAAAGGTAGCCACGCCCCAAATCATACAATTCCTTATCTATTTTCTTCTAGATGGGGCCATTATTTGAACTATTAACATCAACTTGTCTTGAAGAAAATTTTTTATTAGTGATTGAGACTATAGTCCTAAAAAACTTTATTACTTGAGATAATAAATCAAGGGAGAAGTTTTCTCATTTTGCATTGAAATTAGTGGACAGATATGTTTTTGCAGCCACACTTAGCGCCCCCTGCTGGAATTTATGATAGAATGCAGCTCAAGGCACTTCCTGGTTTGCCTCCCTGCTCAGACCCGGAGGTTGAAGTTGTTTTCTGGAGTGCTATCAATAAGGGGGTTCAAAAAGTCACCCTGGTCCAATACTACGCTACAGGCTGTGTGTGCTGAGTGATCTGCAGCAGATGTTGGACTCACTGAATGCCATTTAGCACCAGTAGTCCCGCTCTCTACTGTTGAGCCCACACAGCACATGCACTTCATCCACATTTATCCAGGCAAACACACACACCAGAGGCTCCTTCTACTTCCTCATCACCCTCTATACCTCTTTTTTTAAATCCCTGCACAAACATGAGAGATGTTGCTGGCAACATTACCAAATCACCTGGACTGTAAAAACAAGTTTTATTGGATAAAATCCAAAAGCACAACATATATTTGTGGTAAAATACATGATTTGATACTGATGACGTAAACAGAAATATTTATAAAGGCTCCATTTTCAGTCAACAATAACAGCAGTTTACAAAAGCATTTCAGGCAAGGCTTTCAAAACAATACTTACAGTACAAAATAATAAATGCTCATAACATGTACACTCCCTTTACACATGGAAAGAAGGAAAACTTGACAGCATGATCCCGTCCTCTTTCAGAAAACCCCAAAACAAAACACATATTCAGCATGTTTGTTGTGGCAAAAATACAAATTAAAGGCATTTCAAATGATTTTGTTTTTTGGCACTGCAAGCCACACATTTATCATGTAGATATATTGTACTGCTCCTTGTGAAGGTTTAAACAGGAACAAATACAAACAGAATTCTATCACTAATGAAGATATTATTCTATTCATTAATTAAGCACAAATTTCACAGAGTAAACCGCATGCATTTTATGCCTCAGGGATGGAGGGCGAGTTCATGCAGCTATGTAGACGTATGGAAAATACCTCAGCCAAAATGAATTATATTCAGACTAGAAATACTGGAACCAACCTATGAACCTATGGAGTAAAATAATAATAATGATCATAATCATTATTTGCAGTTTTACATACAGAAGTATGCGAACACTCCTCTTTATATGTATCTCAGTTTACTTTTGGTTTTTTGGTTTCTCCTGTTTAGGTTAGAAATTCAAATGATGTTAAATCTTAATACCACAACAAACGATGAGAGACAAACATATTCTTACAACTTTGTGTCAACAGTCAATCAACAATCATCCCATGCTCAATGGCTTCTAGTACAGAGAATCATAGAATGACATGATCAACTATCAAACATGGTATGAATGTTACTTCTGGCCACATAGTTCATTGATTTGACTGTATTTAAAAAATAATAATAATAAAAAGATTTTGGTTTTTTCACAGTGTCATATGGTATCAAAAATCAGGTATCATATTGGCACCTTGGTATTCTAAGCTTTGATCACACCAGCCCTGAAGGTACGTGAAGAAGAGCTACTAGCCCAAAAGAAAAGGAGTGCTAAGAGAGAAAGGGATACACACACACACAACTAACAAAAAAAGAAAAACAATAAAATAAATGTAAAAATTCTTAAAACATAACATGAGGCAAAAAGGTCTATTATATCAGTGTGCTGGTATGTGGGCCTGATGCATTTTAAACTGTGACAGATATGATGCAGTATGATTGATTCCATGTTTGAAACATATGCAAAGTCCTCAAATAATTCAGTAACCATGCATGAATATGTTTTATTTGGATGATTATCCTGTGTTTAATTAGATAATTCATAGAATAAATGCTGTTCTTTAAAATAAAAGTATGCATGAAAATAGTGAAATTTAGAAATTATTCAATAATTATTTGCATAAATTACCATTCAATCCAAAAATAGAGGTTCTGGCACAGGGATGCAGAACTTGTAGTCTCCATACAGTCTGCTGTGCCTCTCCAGCAGCAGAATAATAAGAATCTGGATTTCCCTTTATTGTCCAGCAAGACAGCGCATGACTAAAGAACGAGTGTCCGTGGGGTGTTCCCCTCACAGCAGCAGGAACTGACAGGGTGTTTACGCCATGGTGTAGCCGTAGCTCCCACAATGCAGCGCTACCAGAAGCCGGTCTCTTAGGACCTCCTGGCTTGGGTATTCTGGTAGTTTCAGCATGTTGATACTGTGGAGGGAAAAAAGGGAGGGTGGGGTCATTTTCCAACCTGTGTGGTCGAGATGTTCATATGTTGCTGGTGGAGAAGTTCTGATGTCTCATACGTTTCCAAAAGAAAGACTCAGTGATCTGGATTACTTGTTGCAGCACATGCAGAGACCTCCCCCATTCAGTGTACAAGGACGCCACTGCTATAAAGAGACATACTGCCCTCTAGTGCTCAGTAATACACAGTTAAGGCTTGTAGGTGACTGGGCCAGTATGTCTCTTTATTTATTCATGAATGCTTAAGGAGGTTGAGGGCAGAAAGAGGGAGATCATCATAGCTCTTCCAGTGAAGAATACAACAGTAGGATGTCTGCTACTGAACCAGGGCTGAACCTGAGTCAGAGACAAGTCCCAATGTGAGCACTTTACAAAATCGCATAAATTAGTATGAAGGAACAAAATTGAGCTCATGAAATATTATTCACACTGTTGTTCGTAGTGAGAGTCAACTGTGATAGGATTTTATCACGCAATCCGCCCTTTGGTTTTAGAAAGGTTTGGCATCTAATAGGAACAGGAAACAACTAGTCTAATCAAATACAAATAAATAAATAAAATAAATAAATATATTTTCCTTAAAATACAGAGGAACAATACTCTGGAATGATGAATTTAATAGTTCCATACAGTTTTCCTCTCTTAACACATACAAGAGCAGTTTAGTAGCTCTGATTGCTCAGGTCATTAAGTAGTAACACACACACACACACACACACACACACACACACACACACACACACACACACACACACTTCTACACTTTTGTTTTATTTTACTTTCTAATATTATTATAATTTGCTTTATTTTTATGCTAATTTTTTTTTTCTATTTCATAGTTACTTGTTTTTAATTTAACTTGTGAATTTTAATATAGGTAGAGGCCTGTATAAGCCCGTGTGGGTTTCTTGCCACTACCTTGCACCTTCCTTTTGTTGTTATTTCTTTATCCTTTTGTCTTATTACTGTGCAAAATAAAAAAAAACTTTAAAATCTTTGAACTACTCTGACGTAAATCAGTTAATATTGTTCTGCATACAAAGGTTGAAAGGTTCCCGTCAAGGGAAAGGGAAATAAAAGTATTTATATATTCGGTTTATATGGATCTCTACTTTTTTTTCTTGTAAAGAAGTAAACTGCTTATAATATGCACTCTAAACATAAGAAATGTAACATCAATATGAAAAACCAATGGCGGCCTGACAGCAGAGCAGCCTCTGCAGTGGGGGGATGGAAGATGAAGGCAAAAGGCCAACTAGACCTGTGGCTACAACTGAGACATATCTGAGTCAAAACACCCACAAAACCATGATAGGGACCTTTCTAATATCCAGGACAAGTCTGGGACTATAGAAAAGACTGGAAAAAATGATTAAAGATCAGACTTAAATACTACAGGCTTAAATAAAACGAAGTGAATGGAAATGGAGAGGTTACCAGGTACTAGAGGTAGGCAGTAGGTTGGAGGTGTATGGCACTGCAGCAACGGTGAACTTCTGTAAACCACTGCCGCCCATCAGGTAGGCGAAGCCACCATGAGGAACCCTGGAACTGATAGACAATGATTCTTGATTACTAATTTGTAGACATTAACACATTTCTATATTTTAAAAACCCTGGTGGAAATGGGGAAGGCAAACCTTCCAGTGACAAACTGAAGCAGAAGAACCCGTTCCTCCTGGGTCAGGCTGTTCACAACCTCCCAGAACCACTGCAAAACAAATGCAGACAGCTTAGTGGATGGCAAACAGGAAGAGAAAGGAACAGCTATTTCTCCTCATTCAACTACAGGTACATCTCAAAAAATTAGAATATCGTGAAAAAGTTCAATATTTTTTGTCAATCATTTCAGAAAGTGAAACTCATATATAGATTCATTACACATAGAGTGAAATTCTTTCTTTCTTTCTTTCTATTTTCTTGTAATTTTGATGATTCTGGCTTAGAGATAATGAAAACACAAAACTCAGTGTAGAAAATTAGAATATTGTGAAAAAGTTCAATATGTGAGTCCTGGGTCAGTGGTGGTTTGGGGCCATGTCCTCTGCTGCTGTTGGTCCACTGTGTTTTCTGAAATCCACAGTCAACATAGCAGCCATCTAGCAGGACATTTTAGAGCTATTCATGCTTCCACAAGCTCTTTGGAGATTTCACAAGCTCTGATTTAATTTTCCAGCAGGACTTGGCACCTGCCCACACTGGCTAAGGTGCCAAAAGCTGGTTCAGTGACCATGGTGTTACTGGGCTGGACTGGCCAGCAAACTGGGCTGACCTAAACCCCATAGGAGTCTATGGGCTGTTGTCAAGAGGAAGGAGAGAGACACCAGACGCAGATGACCTGAAGGACGATATCAGAGCAACATGGTGCCGTAGGCTGATCTCCTCCATGCCACCAAGTATTAATGATGTTTGTGTTTAAAATATCCTTTTCCTTCATTGATCTTATGTAATATTCTAATTTTCTGAGACACTGAGTTTTGTGTTTTCATTATCTGTAATCATCAAAATTACAAGAAATACAGGCTTGAAATATTTCACTCAATGTGCCAGCAAGTATTAATGCAGTAATTCATGCAAAAGGAGCCCAACCAAGTACTGAGTGTACAGAAATGAAGATACTTTTCAGAAGCCTGACATTTGTGTTTAAAATATCCTTTTTCTTCATTGATCTTATGTAATATTCTAATTTTCTGATACACTGAGTTTTGTGTTTTCATTATCTGTAATCATCAAAATTACAAGAAATACAGGCTTGAAATATTTCACTCCATGTGTAATGAATCTATATAATGTATGAGTTTCACTTTCTGAAATAATTGACAAAAAATATTGAAGTTTCTCACGATATTCTAATTTTTTTAGATGTACCTGTATCTTCTTCAACATTATCCTCATTATTTTTCTCAGGAAATGAGTTATTTTCTACACTGGGGTATTTTCCCAATGCTGAAAATAAAAAAAAAGTGATGATCAAGTCTTCAAAGTGCTGGGCTGAAATAACATATTCATGTCATGTTCCTGCACGTTATTACTAATGTCACATATATGGGTAAAGATCCAACGTGTGGGCAGATCTCAAACTATTAGCAGAGGTAAAGACAGAGGAAAATCTTATGTTTTACCTGCTGTCAAACTCTGGGGCACAAAAGACATAATTACTGAAAATTAGAAACATATAGACAAATAGCAGATAAAATTGCATTCATAATGTCATAAGTAATTCTGCTCTTTTGTCAACTGTTTTTTATATTCTGACATTTAAAAGGGGGGAAAAAAATAATATTTGGTAAATATTGCTTTTCTTGAATTATTTTTAAAAGAAACAATAAATGCTAAAAGTTACAATGTTTCCTTAATATTTAGACAACCTAACTGGTAAACATCTTCATCCAGATGATTCAAATGAAATGAGATGATCTATGATTCAGTCATGGCAGTTTGATAGAAAAACCCCACCTGGATGACGGGCTCCTGAGGGTCGTAACCACTGGTGTACTCAGTGTTCCTGCACCAATCCTGCACATCGATCTCTGGCATCCCTGACAGCAGGAGCTCCTGTACACACACAGCAGGAAGAAAAGCAACATCTTAAAAGGACAAGAAATTGTGTAACAGCAATAAGACAAAGCTGCTGGTTGTGGCCCCCAAGGCACTGCTCAGAAAGGTTGAAGCTGTCCTCCTCTCCGTGGATGGCTGCTCCATCTCCCCATCCTCTGAGATCCGCAACCTGGGAGTTATTCTGGACTCCACACTCTCATTCCAATCCAACATCAAATACGTCACAAAAATGGCTTTCTTCAGTCTGAAAACATCTATAGACTCTGACTCTGTCTAACTCTGTCCCTGAGACTCTCATTCATGCCTTCATCACCTCCCACCTGGACTACTGTAATAGAGTCCTGTCAGGGGCCCCAACCAGGCGGCAATCTCCGTGTCTGAGCAGGGAGGCAAACCAGGAAGTGCCTTAAGCTGCACTCTACTGAAACTTCCAGCAGGGGGTGCTAAGTTTTGGCTGTAAAAACATTTGTCCCGTTAATTTCAATGAAAAATGAGAATACTTCTCACTTGATTTATTACCTCAGAATTTTTTTTTAGGACAACACTATGGTCTCAATCGCTAGTAAAAAATCTTCTTCAAGACAATTTGATGTTAATAGTGTAAATAATGGCCCCATTTAGAAGAAAATAGAAGATAAAGAGTTGTATGATTTGGGGCTTGGCTACCTTTGATTGACAGGTCACTAACAAGGCGAGCCGTCATCAGATGAGAAGCAGAGCAATGCATATCCACGGCAACGTGTCACTAAAGTTATATATAACGTTATATAGATATAAAAAAAGGTGTTTAGCGGTTTGGTCTCATAACTTTGACCCTTTCACACTGTATTTTTACTTAATGACAGTTATTTGAATGTTTTGTTCAGTATAAATGTCTTGTTCAGCGTTTGGTTGGACTAAAAGACACTCCAAGGAGTCGCTGTTCATTTTTCTGAGGGAAGTCACGAACATTTTGTTTTTTGCTAGCCAAAACTAACATCCCAGTTAATGCTCCAGTTAATGCTAACATGAATCAGTCAGGTTGAGGTGTTGAGAGGCGTGTAGTCAGTGATCAGATCCCGCTCGTTCCTCCACAGTCCAAATATGGTCTGCTCCCCGTATCGGAAACAAGATGGCGACGAGTGTAACGCTGAACTCGATGTTTCCAACGGGCCACAAACCAATGGGTGACGTCACAGTCACTACGTCCATTACTTATATACAGTCTATGGTTCCAATGCTCTCCTTTTCTCACATAAATATGGGTAAACCTCACTACGTAAAACTCATTTGAATTTTTTTTTTACGTAAAGTAATCTAAGTTTAGAAATGCTGTGGCTCTACAAACCAACTTGACTATCTGCTGTGACTGAAATTGAATTGACAGTGGAAACTCATGACACTGATAGAGAAGCAGCATTTAATGTGGATAAGTCAGCTATATATTCAGTTGCAAACCTGGATGCAGGGTTTAGTTATTTTCATTGATATTGTTATGATAAATGATAAAAACATGCTTTGATTTGTCACTATTTTAAAGAAGTTTGATCCGCTCCAGGCATCGCCTTCAGATGCCCGATACAATAGAGTAATTACCATTTCTCACTCAGACTCACACATGTGGACTTGATGCCGACTCAAACTTGGTACACAAGCTCAGACCAGATTGGATTGTATCCTCCGGCAACGTACGAACTGAGAAATGCAGAGCATAAATGACCGTATGCACACTTTTTTTTTTTTTTACCATACACTTGTTTCGTTAATGACAGCCTCAGAGTTATGTCTCAGCAGACCCACACCAACATGTTTTAGTCCATCTCTCAACGCTTTCTGATTTCTCTATCAGTGTGTAGCCGACTGGCCCATTTAAATTCTTTCAATAATAAAAAATGACTGACTTCCCCAAACAGCTGGAAAGTGTGGTTTTAGTGAATCCTATTGGAACAGGACACAGGGCATTAGTTGGCATTAGTACTATTTCCAGCATTAGATGAATCCATATGGTGTTCGAGTGAGTATTTCTGCAGCAGGATGCATGTGAGAAAATAAACTATTTTTTATTGCTTTTATTGAAATTAAGGAACACGTTTGCTAATTCAACAGTGTGGCTCATTGATGTCATTTAATAGTCTTACATTAAATACATGCATTTTAAGTTTGACTCTGCACATGGTATTTTCTTTTAAAAAAGAAGAAAAATACAGAATATTGCCATTCTAAATTATTTGAATGAGTGAAAACAACTGTTGATCTGTGAAAACACAAACAGGCGGTTGAGTTATTAGCCTGGCAGTGTTAGGCAGGTGTGATTTGATTTAGATTCTACTTCTCTTCACTCACTTTGCATTTTGTTAATTGATACAAAATACATTATAAACATTTCCATTTTTAAAAGCATTCTAATTTTACAGCATTTTTTTCCCACACCTTCCTGAGACTTTTGCCCAGTATTGTACACTATTGGTCATGGCAAGTGAGGACATGAAATCTGCCGACAAACAGAAAAAATCCTCTAAGGCCTTGTTCAGACTGCCAGCCAAAATCCGATTTTTAGCTCATCCAGATTGGAACTGGATGGCTCTTTTGAAGTCTGAACAGACACAAATCACATGAAATCTGAAATTTTTGCAGACCGGATCGAAACCACCTTCGGGAGGTAGTTTCAGATCGCATTTGGACAGATGCATCTCAGTCTGAACCGTTCCAAACACTCAGATCGGTTTTGACTGTCCGTGACGTCACTCTACGCAGCACGCGTAGCGCTGGCATCGCGGAGACGAGGTGTCCACCGGCTGCCGCGCCCGACTCATACGGGCCGACGGGGGCGTCCATCCGCCCGGTTTCTCCCCTGGTGCATCTGACATGTTCTGCACCTCTACTGGACAGTGATAAGGCCAATATACTGAGTTGACCTGCCTCCATCATGTTTGTTGTTTTTGTTCTTGTCGCTGTCGCAATTATATGACGTCAGACGCTCTGACGCCGTTACTACAGCAACCTGTCAGATCAGTCAATAATGTGGCCCAGTCTGAACGGAGCCATATCCGATTTGGACACTTGCTAAAAACAGTGTGGACAGTAAGCCCTAAAAATCGGATTTGAGTAGGAATCTGATATGAATCAGATTCGCCTGCAGTCTGAACGCGGCCTTAAGGAGCTGGAGAAGAGGGACGGACTTCAAGGTGAACTGAGCACCCCCACACCCGGCCCCATCCAGACATGGCTAATCAATCCCTGCATCAGAGCTGAGCAGGCATCAGGTGGAGGAGAACAAGGAGAATGCCAATAAGAAAAGATGATGAATAAGAGGAGGAGAAAGATAAAAAGGGAGAGGGATGACTTACCAATTCATATTCGTCAAACAGCTGGATGAGTGAAGGAGGGATGAAGGTGTGGAATCCTTGAAGGAAGGCGTTAATCTGAGGCTGGATGGCACGAGTCATCCTCAGCTCTGTCACCAGCTGGACGTACTCTGCCTGAAAACACACACACACACACACACACACACAATGTGGTGTCATGTTATTCAGCCAACTACTGCCGACTGTCTTTTACTAGGGCTGTAATTAGGGCTGGGCGATATGGACCAAAAGTCATATCCCGATATATTTAGGCTGAATATCCATATAAATGATATATATCCCGATATTTTTTATCGCCAAAGCCAAATATGACATGTCACAAGTAGTTTTATTGAAACTGTTTATTTAAGTGAATATAAATACTGTAAAACAACAGGAGTGCCTCTTTTTTTTTTTTTTTTTTTTTAAATCAAAGCTCCATAAAATGCATTTAAATAAAAAAATATCTTAAATAAAAATAGCCTATAAAATTAAATAGGCGAATCTTTTCCTGAAATAAATATATTCATATGAGGACATAACAAACATTACAGAAGAACTAAATATGACAGACCCTAGTAAGGGCAGTATTTATATATAATGAATATATAAAGATATAACTATATCACATTTAAAAATATATCGCTAATCTTTTATATTGATATATCACCCAGCCCTAACTGTAACAATTCACAGTAGTAATGGATGGTTGATGGTCATGATTCAGTGAGTTTAATACAGTGGTAAACAAAGCAGTGTTTAAGGCACCTTGTCACAATAGGCTGTTAGTGAAAGCACCTCTTATGCAATAAAATTGAAAAAAAAAAAAAAAAAAACTGCATTAAGCAGTAAAATGTAAACATCTGGGTGATGCTGATGAATGTGCTGGGTGTGATAAACTCTACAAACGTGGAACACATAACTCTCCAGCTCCACTGTTTCATTTGCCCTTGCCATGGTGTGATTGATTCACCAGTCTGCTTGTTGTGCTAACCTCAATATGCACATGTTGTTACTGGCACACAGCTTCAAGTGTGCAAGGAGCCGAATTTGCGTTTGTTTTCAAATGATGTGCTTCAGTCCAAATAATGTGTGTTCTACATGCAACTGCTTGCACCGTGCAGTCACAGATTGACACAAATACACCAACAGCCCAATGTACATGTATACATACACAACACACACACATCCTTGTACTTCTATCTTTGTGAGGGCCCTCATTGGAATAGTGAGTTCCCTAGCCCTTTACCCTAACCCTTAAACTAACCTTCACCATCACAACTAAATGCCCAACCCGAGCGCGCACGCACGCACGCACGCACGCACGCACGCACGCACGCACGCACGCACGCACGCACGCACGCACGCACGCACGCACGCACGCACGCACGCACGCACGCACGCACGCACGCACGCACGCACACACACACACACACACACACACACACACACACACACACACACACACACACACACACACACACACACACACACACACACACACACACACACACACACACACACACGTAGTGATGCTTGGAGCTCCTGTTGGACTGTTTCCTGCTGGGAGGAGACAGTGCCACCTCCAGGGACTCTGCAGTACTTCACTCTCTAATTGGGACTCTTCCTGTCTTCATTGCAATTAGTTGGAGGAGACAAATCAATTGTTCATAGGAGACCAACTGTGGATGGATATACTTGAGGGGAATTTAAGCCAATCATTTATTATAGATCTGGCTTTAACTACATACGTGTAAGACTGCCCAAACATTTTTGGAATTTTTGCAACCTTATTTTTAAATCAAGGATCGCTATCAGGGGAAACAGCAAGCCTGGCACATCTAATGCACACTAATTGTCATGTTGGATGCAATGTTTTTTTTTTAATTTTCCACAAAAAAACTAAATATATAAAATAAAGATATCACTTTGTGTTTTTTCTGAAGTTTCCAAGGCATCCAGGGGAGAAATATAACTTCTATATACCTAACCATCATATTTTGTACAATCTGTGATCTTATAGACGCATAAAGGATCCTGCTAATGAATTTTACACGTACAGTCAATTCTACCATTTTTATCTGAGAGATACATAGCATTTTCTCTCAACACACATAAATAAACTTTTTATTTTCTATTGAACAGACAACAACACTCATTAAGAAGTTGCATAAATGGTTCCCTCCTCTCAGCCTTCTCCCTCAAAGCCATTAATAACTTTCCATACAGACAAAGACACCAGAGAAACAGGTTGTAAAAACAGCTTCCCGTGCAGTATAATGACCAGGGGCCTCATGTATCAAAGAGTGTGTAGCTTTCATACTGAAAGATGGCATACTCCCAACACTAGAGAAGTATGTATGAAAACTCAACTCCACATGTATCAAACTGTGCTCAGCCAGGTTCTGCATCTCTCCATGACACATCCCAATCAGCTGGAACTGAGCGCACATGCACGAGCCACCAGCCACGCCCCGGCTCCTCCCGCAAATACGCACGCAGATGACATACAAATAACTAAAGTGATTATCTACAAAACAATGGCAAATCAACTTGCTGCCAGTGAGTGTGAGGTGGATGTGGTGATCTCCGAGGTGGAGGCAGAAAAATGTGCTTTCTGGTGCCTCAGGTCTGGGATCAGCAACAAGGTGTCAGAGAGCCGACCATGGCAGACGTGTCCCTAAACACACGCTGTCTAAACTCTACCGTTGTCTTTTCTCCTCCAGAGCTAAAAGAGCAGCCTTTCCGTAATGCTGCCAAAATCATTTTTACGCATCAGTTTATAAGCCACACTGCCTATACCTTGTTGTCCCAATTAAACATCACACACAGGATCAACTATGCACCACACCTGACTTATTCTGAAAGGATTTCCCAAACACGTTTTTTCTCCGGGGACAGAGATCTGTGCGTCATGGATTGCTGTGCACCTGCAGCGTTAACATCTCCATGTTAAACCAAAGAGAAACAGTCAGCAACATCTCCATGTTAAACCAAAGAGAAACAGTCGGTAACATCTCCATGTTAAACTAAAGGGGAAACAGTCGGCGATCAGGACTTTGATCCGTACTTAAGTTTATTGTTGTTATCTGTGAGAAATGTGTTTCATTGCGCTCCATGTTAATCAGAAATATTTTATTGATCCCCGGAGGGAATTTTTGGTATTTATTTATCCTCATTTACATGTAGCAGGTCAGTAACACACACATTTCTCCTGCCCTGAACTCGCTTACTATTTTCACTTTAAGCAGTGATACACAACACTGCACTTTTTTAATGGGAGTTTCTCTAGTTTACCTATAATTAGCTTCAAGTTATAGATTTAGTTTTTTGGGGGTGAAACTGCATTAGAAAATATGTCAAATAAAGTGTTCTCTCTCCGAAATTTTCCTTTCACCAAAGAATTCAGTTCATGTTGATATGTTGACACTGGGTCACTGTGTTGTGGTGAGTGACCTTGTTGTCCTGGGTGACCAGGATGCTGATCCCTCCGGGTTTGAGCGGTACTTCCTCCATCGCCCCGAACACGTCCGTTTCAACAGAGAAGGTGAGCTCCAGACCCAGATCACTGATGTCGTTGTCCAGGATCCACTGCAGGTTCTTTGCATATTCAGGATCAATAGACGACACATCCTGGTAGTTCACTGGAATACCTGGAAAGCACGGATGAGATTTAAAAAAAAATACAAATTCATTAACACAAGATGTTAACTTTGGTATTCCCGAGGACTCAACGTTTCCATTTCTTCCAGGTTTCCTTAATGTTAGGATGGAAAATCTCCCAAATATATGGGACTATATAACCGTCTACGCTTCATTTCATTCAACATGAAATATCTACAGTATACAGTATGATAATAATCAAAGCATAAAAAGTATTACAAATAATATTATTTAACAACACATTTTATATTATAGTAATGATAATACTGTCATTCCTAGCAACAGGCTGGTCTGGAATAGGATCAAAACTTCACTAGAATCATGTCAGGGAACGTCAAGTCCACAGTAATGTTTGAGCCCTTAAGTGCCTGCTATGTTTCTCTCTAACACCGACATGTTATCTTATTTTTTGGCTTCTCAGTGGAGCAACACACAACACTAGCCTGCTTTCTAATTTGGAAGTAAGATCTGAAGTTACAAGGTGAGTATTTTGTATTTAATTTCTATTGTGCTTTCACATTTACTGTAACCACACTGGCCCTCATTTATCAAAAGAGCGTACGACATCAAGTGAGTGTAAAGTGGGCGTACGATCATTTCTACAAGGCATTTATCAATCTGGACGTGAGCGGGGGGTAAGATCAGATCTCAATCTGCTCTCAGCTCGTGTACGCAAATTTGAGTCAGCGTGAAGTCCACACGTCTGAGTTAGAGAATTTATCTTGGACTATTGTATAGATGCCTGGAGCTGATAAAACTCTAATATATAATAATATATCTATATCTATATTTATAATTTAAAATAAATACAACCTGCAACTGTGAACGTCTTTAAACAGAAAACTAGCCGAGGCTGTAAAATGTTTTTGTCTTCTGCTAGTAAACGTTTTCCGTTATCTGACTGGGATAAAATTCTTACTAAATGTATGGAAGCAAATAATATCCGTCATAACAATATTTTCATATTATATAGGCTATTACGCTTTATATATCACAATGTATAAATGAAATATTCCAACCTCGCCTGGAGTTGAATTCTCCACTGCTAATCTGCTGACAGCACCACTGATTTCCTTCCTTTTCACTTTTTTTGCTGCCAAACAAAACCAGTTTGTTGTGTTGCAGCTGTTGGACATCAGCGTTTCACTTTCTGCCTCTGAGAAATTCTTCATAAAACTTACTTAAAAACATGCTTTACCTCCTTCAACCAAAAAGCTGTGAAAACTTTAAGTCTGTGCTCCAAATGTAAACTACTCACTGAACTTGTTTGAATTTATAACTATAAATACTTTAATTTCATAAGCCTCTGTCGCTGCGTATTTCTGTAATATGTCTATTTCGCTCCTGTTGTTATTTGTAACGGTGCACTTTGCTAATAAAGATGAGTTTAGGGCAGAAAAATCCTCTTTTTGGCCGTATTGTGTCCTTCGGTGTCGTAAATTCTTGAGGCGAGCCATCTGGATCGGGTATATATTATATATATATTAGGGCGTGCAATTTCAATTACGCTTGTTTCGAGCTGCAACATTTATCAAAGCCGATCAGTCTTACGCTGTGATTGGTGAGATACGATTGTTTGATAAATCACACGTGGACCCTGTCATAAGACGAAATATACGCTCTATATATCTGCGCTCGTTTCTACACTCTCTTGTCATAAATGAGGGACACTGTGTACGATGCATGTAACGTTAACTGCGTCAAGGAAATTATCCCATGTTTTATATATTTCTAAGCATCAGACTAGTCTGACTCTTATCTACATGTAAGCCTGTGTTTTTTTTTACCCAGGATGTGTTTGTAGAAGGAGCGGGTGAAATAGATGTTGACCAGCTGTCTGTGGTACAGCGCCAGACCCAGGATCTGACCTGCGAACTGGAAGTAGTTCAGATGGTCCGGGTTCACAGAGGAGTTACTGTTGGGCTGAAAAGTGGTACCTGTAGATAACACACACGCAAATACACACCTTCATTCTACATGATACAGTTCTGTATGACACTGACTGCTGTCACCGTGAGGAGAAGGCCCCGTACCATCAGCTGACTGAGTGAACAGAGCATAGTCTGGGTTGATGATCTCATTGGACAGGATGTCAAACCACTCCCGCACCACACCCTGGCCCTAAAACAGAGAAACATTTTAACACAACTCACTGCTTTGGATGTAATGACCCATCAGCTGACAGCTGAAACAGGCCAACAGAAAATGAGTTTTATCAGTCTCATACACATTTAGAAACACACCATCCCCTCCTCGCCATGGAAGCGAACAGCGATGCCCTGTTTCAGTTTCTCATTGGTGGACTTGGAAACCATCTCACAGCTACTCCTGAATATGGAATCTGTTTGTGAGATTAAAAAAAAAGAATCAGTGTACTGTTAAAGAGGTACATCTGTCAGTCTGTCCTCTCTTTAACCCATTTAAGGCAGGAAAGCATTACAGCATTTCTACCATTAAAACCGGGGGCGCTGTTGCGTTATTCTACCATTAAAGCCAGGAAAGTGGATACGTCGTTTTGTAGTATTTGTAGTTTTTTCCACCTATTTTCAGTCTCTTGGCCAATGAAATGCATCAGAATACATGTGGGAGTGTCGCAATGCAACATGGGACTTTTCCAGAACGGCAATCATGGCGGAGGACGACTATATCGGAGGGAGCTCAGATATAACAGCTATAAGCTCTCAAATACTTTTTGAATTTCATTTCTATCTGCTACAGAGGCTGAAAAATCGATTATTTAGTAGGCGTTGACACTTCTGTTGAATTTCCAGAAAAACTTCAGGTTTTAGGGGGTTATTTTAATCGCCCAGAGGTTTTACAGGCATTTATTTACAGCGGTTTTAGGCCTAAATGGGTTAATAGACAGGACAAACTCTGTTTAAAGATGGTAATTGGTAGTTTAACAACCTGTAGAACTTAATATTGTATCACCTATTGTATCACACAATTTTCACCAAGCTATGCTTTTTTCAGTTGTTGAAAGTTGTTTGTGAGAACAGCAGGCAAACTAGTTTTTCTGGAAAAATTCTCAAGATGTTAATTATATGAAAAGCCAATTGCTTCCTTTTATTTATGGTTGACATCTTTTCAATGTATTGACGTCCTGTATTTGCCTCTATATCCAGTAGTCTTCATAGTTAGTAACAGAGTCACTATTTTGTGTGTGGCATTCAAATTGTGTACCCACGCATACGTTTTTCAAAGGAAACGATGCAAATATGTAATATTGTAGAAGGCAGAAGCTGTTTAATGTTTGCATTTCACAAAATGCAGAAGAAAAAAAGTTGGTACCCTATTTTTGATTATAGCTGTTTAATGTACTTTATGCCCTAAGTGGTCAGTATAAATTTGTCACCAAATAAATGAGTGGTCAAGGATAAAAACTCAAAGGGCATTGTTTATACTGATATAAGCAATTCATAAAAATGTAGCCCCCCTCATTCATTTCTATGAAACCAATGTGTTGGTACAGCAGAGGCAACAGTGCAGAGCTGTCGGCCATGTAGTAAAGATTACAGTGGGGACTATGCCATCGTAACATGTGGTTTTATCAAGCAAACTGGTCTGTCTTGATTGCTTTTCAATATCATTATCACCATGTCCCATACATGTTTTAATGTAGTGCCTGAAATAAAACAAGCACAAACCTCCCTGATACAGCTGCAAATGCAGTTAATAAGGATTTCACAGGGAGGAAGACTGGTGTCTGCACCTTCATTCATTCTTTGTGCATTAACCAATAAACCAGGCAACATCACATTGGAGTGTAGAGGTACATCTCAAACAATTGGAATATTGTGAAAAAGTTCAATATTTTTTGTCAATGATCTCTGAAAGTGAAACTTACACATTGAGTAAAATATTTCAAGCCTGTATTTCTTGTAATTTTGATGATTACAGATAATGAAAACACAAAACTCAGTGTCTCAGAAAATTAGAATATTACATAAGATCAATGAAGAAAAAGGATATTTTAAACACAAATGTCATTAACACTTGGTGGCATGGAGGAGATCAGCCTACAGCACCATGTTGCTCTGATATCGTCTTTCAGGTCATCTGCGTCTAGTGTCTCTCTTCTTCCTCTTGACAACAGCCCATAGACTCCTATGGGGTTCAGGTCAACCCAGTAACACCATGGTCACTGAACCAGCTTTTGGTACCTTTGCCAGTGTGGGCAGGTGCCAAGTCCTGCTGGAAAATTAAATCAGCATCTCCAAAGAGCTTGTGGAAGCATGAAGAGCTCTAAAATGTCCTGCTAGATGGCTGCTATGTTGACTGTGGACTTCAGAAAACACAGTGGACCAACAGCAGCAGAGGACATGGCCCCAAACCACCACTGACCCAGGACTCACATATTGAACTTTTTCACAATATTCTAATTTTACGAGACACTGAGTTTGGGATTTTCATTATCTCTAAGACAGAATCATCAAAATTACAAGAAAAACAGGCTTGAAATATTTCACTCTACGCTTGATGAATCTATATAATGTATGCGTTTCACTTTCTGGAATGACTGACATATTTAACTTTTTCATGATATTCAAATTTTTTTAGATGTACCTGTAAATGACGTGTGAAAAGACTTTGGTGCAATCTTCTCAGCACCATACAATTCCACTTTTGGTGTATAAAGAGTGCCTCTGTACCTCTGTGAATGAGCAGAATGTCGTTCTCGTTGACTGGACGATGAACCATGTCTGAGTCTGGCTGGCCGGCTAGCAGATGCTCATAGAACCACTCACAGCGATCCTTGAAAGGCTGAGGGACAAAACAAGACTTCAAGTCACACTGCACAGCACTTTCCTAAACTAATTACCACTTCGCTGTGCTTTCAACTCTCAGACTGTGGATTTTTTAGTCTCAACTGATGGCGCAGAAAGCCTTCAGTGCTGAAATACTAGTCTGTAATACATAGATGAGGCTGGGCTCTATTTGCATAATATATGCCTTTGTTCTCTCAGTGTTGGAAGTAGAGTGAAGGATAAGCATGGAAGAGAGAGAAAGGCTTTTCCCCTTGGGGCTGCGGGGTGTACTGTGAGAGGAATCAGGAGATGAAATCAAATTCACCAGGTTAAAGTCTGTAATTAAAACAAGGGCCTACTCCCAGGCGAGCCATAATCCACGGGTAACGAGGCTCGAATGCTGCAGCTCAAATATGAATACTGAAGAGTGAGGGAAGAGCACACAACTCAGAGCAGCACTTAAAATTTATGAAGCCATATAAATGGAACTTAAGACAAGTGTTATCGCCATGGTTGTAACACTGTTAAATGATCCTGAAGTGAAGACAGGGGACTTTCAAAGGCACTTTCCATAAAGTCCCTGAAGACAAACAGAAAGACACTTTGACTTATCAAAGTAGAGAATGAAGAAGAAAGTAATGCTTTTGGAGTCTGATTTGTTTGCATACAAGAGAGACATGTCAAGCAGCATAGGTTGATGGAGGAGTTTTCATAGATTTTACTCAGCTTGGTGTCTAAGAACTAAAGGCTGATTTCACAAGGTGCTGATAGAGTACACCTAGATGAGAGGTGACCACCATGCTGAGAGAAGTTCCGAACATGAGCCTGATCTATAAGCTGGAGAAGTTGATGTATGTAGGGTTGTCAAAAGTATCAATACTCAAAAAAGTATCGATACTAAAACGTTGTATCCGGATACGATTCTCATTTTCAAAAGTATCGATACCAACCGCCCCCCCTCCCGACGCCGAGCTGCCGACGCTGCCTCCTTCTCTCTCTCTGCCTGCACACACACACACACACAGAAGGCCTCTCCCCTCACCGTGACGTGCACAAGCAGTACTTCAAACTTGGCGAAACATCTTAAGGACCGACACCCTGGCCTTTACAGTCAATTTCGACAGGTTTGTGTCTTTCGTTTCAAACATACCTATTACTGATGTTATCGTGGCCGGTGGCCTGTATTAATGTTGCCCGTGTTATTATTAGCCATTAGTCACAGCTAGCAATTAAAGGCAGATGTGACGTCAATGATTATAAGCAACGTAAATAAATAAACAAATCAGGCACGTAGTATGCCCATATTACATTAATTGACACAGTGTCAGTATACATAAGCATAGAGTTAATAAGTTTATATAAATGTTGGTGACTGAAAAGTGTTATTTTCTCTCTTGAAGAATGAAGCAGAGAAAAGTCGACCTGCAACCAAACAGCAACACACACAGCCGACTACCTCTTTTTTTATCAAGCTTTCCTAATTTGTGCACAGCATACAACCTCAAAATATTGTTCTAATTGTTATTGTTTATTGTATTTTTTCTTTTCACTACCTCAAACCTGAAGCTTGTTATCATAGTTGCAGTTTCTTTTTGCACAACTGTTTTTTATTATAAATATTTAACCTGTGGTTCTGTTCATTTTTACATGTTGCATTTTTCTTGTTAATAAAAATATTTCTGTTAAATTTTGGGGTCTTTGTTTTTATCCTAGTGGTATCAAAAATGGTATCGAGTATCGAATATTTTCGAATCGAGTATTGGTATCAAGTTGAAAATTTTAGTATCGTGACAACCCTACATGTATGTTATATCAGTTAATCCCACATGCATCAGTACCAGTGTATATTTAGGCTGATAAGAGGCAAGAAATTACATTACAGAATTTTCAAAGACATGTTTGAGGTAAATATAGCTTCACCAACACTGGATTCTTGAAGGTCAATATTTTTTCAGTTGATATTTATCAGTTGTATTACATAAACAAATAAAAGTGTTGAGAGCAACTTTGATTTTTAATCATTCGGGACTTTAATTGTCATTTTGTATTTTTGGCACAGTGTCACCCAGTGGCTGATTGGCATCACATTTTGGACATTGCCTCAGCGGAGTGTTAGAAAGTACTGAGCAAAGGTTTGCGATAACTGGAGTAATTCTTGCTAAGATACGCATCACTTCCTGTTTTTACTGAAACCTACAGGAAGTTATTCCTCTGTAACTTGGGCATTTTTTGGGTTATCAAAATTATTTTTATACCATTGAGTCTAGGGCTGCACGGTTAAGGCCAAAATGATAATCACAATCATTTTGATCATTATTGAGATCACGATTAATTATCACAATTATTTGTCGTTTCAACAAAAACAAATTTTATTGTCATATGATAACTGCTTTCACATCTATATGATGCTTTATTCCTGCTAATGTGCATCGAAATAAAATTGGTCTTATTCACCAAAAATCAGTGCATCTCCTTAAAGAATAAATACATATAAATAAAATAATAATACAGCACTCTTTGCATATGACCTGTTCTTGTTTTGTGCCACTTGCCTTGAACTGACGATCAGATTCTCGGGACAAGCCCCTCGGCCTCAGCTGTTTGTTTTTTTTGTCAAGAGGCACGCCGAGACCCCTGTGTGTTTTTTACGTGTCGGGTCTCTTTTTGTTGCGTTAAGTGAAGTATTTTTTGCATACACAGCTGTTTAAATAACACAAATCTCCAGCTGTTTATGTGTTTTGAACTTTGAGCAAATCTACGTTCACTGATCAACGCTGCCACTCTGCCTGTGTTCCTGTTTCACTACATGTAGATTCCCCTCTGAGAAATAAAATCAATCAATATATACTTGATGATTTTTGTCTCTGTGAAGCAGAGATGAAAGCTTTTAGGTAACCAGTAATTTCAGTACATTTCTGCTGTCAGTCAGCTGCTGAAGACAGTTCAGCCAGCCGCTGTCCACTCAGCTGCTGCTGACAGAGAGCAGGAGAGTGAAGCTCACAGACAGACCGGGAGCTTTGATTGATTAATAAACATGCGGTAAATAAGTTCAGAACACACATACAGTGGAATATTTACGCCACATCTAAGAGGAGTTTGTTTAAGTATGCGACGATGAAATGTCGTGAAAAACGGATATTCGATTCAAGATGGTCGACTTCCTTGTTTTCAGGAATGTGTTCTTGAGACTTTTTGGTGCGTCTTCCCATGATACATGAATGTATGAATGGCTGAATGTATGAAATTCCGTGTCTCTACGACAAACCTGTGCAAGGGGCTCAATTCTGGGGGGTGTTAGTGACTCATTTTGCCACGCCCATTCCAGAGACCCCCAATATACATACATTTCATGGGAGATTATCGAATTTTTCACGTTTCAAGTTTAATGAGCTTTTGAATATAATAAAGCTCCAAAAAGTAATTCGTTTCTCAGAAGCAAAGGTGATATCTTCAGCCAAATATATTCAGTTTACAATTAAATGAAACAGACAAAGAAGCAAATCCTTTGAGCTTGGAGAAGGTGGAACAAGAAAAATAATTTCATAACTTTCATCACTAATCATCTCAGAACAATGCATACTGGAGTATTGTGTTGAAATGATTAGTCAGTTACTGAATTCAATTCAGTGGTTGTATTTTTGTTTGTTTTTTTTTACATGTAAAACATTTTTAAATTACCGTTGCATTATGGATTGCATTTTTGGATTGGTGGCTTTTTGGTTTTTATAAATGAAAAACATATTGAAAAATAATTTACAAATAAAAAGATTAAAAAACATTAGCCATTAGTTGTATACCTACTCTAGAATGTTTGGAGTATGTAGTGTATATGTGCTTTCATAATTGGGCTAAAATGTGCACAGGCAAATAAGGTTATTGTACTGTTGGTGGTCATACAAAGTGAAAGGTGCTTCCAGCTGACATGGTGTTAGGTAGATGACTAAATTCCTTGTTTGGTGGACTTTTCCTTTAGGATCATGAAAGGATTTGGTACTGCCTTTGTTTGTACCATATAAATATATGAATAAATAAAAATAAATATATTTTCCATGTTTCACAAAGTAGTAGTAACTAATGTTGTTAAGTTGCGTGTGTACACTTCCTGCTGAAATACGACTTTTTGCTCAATAAAGAACAGACCCTGACTTTTCTGGAGAACTGATTTCAGCTTCCACATAATTCACCATGATATTTAAATGATTTATCATGTCTTACCTGGCCCTTTATTATATGCATAAAGCGTGACATCAATTCTGGACACTCCAAAAGAAAATGGAAGTGGTTGAAGATAATCTTTGGATTCCTAAAAAAGAGGAGACAAAGGGATGAACAGAGCGAGAAACAAGAGAACAAATTGAGAGAACAAAGAGATAAAAATGGAAATAAATGAACAGGGAAAAAAGTTGCTGGATCAGTACCCAGAAGGGATGTAACGATGCATCGCGAGAACCCCTTTTCAAAGAGCATAAGGCGTAATCTACCTATCTATCTCTAGCAAACAGAATAATGTCTAAAAGCTGCTGTGTGGTGAAATGTTCTACCAATAAGTTAAAGAACCAGAACTAAGTTTTCAAAATCTGACAAACTGAAAAAACACTTTTAAGACTTCTAAAACTTTTAAGAGGACAAAAGTGGATATTAGCAAACATTAGCTTGCTAGCATTAGCTTGCTAACAGCCAACAGGGGGCAGTGTGGATGTGAGATCTCAGCTTCTGTCTGAGAATGATGATATGCTGATCTTCCTTAAAACAACATCTACATTCATATAGATATACATATGCATTGTTTTGCACATTTTACCACGGATAAATAAAAAGGGATTCTCTTTAATATGTTAAAGATAAGAGAAATGTATTTTGTTGTACACTAAAAAAATACATTCCTCTCTTCTCTTAGAAATGTATTTTGTAGTATATATATATATATATATATATATGAACATATTAACATATTAAAGAGAATCCCTTTTTATTTATCCAAGGTAAAATGTGCAAGACAGTGCATATGTATATCTATATGAATATGCAATCTATGCAATTAATGTATATATATATATATATATATATATATATATATATATATATATATATATATATATATATATATACACATATATATATATATATATACACATATACATGCATTGCATAGATTGCGTTATGCATAGATTGTGTTTTGCTGTTACATTTTTTGTCAATGAAATCATTAAAGAATCTTTTTCTGAAAGCTCATTCTGTTAAAATAAACCCTATGGTTAACCCTGTATGGGAAACTGTATCAAAGCGTGGGTTGAGTGTATCTAACAGCCAGTCTGTGGGTGTGGGGAGGTTGAAGTACTGCAGAGGACCACACTGACTCACCTGGTTACAAAACACTTGAGCACCTCGTCATGCTTGCAGACAAACTCAATAAAGCGAGGAGACGTCATTCTGCGTAAGGAAAGAGAGGTGAAGAGGGAGGAAGATGAAGTTAGAAAGCAAAAGATTAATTCCCTCTCAACAAGAGCATCAATGACTAGATCATCATTTCTATCTTCTATGGCAAAATCTACTACTTTGAAAACGATATTGGATCATAAAAGAAAACATCACTTGCTGATGGAAAGCAGAATAAACAGGGTGACCGCAAACATGTAAATAATAAGCTTATATTGGCTGATAAATAAGCATCATTAATGATCTTATTGCAAATAATTATGGAACTGTAAATGGGTTTAAAGAAAGAGAGAGAGTGTGTGTGTGTGTGTGTGTGTGTGTGTGTGTGTGAGGTTGATCGCTGGTCATGACAATTAAGATAAGACCTGGGACCAGTTACCTCACATGCTCTAGGCTTACACGTCACAATAGGATGCATGTTTTGGGGGAAAAATCCAGCATTTTTACCTTTTTGACCATATTAAACTATGTTATACTGTATTACAAGTGGAGCTTTAGTAAAGGCAAAAATAATGTTTTAATTAGGGCACTACGGATTTGATCCTTAATGAGGTGAAATACGTCTTTCCGACTCTCTACCATGATGAAATGGATAACTGACGTCCTAGTTTGAATCCGAGAGTCTTACTGTGCTCCTCATGTAACTAGACAGACATACCAAGCACTGAGTGTAAATCTTGTGTTTTGAATGTTAATACTATCATACTGTTGGTGATGTTGGTGTTATTTTGCAGTGCTGGGAACAGATGTAACATTGCAACCCAGAGGTCTGCACTCCTCCCTGGCTCTCTGAAGCTTTGTCCTGCTGTTGTCTGGCAGAAGCAGCGGTGTCAGTAGCAAAGAGGTCTCCGTGACCGCCACTAGACAATATTCCTACAGTTTCACTTTAACCAAATTCACTTTTAATATTACTGTATGTTGCAACGAACACTATTAAAGTAAACAGGATGGTCAAGGTGGTAGTACAGCATTAGTATTTGTGGCTATGGTTGAAGCAGAAGTCTGAGCCCCCCAAAAAGGGCATTTAAGATGGAAACGATTGCAATGTGCAGTACCAAAACCATATATTTCTCGTCATATTGATATTGATGAGATATGACAGCTGACGGACGAAGTTTGAGCACAGACCCTTGTGGCATCTGACAGGAGCAGCACATATAGAAGGCTTGGATCACAGCACTGAGCCGACTGGCTGTCATGGAGATGACATCCTCCCCATCGGCATACACCTCTGTTTCCATGACTTTCTGAGGGTCCAACAAGGAGGGCAACTTTGGCGTGGAACCAGAGTGATCGACCTCCCGCTGTTTGAGAAGCAGAGTTGCTATCTCACTGCTTGAAGAAGAGGACGATGGGTTCTTCCTGTTCCTGTCGAGCTCTGTAGAGATAAGGACCAGCCACTCGTCCAGGGAGTGCCACAGCAGCTCCAACGGCTGCAGATGGACAGACAGGAGGTGACAGGCACACAGGAGCAAAGAGAAAACAAAGGGAGTGATCCATGAACACATTACAAGAGAGTGACTTCTGGCCTTCAGGGTTTTTGCAGGTTAACAAAGCTTCATTCAGATTTTACTAAAGGTCATTATTAGGGCCAATATGTTGGATCAATATGTTGTGTTATTTTTGTTACTTGAGTGATCAAACCCTTAAAAAAAAAAAAGAGTCCTGCATGATTTGAATGTTATTTGGGTTTATGCTAGAGCAGGACCTTGCAAAGTCTTACAACAATTTTTAGAAAGGGTATTTTAAGAATCATTAAATCTTCCACATCAGCTAGCTTTCTTTATTTTTTCAATTTCATCAAAGTTAGAGCTCGCAAACTGATGTGCAGTCATGTGTCATAGACAGCCAAAAGACTATCGTAGCTAATTCCTCCTCACTTTGGTAAAGATATTTTAGAAGTGAAATCAGACAGAGTAGTGTAAATGCAAATCAAACACTCAAAACCTCAAGATGATATAGAGTCTATTTTGGGTTGGACAGTATTTAAATATAGAGGATAGTATTAAGTTTGACATACTTACAGAGATTGTGCTATTCCATCTATAGAGTTCTGGACATCATGACGAGTTTTGTTCATGCCGCCATTTTGGCAGAAAAAGTATAATCAAAATGAAGGTGCCAGCATTCATTTGCTGGTGGTATAGCTTATGGCAACAGCAGCCTACATGTCGAAGCATCCTCTGACAAGATACTGAACCCCAAATTCCTCTGATGCTGTGTTCATCGTCGTGTGAATGAATTCCTGATGGTGGCAGGTGGCACCATGTAGGGCAGCCTTTGCCACCAGTATGAATGTGTGTGAATGTGTGTGAATGGGTAAATGAGCGCATCTGTAGTGTACAGAGCTTTGAGTGGTCACTTAAACTAAAAAAGCACTATACAAGTGCAGTCCATTTACCTTTTAATGTCAAGGTGTCAGAGTTCACTGTGCACATTAAATCAAAGGAGATTGAAGCCTATATTGAAACACATATTGGATTAAACATTACTGATCCCTATATTGCTATTGGTTGATTTCATGATTCGAAATGGACAACGTTGCAGACCTGCAGTGCCTAGACATCTACAGGAAACCTTCCCTTTTCCTACTCCGGAGAGTCCATGAAAACCAACAAAAGCCCGGAGGGGTATAGATGGACGAAATCTGGTTTTGTGAATAACATTTGGCTTTGGAGTCTATTAGATAAAACTGCTTGTTGTCACTAGAAGGGTATGTGTTGCTTGAATGTTAGCATAAGTAATGGGCAGTGTAATATCACAGATGTGGTGTTAACCAGTCAGTATCTTCAATAGAGTTACACATATAATTACTGAATTTTGAAAGGCACTATCTCATAAATGAAATGACGGCAGCAGTTATCATAAGAGTGCCATTAAGTGTTAAATACAGGTGAATTATGCCTAAAGAGTAAATGACCCTCCGTTGAAGTCATGGGTGGTGGTCAGGAATGATTAGTTGTGTAAATATTATATTGATGCACTGTATGGTATGAAGTGATCACTGCACAATGAGAACCTGTTGTTCGTGAGGTCCAATACACACTTTTTCTGTTCATTTCTAGCTGTCTTTAAGCGATTGTTCTGGCTTCCCGGCACACAACAGCTATCCTTGCTCACTCTTTACTGTAGAAATACAGCAGACATTTCCACTGCAAGTGCTTTCTGCTAATATGGTGGTGTTTTTATTTCGAGTGATTGTGTGATGTCAACTACATTTGTTGTGTCAGGAGATGGAAGTGGTAAATTATTGTGCAGACCTGCTTTATGACAATATTGGATTGGAAGGAACTTGACAGATATATTCTGATATAAATACATAAAGTTATAAATAAAAATATTATGACATGCTGTAGATCTAGATCACAACAAAAAGTGCCATGTAGCATTGAATATGATATGATCCATATTGCCCAACCATTTTCAGATGAAACATTAAATATCAGACTAAATCATCTATCAGATTTTCTATCAGTGGGAGATGAAATTGAAACACCTGGCTACATTGCCGACAAGATTATGAGATTGCAGGGTTCAAGAGATCATATTTCCCAAATTTCAACATGTCAATGTATTTGACATGCAAGGGCTTATGATTAACTGCAAATGATAAAAATGTCCATGGCTCACATCAAAGACAGCAGAACCTGTCCAGGAACATTCATCTTTTTGTATCGTCGCCACCTCCATCTGTCTCGCACACATCTGCAACCAATACAGTCAATTCTTATTGGAGCTGTTTAAGTTCAAAGGACATACAGTACAGTCAAGCCGGTATGATCATGTGCAGCTGTTACCAACTATCTTCCAATAAAAGAAGCAATTAACTAAATAATGTTCCTCTATTCCCCAAGTGCTGCGTTGTTGCTAACACCAGAACATTCTGAAGGCAGATATATATTTTCAAACCCAAAGTCCTTTTAAGACTGCAGTAAGCAATATTTTCATATTAACAAAGGCTTGCATGACTGTGACTACATAGTAACAAAAATAGTACATTGCATTGATCAATTGTTGTGCACTTCTCTACCTATATTGTATAATGTCCCTACCAAATATACATGGAATTAAATTAAACAACAAATATTTATCTCTAACTCTGCAGCATTGTGGAGCTTTTTAAAGTCTTTTGGCTTGTTGTTTTAGTTCACTCTCACCACTCTCATCAATCTCAAAAGTAAACACTCAAAAGCTGACAGTCAGCACTTAAACCATGCAGTGACTGTTGAGGACAACTTCTATATTTCAGAGCTATAAATAAATAAATAAACAAAAATCGACCACAATTTTTTTAACATTAACGTTTTTGAGAATAGGCACTAAAGTAAAAAAAAAAAATGCAGTTAGTGCCCTCTGGTGGACAAACATGAGAGACACTGATTCAAAATGTCTTCAATATTTCTGCAGTGACATTTTCTGTCACCTTGGTCAATTGCCATAGTTTTGAGATACAGTATATAAAATATATAAAATGCCATTTAGGTTTGTGTTAGTGAAGATCTTTGATCAGTTGACACTACACTACAGTCAATAAAAAACACTGGAGTGGCAAAAAACAGTGTGTACATTTTCTTTTTACTTTTTGCTTTGATAGTTGATTTATGCAGTACTTTACAAGTACAAATCAATATTTTAAAAGTGTATCAGTTTTGTTATAATTAAACTGAAAATGTTTTGAAAATAAAGAGCATACACTACCTTCATCCCAGCAGCCTACTGAGTGGTTCTTGCAGCACATATAGCTCACAATATACTGTATACACAGCTCCTACTAACCTTAAAGACCTGGCTGCGAGGCGTCTTGTTGCCATTGTAGCCCATGTCATTGCCATTGTTGGGTGATGAAGGCCCCAGGCGGAACACATGGCAGAAAATACGAACAATCCTCAGCAGACTCTTCATTTGAGCTTCATAACTGCTGGACAGGCTAAGGATGTACAGAAATAAAATTAGCAACTGTCAGACACATCTCACCACTACCAGCAATCAATCTGTAATGCAGCTACATAACATCAAGCAGAAGCTGCAATACACAAAATATCTAGTGACCTGCGGTTTCGGCCATCTTGCCACCCCCCCCTACACACACATACACACTTAGATTAGACTGTGTAGATCTCTAGACTATATTGCGTTTTTTGTTTGCTTTACTTGGTTTATTTAGAATAAATACCTTTTTGGAATACACATGCTGTCCATTTAATGTTATACACTATGAACGATGTGTTAGCCTCTTCGATGAAAATAATTCCAAATTCCTTCAACCACTACTTAATATGAATATGGTAGTTTTAATATAATTAATTTAATTATTAATCAGTGTTCCAAATTGATAGTTTAGTAACTTTATGAGACTGATTTAGGTGAATTGGCACTTTTGAATTTAATCTTTTCTCTATTTTACAGAGTGGTGCCCCATCTCGAGGTGACTGAGTAAATCAAATCATATCATTTATTATTATAATTATGTCTGATAATGATTAATAATTATGATAGCTATCTAACTGCAGTTTTGAACAGTGAGACCATGTTGCTCAGGTTCACCCTTACATATTTGATTTCCCCATGGGAGGGATAGCATTCATGGTAATGCCCTTTACAACATAAATGGTGCCCCGTTGCAAGGTATCATTGATTTGTATGCTATGCGTTTAGAGGTATCCATACACTTATTTTGGGACATTTTATAATCCCTACAGATCTATCCAACACAGCCACTGAACTCAAGGAAAAAGAGGCAATGTACCCATATTGTTAGGTTAGGGTATTTTGGTTGTAATGTTACTTATATTGAACTTTGCTTATGTTAATAATCAAAGTCGATTATGTTTTTCAATGTTTATCTAGGTAATAACTGATCATACTTTAGAGGATGACAGGATAGTAATCATTAAGTGCTTTCCTGTTGCTGTTGCTTGTTCATTAATGCAGTGCTGCTAAAGCTGTTCATTCCTCCCAAAGACAAGCAGGTTAGGTTAAATGGTGATTCTAAATTGCCCAAGGTGTGAATGTCAGTCTGGCTACCTGTGCAGACTGTACCCGCCCCATGCACGATGTCAGCTGGGATTAGCTCTGGTTCGGATAAGCGATTTCACATTATGATAAATGAATGAATACCTGAGAAGCTTGTGTCCATTGGTGGTAGCCACTTCAGCAAGACTTGTCAAGATCCTCTGGTAATGACTGTCACTCTGCTGAGAGACATGCTCCAGAACCTGTCTGAGCTACACAGACACGCAGACACACACACATCAACAGATGTGTCTACAAAGGGCTTATCACTGAATGTAAAGACTCACTGGTCATACCATGTTCTCTTTCATATCATCATTTTGTGTCATCTGGATGAGGGTCTGGAAAAGTCTGCTGTGGTGCTGGATGAGGATCTCACATGTCTCCCCATATCCACCCTGAACACACAAGGTGGGACAGAAACCACATGAACTTAACAACACACGACTAGGACCAGAGATATACTTGCTGGTAACTAGGAGTTTGTGTGTGCATGGCAGCTTTCTTCCTGTTCGCTGTGTGTGTTTAGAGCATTAGTTGTGTGTGTTCGTCGCTAGAAATTATGCCATGCGTCTGCAAGATGCAAGACAGCAGTGTATGAGTAGTACGCACTCATTTTCACGACATGCTTTCAAGAAATAGTTCAGATTTTTTTGAAGTGGGGTAGTTTGAATCGCCACCTTATCGTGGTGGAGGGGTTTGTGTGCCTCAGTGATCCTGGGAGCTGTGTTGTCGGGAGCAATAGCTCCTGGTAAGGTCTCCCAAGGCAAAGTGGTCCCAGGGGAGGGGCCAGACTAAGAGCGATTCAAAGACCCTTATGAAGCGGGATCATTTAAACCAGTGTACCTTGCCCGGCACGGGTAAACCGGGGCCCCCTCCTGGAGCCAGACCCGGGAGGGGAGCGCGCAGGCGAGCGTCTGGTGGCCGGGCCTTTGTCCACGGGGCCCGGCCGGGCTCAGCCCGAAAAGACTACGTGGTCCTGCCGACCTGTGGGCCCACCACCCGCAGACTCAGGCATTAGGGTCGGGTGCGCAGAGAGTTGGGCGGCAGGCAAAGGCGGGGACCTGGGCGTGCTGACCCCCGGCTCCAGCGGCTAGCTCTGGGGACGTGGAACGTCACCTCGCTGGCGGGGAAGGAGCCCGAGCTTGTGCGGGAGGTGGAGCGTTACCAACTAGAAATAGTTGGGCTCACCTCCACGCATAGCGTGAGCTCTGGAACCAAACTCCTGGAGAGAGGCTGGACTCTCTCCTTTTCCGGAGTTGCCCAGGCTGAGCGCCGCTGTGTTGGAGTTCTCCCCGAGGAACGAGAGGGTCGCCTCCTTGCGGCTGCAAGTCGCAGGGAGAAGGTCTCTGACTGTTGTCTGTGCTTATGCACCAAACAGTAGTTCGGAGTACTCGGCCTTCTTGGAGTCTCTGGGTGGTGTCCTGGAAGGGGTACCATCTGGGGACTCTATTGTTCTTCTGGGAGACTTCAACGCTCACGTGGGTAACAATGATGGTATCTGGAGGGGGGTGATTGGGAGGAACGGCCTGCCCGATCTAAACCCGAGTGGTGTTCTGTTATTGGACTTCTGTGCTAGTCACGGATTGTCCATAATGAACACCATGTTCGAACATAGAGTTGTTCATAAGTGTACCTGGTACCAGAGCACTCTAGGCCAAAGATCGATGATCGATTTCATTATCGTGTCATCAGATCTGCGGCCGCATGTTTTGGACACTCGGGTGAAGAGAGGAGCAGAGCTGTCAACTGATCACCACCTGGTGGTGAGTTGGATCAGGTGGCGGGGGAGGATGCTGGACAGACCTGGCAAACCCAAACGTGTAGTGAGGGTGAACTGGGAACGTCTAGCGGAGGCCCCTGTCTGCAGGGTCTTCAACTCACGCCTCCGGAAGAATTTTTCCAGCATCCCGGGTGGGGCTGGGGACATGGAGTCCGAATGGGCCATGTTCAAAGCCTCAATTGTTGACGCGGCTGGAAGGAGTTGTGGCCTGAAGGCGGTCAGTGCCTGTCGTGGCGGCAACCCAAGAACCCAAGGTTAAGAAGTGAGGGAGGCCGTCAAGCTGAAGAAGGAGGCCTTCCGGTCTTGGCTGGCCGAGGAGTCTCCGGAAGCAGCGGGCAGGTACCGTTTGGCCAGAAGGGCTGCAGCTGCGGGTATGGGAGGAATTCGGGGAGGCCATGGAGAAGGACTTTCGGTCGGCCTCAAAGAGGTTCTGGAAAACCGTCAGGCGACTCAGGAAGGGAAAGCAGGGCTTGTCCCAAGCTGTGTTCAGCGGGGGAGGAGACCTGCTGACCCGACCTGGGGATGTCCTTAGACGGTGGAAAGAACACTTTGAGGAACTCCTTAATCCAGCCAAAACGTCCTCCGTAGAGGAGGCAGAGTCTGAAGACTCGAGGGAAGACTCATCAATATCCCTGGCAGAGGTCGCCGAGGTAGTTAAAAAGCTGCCCGCCGGCAAGGCGCCAGGGTTAGATGAGATTCGCCCTGAGATGCTGAAGGCTCTGGACACTGTTGGGTTGTCATGGCTGACACGCCTCTTCAATGTCGCGTGGAGGTCTGGGACAGTGCCAGTGGAGTGGCAGACCGGGGTGGTGGTTCCCATTTTCAAAAAGGGGGACCGGAGGGTGTGTTCCAATTACCGTGGAATCACACTTCTCAGCCTCCCCGGGAAAGTCTACTCCAGGGTGCTGGAAAGGAGGCTACGGCCGATTGTCGAACCTCAGATTCAGGAGGAACAATGCGGCTTTCGTCCTGGCCGTGGAACAACGGACCAGCTCTTTACCCTTTCGAGGCTCCTGGAGGGGTCATGGGAGTTTGCCCATCCAGTCTACATGTGTGTTGTGGATTTGGAGAAGGCTTATGACCGTGTCCCTCGGGGAGTCTTGTGGGGGGTACTGCGGGAGTATGGGGTACCGGGTTCGTTGCTACGAGCTATCCAGTCCCGACAATAACCAAAGTGAGAGCTGTGTCCGCATACTCGGCACAACGTCAAACACGTTCCCAGTGGGTGTTGGCCTCCGCCAGGGTTGCCCCTTGTCTCCGATTCTGTTCGTGGTCTTCATGGACAGGATCTCAAGGCGCAGCCGGGGGGAGGAAGGGATCCGGTTTGGTGACCTTAGAATTGCATCTCTGCTTTTTGCAGATGATGTGGTTCTTTTGGCCTCAGACCTCCAGCACTCACTGGGGCGGTTTGCAGCCGAGTGCGAAGCGGTTGGGATGAGAGTCAGCACCTCCAAGTCTGAGGCCATGGTTCTCTGCCGGAAAACGGTGGACTGCCCCCTCTGGTTGGGGAGAGAGGTACTGCCTCAAGTGAAGGAGTTCAAGTATCTCGGGGTCTTGTTCACAAGTGAGGGTAGAATGGAACGTGAGATGGACAAGTGGTTTGGTGCGGCGTCAGCAGTGATGCGGGCGTTGTACCGGACCGTTGTGGTGAAGAAGGAGCTGAGCCTGAAGGCAAAGCTCTCGATTTACCGGTCCATCTACGTTCCAACCCTCACCTATGGTCATGAGCTTTGGGTAGTGACTGAAAGAACGAGATCGCGGGTACAAGCGGCCGAAATGAGCTTCCTCCGTACTAGGGTGGCTGGGCTCAGCCTTAGAGATAGGGTGAGGAGCTCAGACATCCGGAGGGAGCTCGGAGTAGAGCCGCTGCTCCTTCGCGTCGAAAGGAGCCAGTTGAGGTGGTTTGGGCATCTGGTAAGGATGCCTCCCGGGCGCCTCCCGTTAGAGGTGTTCTGGGCACGTCCAACTGGTAGGAGGCCCCGGGGAAGACCCAGAACACGGTGGAGGGATTATATCTCCCTCCTGGCCTGGGAACGCCTCGGGTCCCCCAGGAGGAGCTGGACGTTGTGGCTGGGGAGAGGGGCGCCTGGAATGCCCTGCTTAGCCTGCTGCCCCTGCGACCTGGCCGGACGAGAATGGATGGATGGATAAAGTATGTGGGCGTGGCATGGTGGTGAATTTTGAGTATTCACCATGAAAAGGAAGTTGTGCCCAAATTTCTCATGTGTGATGAGAGTCCAGATCTGAACACATTAGCATGTCAATATTGACACATAGTGCCCCCTGTTGGTTGTGTCGGCCGAGTCCTGCATGCACCCCAACATGCGTGGAGATGCGGGGACCGTTCAACCCTGCTTACAGCTTTAATAAGGGGGAGAGCATCAAGGGCAAGGATCAGCGAGGACTCTATTGGAATTGAAGGAATTACTATTATCATTTTTTACTAAATGAATTCGCTTTTTGTAAGCTTTATCAAACGCGCCAAAATGAAGATTAGTGAGGGGGTAGTGAAATGTCCACGCGGTTGCAGGACTCGTAATCTGATAAACGAATTACTTCAGGTGAAGGTATTTATGCCAGAGTACGGACCTAAGAGGGAAAAGCGTTTAGTGAGTAAATTGTTAAAAGGTGGGTAAAAAAACTTCACCTGCACACAGAGATCCAGCGGAGTGATTCCATTCCTGTCAGCAAGGTATTTGGCACCCCGAGAGAGCAGGATCTGCGCTGTATCTCTTTGGCCATGGCTACAGAATGACAATGGCATAATATGATAATAATAATAATAATAATAATATAAATACTAGAAACTATTTTAGAATATTACAATCAAATATTTCAGGTTATTTAAGTATTCTGACATGTGGACGAATACGTGTTTAGACCCAACTCCTGTTTGGTAAGTTATTTTCTAATATAAAAAAATAGTCTGAGACTTTTGGAAGTATATATGAATCTGTGCATCTCTACTGAACAGTTACAATCATGTAGCAAGAGAGATGAGGAGCGAACACAATATGAATCTTCATCAGTACAATAAAATCAGTGATGGCATCACCTGCAGGCAAAATAAAGAGGCGTGGCTCCAGAGACGTTGGGCCGGTTGATGTCAGCGCCACTGTCCAGAAGACACAACACCGTCTAAGTAGATACAACACAACCTCATATCACATACTGGTAGGACGGTACATCATCTACCTTCAAGTTTTACATCAATTATTTTGGGGTCTACGTTATCATTATGGAATGGCTAAATCGTCAAAAGGATAACAGGTTATAAGACAAGGAAATCAATTGAATGGATAATATCCAGTATATAATTAATATTTCTGAAGGAAGAAGCTTGGAGAGGAGCTCCATCCACTAACCTGTGTGAATAGCGGAAGGATGTGCTGGCTTAGCACTGTGGTGATGCTATTCAACACACACATCTGTCATATCTCATCCAAATATCAGCTTCGAACTAGGGCTGGGCGATATATCCATATAAAAATATATCAATATATTTTTAAATGTGACCATATCACCATATCGATACAGTTCCTTTTTCTTTCTTTATATATAAATGCTGCCCTTACTAGGGTTTGTCATATTTCGTTTTTTTTGTAATGTTTGTTATTCTTTTCTCATATAAATATATTTATTTCAGAAATAGAAATAGCCTATTTTATTTCATAGACTATTTTTATTTTAAATATGAATTTATTTAAATGTGCACTATATGGAGTTTTGATTTAAAAAAGAAAGGTAATCCTGTTGTTCTACAGTATTTATGTTCACTTAAATAAATGGTTTCAAAAAAACTACTTGTGACATGTCATATTTGGCTTTGACTGAACATTTGCTCTCACTTTGCAATAAAAATATCGGGATATATATCGTATATTGAAATTAAGCCTAAATCTATCGGGATATGACTTTTGGTCCATGTAGCCCAGCCCTACTTCAAATCCTGGCAGGACTGGCTGGCATTACAACACTGTCTTGGCCAATTTTACAATCTTAGGTGCTGTAAAGAGTAGCCCTCCAGTTCAAACCACAGCTCCAGCCATTACCAAGTTGTGATTCAGCTCACAATGGCTATGGCTGCCATTACAGCTTCCCCACAAATATGGATCAATGTGAATGCAAAAAGTGTTGTGCGGCAACACAAAAGTAGTTAAGAAATACATTTCCTACATGACTGTACACCTAATCGATTAAATTGATTAAAAGCGATAAATAGTTCCAACTAATTTAATCATTGATTAGTTGGCTCTCCATTATGAGGCATGGCATCATACATGTTATATTCTGCCACCTTGGGCAGGATAATTGGGGAAATACCTTCAATCTGCTTTCTCTCTGTTCTGTGATAAGTCAATGGAGCTGGATCACTGACACAGCCAAATAATGCAAATGCTAACGCCTAGCTACACTGATCTACGACAACATAGAGAGGCAACAGACAGGAAGGTATTTCTTTTCAAATTGACCTCTAATCATGCTTTTGTCCATCTAAATGGACACGTTTGTCGTGGACAGCAGATTTAGCTCATTAGGTGAAATAAAGACAAAGCTACAACTTTTTGTTGTCAGGGCTTTATCTATATTTGCCTTATAATCAGCAATTACTAACTTCAATAACAAGGTCTGTTTTTATTACATGTATTTGTAAATGTTTATTAGAGAACTCTACAAGAAGACACAGAATATATTTTGTTTTTTGAATAAAATACGACTACAATTTTGCCATTTTGTTTTTAACCCCATTAACAACTGATGAATCAAAGTGATAATGAAAAGATTTTTGGACCATCAAAATAGTTGTTTGTGTCAGTCCAAGACTGAAGTGGCTGGATTGATAAAGCCTATGCTCTAACTAGGCTAAAAATACAGATACTTTCAATTAAATAAATATTTTATTATTATATTTTAAATATAATATTGTCTCACAGTTTTGTGTCCATTCTGACAGGCTACATGTAGGGCTGTTTGGCCCATGGCGTCCTCCACATCCACGTTGGACACATGCTGGACCAGGTCATGGAGGAGCTCTGTCCTCCCGTTCACTGCCAACCAGTGGATCTGCAGCACACATTCAAATCAATGGGTATGGCATGAAAGTTTCAAGAGCAATGTTACCAAAGCATCAAAATACGACAAATATGTCCAAATATGTTTTTTAATCTATTAAACAGTAATATGAAAAGGCCTGACACAATAACAATTTTGTGAGAAGATATATTGTCCCAGAAATTATCATGATAAACAATATTATCATAACCATTTTATGCCACCGATATAATATTAATAGGATTATAATGCAAACAATAAATATGGACTGCTAAACTTAAACACTTTCATGTTTACAGCTTGTGAAGATAAAGAAAATCAAATCCATGCTGAAACCTATTTAGATATATTTTTAAAAATCTCTACTACTTAAAAGGATTATGAAACTCAAACTGCAATTTATGAACCAGTTTATAGTGGTTTCTCTAGTCAGCTGATATTTTTGCTGTCATGTACAGTCAACAAGCAGCCTGGTTTCTGTAGGCAGGGTAGTGGATTACAGAGACTTGATCCCACAAGTAGCTCTCTCCTGGAGAACTCTGATTCCTGACTGACAGGCAGCTTCGCCTGAAGCAGCAGGATGAAAGCACAGATCTCTGCACAGATTGATGCATCCTCTGGTTTAATATAACTGCAACCAAAGTCTGACTGAAACAAACACACTTTTTGTTCTGTGGAGAAAAGATCCACTCCGTCTGTCTCTCCCCCACAAGTTTGTCCCTCCGTTAAATATTAAACATATGAACACATATTATCTTTACTTCACCTGGTTGACTGTGTGTGGGAGCTGCCTAGTCACAGTGAAACTCCCACACTGAGAGCAGACGGGAAGACAGAAACAGCTCGAGCAGAGACGACAGTAAAACCTGTCTCATATCTCTTTTTCTGTTCATTGGGCTTAGGTGCTGTGAAAACATACTAAAGCACTGCACCCATGTCTAAAACCTGCTGTTTGTCTGGCATCATGTTGGCTATAGTGCTGGTGACATTATTAAATTAACAAAGCTGAATGTAACCACAATGGGCAATATTGAGGTAAGCGTAATTATTGTGGGCATGATTTTGTAATTATCGACATGTCTAAATATGAACAAGACGACAACATTAGGCTTGATACTTATTAATCATATATATATATATATATACATTCTATCATATGTAGGGTTGTATGCGATAAACCGATGCGACCGGATATTCGGTTTAACAAGTGAGAGATACGGCTGCATCGGTAGAGCCTCCTCAATCGATTCAAATCAGCCATGAATTCCTAGATTAATTGGTTGTAGAGTCATGGATCTCTAAAACAACACGAGAGCTGAAGCTGCTAGCGAAACGGTTCTCGCACAATGGGTATCTCCGGTCTCTCCCAAGTCTCTTATTTTGCTTCCCAGCTTCTCTCACTTGCGCCGTTCACTTGTGAAACGTTTTAACACACATGAGAAGTCCTTTATTTCCTCTGAACACACATGAAGCGACGTCCGCTTCTACTGACGGCGGCAGCTGGATCAGCTGTCAGTCACTTTAACAGCTGTAGACATGAACTACACCGCGTTCCAAATTATTACGCAAATTGTATTTAAGTGTCATAAAGATTACATGTTTTGTTTTTCAATTAAACTCATGGATGGTATTGTGTCTCAGGGCTCTTTGGATCACTGAAATCAATCTCAGACACCTGTGATAATTAGTTTGCCAGGTAAGCCCAATTAAGGAAAAACTACTTAAGAAGGGCGTTCCACATTATTAAGCAGATGACCATTTCCAAGCAATATGGGAAAGAAAAAGGATCTCTCTGCTGCCGAAAAGCATGAAATAGTTCAATGCCTTGGACAAGGTATGAAAACCTTAAATATTTCACGAAAACTTAATCGTGATCATCCTACTGTTAAGAGATTTGTGGCTGATTCAGAGCACACACGGGTTCGTGCAGATAAAGGCACAATGAGGAAGGTTTCTGCCAGACAAAAACATCGGATTAAGAGAACAGCTTCTAAAATGCCATTATAAAGTAGCAAAAATATATTTGAAGCTGCTGGTGCCTCTGGAGTCCCACGAACATCAAGGTGTAGGATCCTCCAGAGGCTTGCAGTTATGCGTTATTCTATCAGTTATTCTATTCGGCCACCCCTAACCAATGCTCACAAGCAGAAACGGCTGCAGTGGGCCCAGAAATACATGAAAACGAATTGTCAAACAGTCTTGTTCACTGATGAGTGCCGTGCAACCCTGGATGGTCCAGATGGATGGAGTAGTGGATGGTTGGTGTACGGCCACCATGTCCCAACAAGGCTGTGACGTCAGCAAGGAGGTGGCGGAGTCATGTTTTGGGCCGAATCATGGGGAGAGAGCTGGTCGGCCCCTTTAGGGTCCCTGAAGGTGTGAAAATGACCTCTGTAAAGTATTTGGAGTTTCTGACTGACCACTTTCTCCCATGGTACAAAAAGATTAACCGTGCTTTCAGTAACAAAATCATCTTCATGCATGACAATGCACCATCTCATGCTGCAAGGAATACCTCTGCATCATTGGCTGCTATGGGCATAAAATGAGAGAAACTCATAGTGTGGCCCCCATCCTTCCCTGATCTCAACCCTATTGACAACCTATGGAGCATCCTCAAGCAAAAGATCTATGAGGGTGGGAGGCATTTCACATCCAAACAGCAGCTCTGGGAGGCTATTCTGACATCCTGCAAAGAAATTCAAGCAGAAACTCTCCAAACACTCACAAGGTCAATGGATGCAAGAATTGTGAAGCTGCTATCAAATAAGGGCTTCTATGTTAAAATGTAACTTGACCTGTTAAGATGATTTTGATTGAAATAGCTTTTGATTTCAGTAAATATGACCTCCGAATGCTGGAAAATCCAAAAATGAGCATTTTCAGTTCTTAAAAACCTATAAAATGTTATAAAAACTCTGTCGTGCGTAATAATGTGGAACAGTGCATTTTAAGTTTTTTATTTTTAAAAAAATACTGTTATCATTGGGAGGTTTGTCCAATCACATTAGAATTAATTAAACTAACGGTTGATGACTTAAATTATGCTGACTGTCATTTGCATCGACTATTTAGGAAAATCGGAGAAAAAACTCAGTTGCATAATAATTTGGAACACAGTGTAATAATAATAATAATAATAATAATCAGCTGTCAGTTGGCTTTAACAGCTGTAGACATGAACTAATAATAATAGGTGTTTTCTCTGTTTAACAAACAGCTGCACATGAATAACAACCTGCATTGTGTATTTATACTGTGAACTGTGTCCTGCTTAGGGGCACAGGAATGCCTTTATGTCATTGTTTTTTTTCATTATTATTTGCGTCTGTATATAGACGATCCTGGTGATAAATTCATTATTTAATATCCCAGAACATGATTGTGTTGTCCGTTGAACACCGGCCAATGTTTTATTAGGTTAGATAATTATGGTAAAATGTAAATGATGTCACTCATATCAAACTTACACTCAGGAATGATCAGCCTCACATGGGACTGATGAAAATGTTTCACTCTTTGTTTCATTGCAGCCATTTGCTAGAATAATTTATTAAAATTTTATTTTTTTTTTCTCATGAATGTACACTCAGCACCCCATCTTGTCAGAAAAAAAACAGAAAGGTAGACATTTTTGCAAATTTATTAAAAAAGAAAAACTGAAATATCACATGGTCATAAGTATTCAGACCCTTTGCTCAGTACTGAGTAGAAGCACCTTTTTGAGCTAGTACAGCCATGAGTCTTCTTGGGAATGATGCAACAAGTTTTTCAAACCTGGATTTGGGGTTTCTCTGCCATTCTTCCTTGCAGATCCTCTCCAGTTCTGTCAGGTTGGATGGTGAACGCTGGTGGACAGACATTTTCAGGTCTCTCCAGAGATGCTCAATTGGGTTTTGGTCAGGGCTCTGGCTGGGCCATTCAAGAATGGTCACAGAGTTGTTCCGAAGCCACTTATTTGTTATTTTAGCTGTGTGCTTCGGGTCGTTGTCTTGTTGGAAGGTGAACCTTCGGCCCAGTCTGAGGTCCTGAGCAATCTGGAACAGGTTTTCTTCCGGGATATCTCTGTACTTGGCCGCATTCATCTTTCCTTCAATTGCAACCAGTCGTCCTGTCCCTGCAGCTGAAAAACACCCCATAGCATGATGCTGCCACCACCATGCCTCACTGTTGGGATGGTATTGGGCAGGTGATGAGCAGTGCCTGGTTTTCTCCACACATACCTCTTAGAATTAAGGCCAAAAAGTTAAATCTTGGTCTCATCAGACCAGAGAATCTTATTTCTCATAGTCTGGGAGTCCTTCATGTGTTTTTTGGCAAACTCTATGCAGGCTTTCATATGTCTTACACTGAGGAGAGGCGTCTGTCGGGCCACTCTGCCATAAAGCCCCGATTGGTGGAGGGCTGCAGTGATAGTTGACTTTCTGGAACTTTCTCCCATCTCCCCACTGCATCTCTGGAGCTCAGCTACAGTGATCTTTGGGTTCTTCTTTACCTCTCTACCGTACTCCACCAAGGCTTTTCTCCCACGATTGCTCAGTTTGGCTGGACGGCCAGGTCTAGGAAGAGTTCTGGTTGTCCCAAACTTCTTTCATTTAAGGATTATGGAGGCCACTGTGCTCTTAGGAACCTTGAGTGCTGCAGAAATTCTTTTGTAATCTTGGCCAGATCTGTGCCTTGCCTCAATTCTGTCTCTGAGCTCTTCGGGCAGTTCCTTCAACCTCACGATTCTCATTTGCTCTGACATGCACTGTGAGCTGTAAGGTCTTATATAGACAGGTGTGTGCCTCTCCTATTCAAGTCTAATCAGTTTAATCAAACATAGCTGGACTCCAATGAAGGAGTAGAACCATCTCAAGGAGCATCAGAAGAAATGGACAGCACATGAGTTAAATATGAGTGTTACAGCAAAGGGTCTGAATACTTATGACCATGTGATATTTCAGTTTTTCTTTTGTAATACATTTGCAAAAATGTCTACATTTCTGTTTTTTTCTGCCAAGATGGGGTGCGGAGTGTCCATTAATGAGAAAAAAAATGAACTTAAATGATTTTAGCAAATGGCTGCAATGAAACAAAGAGTGAAAAATTTAAGGGGGTCTGAATACTTTCCGTACCCACTGTATGTATCCATATCTGTATCTAAATGGTGTAAATAACAGATCATGAAAGAAAAAAAGCTTCTCGAACGATTTTTCTTTACATTACTATAAATGAAGAAATATGTTTGTCTTTCTTTTGTTGTTCAGACCTAGCCTGGCAAACACCAGACTATTCTCAAATGAGGTCTAGTCTGGCAACGAGCAATGGATTTCTCCGTAGAGGAGGTGTGGTTTACGATCCTCCAGAGCCATTTATTGGACGCTTAGAATGTCTATCAAAAGCGTCTGTAGGTAGCTCTTAGCCAATCAGATCAGTTATACCAGACGACGTAGTAGAGCAACAGAAATGGATGTTTGTTGTGTGTGTGTCTGTGAGAGAGTGTTGTTTGCTGCTTTGCTCCTCCAGTTCTCGCTTTCTGCAAGATTATTTATTTTCACGCTTTATTCCCCCTCATGTCATTCAGCCACACACATCCACTGATTTTATGGGCAATAAACAAGCTGCTGCGGGTCTCTCGGCGGCTCCGCTGTCCCCCGGCTCGGAGCGAGATCACCGGCAGTGACCGGCGGTGACCGGCGGTGACCGGCGGTGACCGGCGGTCTCGCCGACTTGGCGCTCATCACCGGCGAGACCGCCGGTGCGGCGCTAATCACCGGCGCTACCGGTGATCTCGCTCCGAGCCGGGGGACAGCGGAGCCGCCGAGAGACCTTTCGCTCTAAACTATTTAAAACACCATCTACAGCTAAAGAGAGTTTCGCGTCTGCAGCAGCCATGTTGGATCCGGAAAACTACAAGCTTCCAAGTGCCTAGGGATTGGATCCCTAAAACAGGGCTAAGAATGCTTCCTAGTTTCCAGACCCTTTCGCATTTCAAAATTAAATTTGAGCGCGCAAGGCAGTCTGGGTATACCCAGGCTAGTTCAGACCCACAATAAAACAGATTTTTAACTACATGGCGAATCAGAAAATACATAAAATATAAAACTTGTGAGTGATACACTATAAAATATCTACAATAAATATTAACCATAGAATCAAATCAAACCGCACCGTTCTTACACTGTATTGATTCAAATCAAAACGCTTTGTGATAAAAGTATAGCGCTTTTGAATCGTATCGTAACCTGTGTTTCTAGATGCGAATGGAATCGTTTATCACAGAGAGATGTGCAACCCTAATCATATGCATGTGGTTGTGTATGTGTGTGCTGATAAATGGTTTATGTTTAGGTAAGGTCATTATCACTATCACAATAACTATCTAAATATAGGAGTTAATTCACCACCAGTCACAGAGATACAACTACAATCATTTGATGAGCAATGATGATTACATGATATTAACATGTTAAATACAACATGAAGCTCAGCCAGAGGACTAATGTCCACTCACAGCAGTCAGCCCCTCATTGTTGCAGATGTTGACATCAGCATTATACTCCAGTAGTTTGCCCATACACTTCTTCTGCCTGAGGGAACAGTAGATCAGAGTGTTAAGTATTACTATCATCAGACACACAGCCACGGTTTCACACTTCCAACAACCATGTCTATGTCCACGAATCATTGATTACATGCAACTACAAGCAAATAAAGTCTACAGGTCTAATAAAAAGCAATTAAAAAGGAAAAACAGAGTAATGGATTCATTCAGTAACATTCTTACTCATGTCAACTGTTGGATAAGAGCAGGGCTGCAAAATTCTGGGAATTTTCAAAGTTAGAAACTTTCCATGGGAATTAACAGGAATTTATGGGGATAAACTGTGAACTTACAAAATTGAAAGTTGGCCGTTAACAGGAAACTTAAATATAGTTGGGGAAAATATATTTGATCAAAATATTGACTAAAACAGCCAGATTTCATGCAAATACACTTGAATATCAGCTATTCCTCAATCACATGCACATAGCACACTGCTTACTGCAGGGCTGCTGAGTCCACGCCCCCTAACGAGGCCACGCCCCCAATGCGAACACTCTACCTAATGAGGGCACTGTGCATTCCCTCCATCACGTGCACAGATGAATTCTAGAACCCTGGACCACACTTTAAGCCCAGAGCACAAGACTATAGAGAGCAAACGAAATGACGGATTTTTGTTGGCCAACCCAGAACTAGCATTACCATGGGGTCTATTCGCCTATTGGATTTTTGCATTGGATTTTGTATCATTGCAGAAAAATAAGCTCTGTGGCAAACACGTTTCTGATGCTGACACGTTCAGCAGGATAATCTTCATAAATGATCTCCACTATAATGATGTTTGAAGCGTTAATGCAGCCGACAGAAGTGAAATGCTAACATTATCTTTTAACGAACTTTACCACAGTCAAATGATTTCAATGTCACTACTGTTATGCTTCAGATGATCTCCGGCAAGATAACCAGCTGTTTTGACAAGCATGTTCTTAACATTTAGACTTACATTTAGTCATTTAGCAGCGACTTACAGGGAAAAAAAGGGAAACATTTAAGGTATAGTGCAATAAGAGCCATTAATGGAGTGCTAGTGACAATCTTTAAGGAGTATAATTGTCGTGTGGTGCTAGGAGAGAAGGTGATCTCTGGGTCTTCAGGGGTTTTTTTTAAGGTAGAGAGGGATGCCCCTGCTCTGGAAAAAAATGGTAGTGCGTTCCACCAACGGGGAACAAGAAATGCAAAGAGTTTGGATTGCCTTGGGTGAACATGTGACAGAGCCAGGCGCCGTTCATTGGAAGAGCTCAGCGGTCGTCAGGTAGCGTAAGCCTGTATAAGGGTGTTCAAGTAGCTGGGTGAAGTACCGGAGACAGCTTTGTAGGCCAGCGTTAGAGATTTGAATTTGATGCAGGCTGCAACAGAGGAGCTCAATGAGCAGCAGTGTGACATGTGACCTTTTGGGCTGGTTGTAGACCAGACGCGTCGCCACGTTCTGGATCATCTGAAGGGGTTTTACTGTGCAGTCTGGGAGGCCCGTCAGGAGGGCATTACAGTAGTTAAGTCTTGAGATGACGACAGCTTGTGTCAGGAGTTGAGTAGCATGTTGAGTTAGATAAGGTCTGATTTTTCTGATGTTGTAAAGTGCAAAGCGGCATGACTGGGCAACAGAGACGACATGACTGGAATAGTGATTTTGTCATCAATCAATACCTCTAAGTTTCTCACCGCCCTGGTGGGGGCAAGACACAGGGTGCCAATTTTGATGTTGATGTCATGGTGTATTGTAGGTTTAGCAGGGAGGACCAACATAATTTACAGTCTGCAAGAGCACTGACAGACAGGACTAGAAGGCAGACGAGTGAGAGGATATCCCTCGCTGTTCGGCCTGATGACGTTTAATTTAAGTATTATTCAACTCAACATTTATGTTTTTGTTGTTCAATGAAAAGGAATATTTCCAAAATTCCCAAGTTTAACTTCCCCATAGAAAGTTTCCCGTAAATTTACCACGCCTTTGCAGCCCAAGAAAAGGTAGAGGAAAGATGTGAATGGTTAAAATGATATTTTAGTCTGGCCAGCCACTGGATGATCTCAGATTACAGAGTATGCAGTTTCAGTTTATTCAGGACAGGGGCCTGTTAGGTGTGTGTGACGACACAGACAGACAAGGCAGTGAAGAAGACTGCACACTAGTAAACACAGTAAACAATGGACTACTTGAAATACTTTAAAATTGGCAAATGATTTCAAATGATTTATGAGGAAGAAAATGCATTCAACATAATTGCAGGACCTCAATGATTCACTAATAGATACAAAAGGCTGGAATGTCTAAAAGTGAACCCACTGGACCATGTGAATAACATCTAAGCATAACACAAAGATGTATGAGGTATGAGGCTCCTACCCGTTCCGAGCAGCGAGGTGTAGAGGGGTACAGCCTGAGATGTCCTGGTAGTTTGGGTTGGCTCCTCTCTTCAACAGCAGAACTAAACACTCCACCGAGCCACAGCTGGACACAAAATAACAGACCAACTTAGTTTCAGAGCAGCAGACAAAACGTTTTTGTAATACTGTTCTGCTTCCACATAAAATCTCGTGTGCTCATTATGTGACATCAGTGTCAATCATAAACAAGCAATTCACTTCCCTCTGGTGATGTCTAGCACTCAAAACCATTGAAAGAATTCAACAGCAACATCTCTTTCAACAAACAGGTTCCCTGTCACTTTGGGCAATCCATAGATGTCAATGGAGCCCATTCTCATTAGAACTACAAAGGGAACTACCCCAATTATTAATCCTATATTAATTATCAATCCTGTATTAATCCACCTTACTAAACTGGCACATTGTAGCAGGACATTAGGTGAAATGTGATCATCACAAATCACACCATCTCTGCATCCACCCTATGAATTAAAGTCTGACTGATATTGTATGTGTAAGGCTGATATTGTTAATAATAATTAGTAATTAAATATGACGATTATATATCTTTTTTTTCCTTTTACATAAAACAATGAAGTAGACATTTTAAATTTAAAAAATAAACTGCCAACTATGACACGCTATGTCTCTGGGGCCCCTGTAGTTCTCACTGTACTTACTGCCCTTAGGATAGATCATAAACAGTTTTAATATTACTTAGATCAATCACCTTACATTTATTGGCCTTCATTTATCAAACGAGCGTCCAAAACGAGAAAGTGGGCGTAAAATGGGCGTACGATCATTTCTACAAGGCTCGGCATTTATCAATTTGGACATGAGCGGAGGGTACGATCAGATCTCATGTCTTCTCTCAGCTCGTGTACGCAAATTTGAGTCAGCGTGAAGTCCACACGTCTGAGTCTGAGAATTGATCTTAGACTATAGTATCGATGCCTGGAGCTGATAAAACTTTGTGGTGTTTTGATTTTTAATGGTGACAAGCTAAAGCATGCTTAGGCTAAATTATTTATCATTAAAACATCATTAAAGATAAATACATCCTGCGACCGTGAAATTGAAATTGAAAACTTTAACCAGAATACTAGCCGAGGCTATTAAATGTTGCATGAGCATCAGCGTCTCCTTCACCAGCGCTTCTGACGGAATAGAAACATTTCCAGTCAGTGCTGCCATATGCTCCTAATAACAATAATAACAATATTTGGATATTATATAGGCTATTAGGCTTTATATATCAAGTATCCCAACCTCAGCGTGAGTTGAATGGTACACTGCTACACTGCTGACAGCACCACTGATTTCCTTTGATGAAACTTTTTATGCTGCCAAACAAAACCAGTTTGTTGTGTTGCAGCTGTTGGATGTCAGCGTTTCACTTTCTGCTTTTACATTGTTTACCTCCTGGCTGCAACCAAAAAGCTGTGAAAACTTTAAGTCTGTCCAAGTCCAAATGTAAACTATTCACTGAACTTGTTTGAGTTTATAACTATAAGTACTTTTATTTCATGAACCTCTGTCGCTGTGTATTTCTTTAATATGTCTATTTCGCACCTATTGTTAATTGTAACGGTGCACTTTGCTAATAAAGCTGACTTTAGGGGGAAAAAATCCTCTTTTTGACCATATTGCGCCCTTCGGTGTCGTAAACTCTCGGTGCGAGCCATATGAATCGGGTATATATTAGGGCGTGGTATTTAAATGGTGCTTGTTATCGAGCCGCTACATTTATCAACAGCTCATTATAGCTCTACTTTGTAACACTCTACTTCTGACATGAGGCTGCACCTCAAATCCATTTTTCTCTCACCTACTCCACATTCTTTGATGGGTTTTTTGAATATACTGGTCCAAAAGGACCAGTTTACCCTTGAATGAGAACAAAGTGAACAATATCTTACTTGGCAGCAATGTGTAGAAGACTTCTCTTTACTCGTCCAAAGGCGTAATTCACATCAAACTTGGAGTTAAGCAGCAACTCTGACACTGACCTTTTAGAGACAGGATGGAACAAGTAGATCATTCCTCTGGAGACAAATATACAAATTCACTATACCTCAGCGGTAACTAGGGTTGCAAAGGGGTGGAAAATTTCCGTTAAATTTCCAGAAACTTTCCATGGGAAGTTAAAACATGAATGCTGAGTTAAATATTACCCTTCCCTTCTTGTGCTCTGGGCTCAAAGTGTGGCCCAGGGCTCTAGAATTCATCTGTGCACGTGATGGAGGGATGCACAGTGCCACCCTGCAGTAAGCGGTGTGCTATGTGCATTAGGGTTGGGCGATATATTGATATAAAAGATATATCAAAATATTTTTAAATGTGATATGGAACAAGACCATATCGCAAATATCGATAAAGTTCAAATTTGCACTGTGATCCTTGCTCCAGGCAAGCTGCAACTTTAAATAAGATATGAGATATTTTTTTATTTAAATGTGCACTTTATGGAGCTTTGATTTTTTTAAAAGGTACTCCTGTTGTCATACAGTATTTATGTTCACTTAAATAAACGGTTTAAATAAAACTACTTGTGACATTTCATATTTGGCTTTGACTGAACATTTGCTCTCACTTTGCAATAAAAATATCAGGATATATATTGTATATAGATATTCAGCCTAAATATATCGGGATATGACTTTTGGTCCATATCGCCCAGCCCTAATGTGCATGTGATTGAGGAATAGCTGATATTCAAGTGTACTTGCATGAAATCTGCTTGTTTTAGTCAAGATTATGCTAAACCATATTTCCCTAAACTATATTTAACTTCCCTGTTAATGGCCAACCTTCAATTTTGTAAATTCCTGTTTATTCCCATAAATTCCTGTTAATTCCCATAAATTACCAATAACTCCCATGGAAAGTTTCCAACTTTGAAAATTTCTAGAATTTTGCAACCCTAGTGGTAAGAGCTGAGAAGAAGAAAGTAAAGATACAAGACTTGTTACAAGCAGTTAAAGCAGACACATGCTCTCCTCCCCAGGTCATGTTGTACAGTCTGGGTTGATGCTTACCTGTGCTGGTCAGCCATGACCATTGGCATAAGCGTGTACACTGCAGTCTCATTGTCTGTTGAGGGAAAAACAGAAAAGAAATAAAATTAGGAGACATGATTCAACTTGACACACCTCGACAAATTTAACACTTCCAAACAGCAATATATATTACTATAAGTCAGTAAGTGTACTGGAAGTACACCTATACCCTCTCCCGGGTCTGTGGTGAGAAAGTAATGCACCCAGGGCTTTCCTAGGACGTGGAGTAGCCGGTCAGTCAGTGGGGAAAAGCAGCCAGTTAGGGGGGTCCAGGTGCCCTACCAGAGAATTATTTTGTTGTAAAAGCCAAAATTTATCATGTACACTGGTCTTAATGTACCTGATTGTAAAAATGTAGGGAATTATTATAAAGGAGAATAAGGCTTCTTGTGTGTTTTATTTAAATCCATGCCAATGCCTGACTGAACTTTTGTAACTACGAATCATTAGACCTAATTTTTTATTTTTTATTAATCTATTGGTACATTCACTGTAAGGTTTATACTATCAAGACATGCCACAATGATTGTATATGTCATTTTATTAATGATTGGCCTTCCTTCGAGTACATTACCATAACAATGAATGTAGTCACCTGTAAGCTCATCATCTAAGCGACGTTAAGGAATCACCAAACCGGCAGTTGACAACTTTGCAACTGCCAGATTGGCACGTTCATCTAGTTTGCATGTCTTTGTCCAAAGGTCACAGCAAAGATGTAAAGTAAGATATCCTCATCTCAGGAGAGAGTCTCCTGTTTTTTATTGTGTGCATGTTTATCGCTAAGTGACAGGAAGGAATTTGTAAAATAATACAGAGCTGAATCTACGTTTGGTATTTCATGTGTGTGGTGAATATCACTTGCAGCAAGGTCACAGAGAAAAGTGTCCTCATTAAAGTGTTTAAAGTTTCTTTTGAACATGATTTTTCGATTTTTGCACATCTGACACAGGCTAAAAGGCAGTGGTCACTGATCCAAGGCCAAAAACACCAGAAACAGTAATTTTGTCTCTCCTGTTAGACAGAATTAAATCTATCAGTGCTGAATGTATGGGGTTTTTCAGGTCTGGTTGGCTCATTAATCAACTGTGTCAGATTTAGATTATCACATATGTCTTTTAAATGATCTGAGTCAGATGTCAACCAGCTTAAATTAAAGTCACCCAGGACCAACGTCTCTGATTTGTTATACTGAGCAATGAGGTCAGCTAATGAATTGATTGCACTGGGGATGGCTGAGGATGGTCTGCATGCACCAACAACATGGATGAAATTATTACTAGATAGGTTGATTTTAAGAGCAATAAATTCAAAGGAATGAGGTATGCTGACATTTTGTAAGATAGTAACAGATAAACATGATATGAATATACAGCCACACCACTGTACAGTCTATATCCAAAGGTGTTTTATTTGAAGTTCTGTGAATATCATGCAATTAATCTTATTTCCATATTTATCTGGTATTTGGGCCTGGTTGTTTTATACTGAAAAAAGTGAAAAAGAATGACAGTTAAGTGTTTATCCTTCATGTCAGCTCGCTCTGAGCAGTTTCAATGAATTGACCATAAACATCACAATACGGGCGCACCACATTATATAGAGATGGCCGGTTTGACTACGGAGAAGCGAATGACGGCTCACTTGAAACTCCGGGTCACGTAAACCCGACCAATTAAATATTAAAATCAAACTCAGTCCTTGTGCCCGTTTTTCCGAGCCTAACATACACAGTTAAAACAATATACGGTACGAAAGATAAGAAGTTAGACTTTCACCTCCCACCATTTAATTAACTGGAAGCATAACATGATAATTTATAAAAGTAGTTAATGTGATCTTAGCCGAACGGTGTCCGATTTGGGATACAGTTTTGCTATATCGTTTATCAATATTCAGCCTAAATATATAGGGATATGACTTTTGGTCCATATCGCCCAGCCCTAATAGACACTGAGCAGGTCTATATCTCAATTAAGAGAATTCCTGAATAATCCAGCCTCAGTTGCTGCTGTTCAAGTCAAGACTAAAAAACAAAACAGAGAAACTCAAAGTTCATCTGGTTCCTGTATGCTAGGCTGTCAAGGCTAACGGTGTCAGACTGAGCAGGAAGAGGTTTGACGTTACTGACAGATAACAAACATGACTGTTAGTGATGGGACGGACTGTGAAGAGGCTTCGGAGCATGTGTCGAAAAATCCGGGAAGTCTTTAACGAAGCATGTATCGAGGCTTGTTCCTTTAAGGGCGAATGACGTCATTGATGACGTTTGAAGCCTCGTTGGTTCAGGGAATGGTTTGAGTGTTGGCATCAGGTTGGTGAGATATATGAACATATGTAAAGTGCAATGGATCCCCGCAAAATTGAGTCCAAGCACAGTGGCAAAAATATTCTTTCTTAATAAAAATGAAGTCATCATCATCACCCCAGTATTCATAAAAAAAAAATCACTGTCTAATCTTTGAAAAACACTCCAACAGTTTTAACATAAACATCTCATGTCCTATTGGATTTATTCAAACATTGCTTGAAATCATAATGACGCGTTGTTGTTTTACATTAATAGAACTCTACCATTACCCATAAATTAATCAAAAAAAGATTGAATGAATGAATTAATGACAAATTAAACTGCTCTTGGCAGTGATTATTCCCATTGCAGACAGACAAGAGGCCATCACAAATGACAATAAAGGTTTTGACCAGCAGGGGGGTTTGTGAGCACATGAAGCCTCGAGAAATGAACCTTTTTTTGAACCACTTGGACGAAAAGCTTCAAGGCTTCATGAGGCTTCATCTGGCCATCACTAATGACTGTACTACAGGAATCAAAGCAGACTGAGGCTGGCTGCTGTGACACCTCGCCACCTGAACACCACTGTTTCCAGGGCCAGCTCTGTCTTAGCTAAAGCCTTTAGCATCCATGTGTGTTACCTTCCGGGAGTTCCACGGTCCTGGCCCGGCGGAGGGAGCGGGTCAGGCGGCTGAGCTGTACGTTGAGCTGCTCCATCGCCCGTTCCATCATAGGGGACTGGTCCACCGAGATATACCGGGAATCAAGCCTCGCTCGGCGGGTTTATTTGTTCCTAATGGGGCTGTGTTGTTCGTGGGCGTCCATGGGCGGCGGCAGAAGGGGAACCGTTACTCTAACGTACACACAGATTTACAGTAGGCTTATTTTTTCCTCCTACACTGCTCTGCTCACACACCGACAGCGTTACTGCCCAGCCCATGACCTGCCTCTCACACTTCCTGTTGTGATGACGTCTAGGCGCTACGCAGTGTGGGTGATGTAGTTTCAAAGGCCATTGTGCTTCAAAGGTATTAAAAAAGCAACTTCAAAGGTGATAAATGGGAATGTTTTTTAATAATCTCACATGTGAGAAAATGTAAACTATATTAAATCTTTAAACGCTCTCTTGGCACCTAAAATATATTTTTTTTTAATTTAAGACCAAGATCACTTTAGATATTGTCACACTGTTAAAATAAAAGTCATTTTTTGTCAAAATTGGGTTTTTTTGCCTAAATCATCTCCTCATGACGCCGGCCACCTATGGTAAAATCACCTACATCCTCAGTTGATCAGATCATGTGATTTTACCCCTTTAAGATAATGGCCTATGTCAAGTGTGTGACTTCAGTCAAAATAAAATGTGACTTAGGCAATTTTTTGAACATTCATTTGAAGGTGTCTACATAAGAGTGACATGAGTGTGTCATAAACATGACATGGGATGTGTCATGAACATTAATGACACTTTGAAGTAACATTAATGCTCATGATCCAAACTATACTCAGCTCTTCAAAATCTTAAAAGTGATCATACTTTAGAAACTAAGGAAAGATGGGAAGCAGAGGGAGGCCTCACAGACTCACAAGAGGAATGGGGCAGGACTTGCAAGCTCCCTGTCCTGGAGGGAATTCAGCTGGAAAAACGTGACTCGATTCTTTCACTCTCCAGCACAAAAGACCAACTATTGCAATCAGACTGCCTGCTGGAGGTCCTGTGGGAATTCTTCAGCAAATTATTTTCACATCTTTTGGGACTGTCCCTCTGTGGCTCCATTTTGGAGAGAGATTCTTGGGGTCCTGGAGACTGTTTTTAAAGGGAAAATGTTTCTAAACTTCAAAGTCATGTACTTATGTGCTCTGGATGGACTTGAATATGCAAAGCGGGACGAACACCCTTTGAGAGTGTTGTTAGTGGGGTGTAAAAAGGCTCTGACCAGAAAGTGCTTAAGAAAAACAAACCAACAATAAATGAGTGGACTGATGTAATCAACAATATGTTACGAACCAAACTGATATTTTTGAAGAGAACTGGTCAAAATGGCTCAGCTATGTGTTAACTGTAAGACCTGATTTCATATACGCAAAGATAAGATCAAACCCTTTATTAAGATTTTATTTTTAATTTTTTCCCTATTTTCGAGCGGCATCTTTATATTTTTATGCATGATGTGCTTATGTTGACTCTGCTGTTTTACTTAATGCACAATCCTCCCTTGGTCATGTTATGTTGTATGTTTTTGTGCCCAACTGGCACATATGTGTATGTTACTAAGAAAAAAATAATGAATAAAAAGTAAATTTAAAAAAATAAAAATTCATTTCCTCATTGACTCAAAGCGTGCAGTGAAACACATAATCAGCAGGTTACTGTGAGTCAGAATCACAGTACTGTTTGGATATTAGGTTGTTACTCAAAGACTGTGTAAGACATTACTTTACACTTTAAAGAACTTCTGACACTCGGACTCGGGCCCTTTTCAGATTCTGCAAATTAACTGCCAGGTTTTCTATAAAAACCCTCATCTTTTGTCGTGGACGTGCTCTTACACCAGAGCAATTTCTCTGGGTTGCTGGATTTTTTTTTTCTTTTTTTTTTTTTGCAAACGTGAGTTTTTCACAATTTATTTCAAAAGGTATCATTGTCATATTATTCATTAAGAGGGATTTTTCATATTCAGTCTTGCTACCAGATACTGACACATATTTCTCAAAAGTGTGTTGGACTAAACAATGACCTGGGACCTTAGGCAGTTTTTCATCTGTTTGGCAGAATGTTTTGTAAAAGAAGTTTCAAAGCCTGAATAAGATATAAATGGTCTATTATTTATGATAGATGCCTTCACACTGGATCTGTGTGTAGATGGTTAATAAAAAAACACTTCAATGGCTTTACTGTAATAAACCAAGCATTGATGGCACATTATAGCCACAGGGGGGCACTCCATTTCTAAAATATTAGAACATCACACCCACACCCTTAATTGACAATTCCTTTATAACTCAAGGTTATACTGATCTGAAAAGGTAAACCACTGAGTGAGATGACTGATCTCATATATTTTTATGGGTTCCAACAATAAATTCACAACAACTGAATCCAAGCTTACAAACATAGAGCAAATAGTATAGGACAAGACATTTCACTCCAATTGCACTGCACTGCTTGTGAAAAAAACAAAGTAAAAAAACAAAAAAAATCTAAAGAAAATCCTCACAAAGATATACTGATATCAGAATCTAATCAATATTTTACATAACCAATAGATCACATAACTAAATGCAATATCTCTTAATGATGAACCCACAGAGTGTAATGCCAACCCTGCGGTTCTCTCCTCAGCTCTACTCAGCTTTCTAATGAATTTTAGCTCATAGTTTTCTCAGTGTAAGCCTTCTCATCAGTTTTTCACCAGGCAGCTGATTTCAGTGTAAAAGCTCTAAAAACACACTGTATACTGCTACTAATGTGTCTCCTTACCACAAATCAGTGGTTGATCAAGTTGGAGACCAAAACAGAGGTAAAAGACAGTAAATATTAAACTAACACAAACACAACTTCTTGGTGATAATGTTGCATTGTGTAAATTAGATGGGCAACTGTACAAACAGATTATAATGTGCCAATTATATGTTTTGCATCCTATTTAGCTGCTCACAAATGGTATGTAATAACATTTTACAGTGCAAAAACAAACCCAGTGCTCTCTAGTGGACAAACTATGTAATGGAGTTACTCTTCCTAAATGATGGTGTGGCTGATCAAGTCCGTCTTGATCGTGTATGGATCAGGCTGTAATTGTTAGGTTACTAAACCGACCTACAGCACATAATAGACAGTTGTTCTTGTGTATTCGTCTCCTGCCGGCTACATTTCCTTAGTGGAAGTGCTGGGCATATGGGGAGACTTGGACGGAGCAGATTCTTCAAAAACGTCATCCTCCATGCCTTCTTCTATGGGCTTCATCTTTGAGGAGGTCCTGGTGCCAGGTGATTTTTCTAGAAAAAGACAATAAAAAGAACCTCAACTGAATCAATTATATGTTTAATTTAACAATTGGTCTTTTTTACTCTTCTGCAGTCGGGACCAACAGATTCTACCTGAATACCCCATTCCCTGGATATGTGAGGACTCTGGTCACCGATTCGCAATGCGTGGCAAAAAGTGATTTGTGTGCGATCTATACCTCACATTACCATCCGATTCACAGCTGCTCTTCCACAAACAGATTAATTCTATCTCCTGCTTCTGGATTAACTTTTTCAAACCATTAACTGTTGCTACCAGCCTAGTCGATGTACTCTCCATCTCTGGCGATCATCTGCTAGCTGTTAGCCGTTGATCAGCAGCTAGCTTCCTATGACAGCTGTCAGCCCTTCCTCACCAGCCAATGACCCAGTGGTGTAGCCATTGCCTAAGGTAGGGTGACCATATTTTGATTTCCAAAAAAAGAGGACAATCGGCACGGCCTCGAGACACAAATTCAGACAGGCTTCTCGGAGGTTGATGAACATGCTTTATTATGCTTCAATGGTGCAAAATTAACTTCTGTAATAAAATAAAATGAAATCTGTAAAAACGTGTAACAAAATAATAGCTCTCGTAGACTCTTTTCAAATAAATGAATAAATAATATGAAATAATGTTCTAAATATGAATTCTTCTGTTAGAAAATCTAGCTTCAACAATATATCTCTTAATAACTGCAATAAGATAAATAATAGAAGAGTCTCACAAAGATACTAACTTAACAAACAAAAAGGATCTATACTTTTCATCTTTAGTTGTCTTTGAGCTTTGAGCTTTGAGATCTCCAGCACCTTTATTAGACACTGAGACATATGTGCCAGCATTGCACACGGTGCACTCTGCCTCCCACCTGTCCCGACCGGGACGGTACGTCGGAAATTTTTTTTGCAGTTAATCTGTGAAGCTGCATTTACGCTTCCGCATTTCCCGTGCAATGCTGCTCCGCTGTTCGATCTGCCCTCTGTCTGCTCTGCTCTCTGTCTCTCTCTGTGTGTGTGCGCGGCGCTGCCCCGCCCACAAGGCAGCCTCTTGGTAATTACGTCTCGCAAAATTGTGTGCTATGCGCCGGTCAATTTAAGTGCACGTGTACTGGTCCTATTAAAAACAGTGAACACCGGACATTTTCGTGAATTTATAAAACCCGGCCGGACGCCCCGGACAGGACGTAAAAAGTGGACATGTCCGGGCAAAAGAGGTCGCTTGGTCACCCTAACCTAAGGCCCTACCCTGCCTGGACCCCTGTTTTTTTGGACTACTGCCTCCTCATTTGGTCCCCTCTGCTCATTGCTAAGCCTAGCTAACTGGCAGCTTGTAGCCTGCTTGCTGCTAACTCTCTGACTCTTACTGATATTAAATACCTCGGACTCTTGCGTTGTCCTTGCTACGTGCACAGAGCAGACCGACGCAAGTTTGTTTACACTGACCATACAGGGTCACTTGCAGGGGAATTCTGTAGGGCTGTTGGTGCAACAGTAAAAATGCAAATGGCTTATAATTTTGTGGCTTGAGGCCTGAGGTTATTTTCACTGACTGGCTTATACATGGACCAAGCTCATAGTGGCCTCCTCTTAATTCACTCTGTTTTGGAGGATATTATTGAGTGGTCACCCTGGAGCAGCAAATTTTAATAAAAGCAAGACTGAGGTTATAATGTCTGAACCCACCATAACATCTAAAGGTCCTCTTGATTTGATTTCTCTTGCTCTGTATCTCAAAACTACTATGTCAAATCTTGGCGTTAAAATTGATAACAATCTCAAAATGGATCAGCAGATAAATTCTGTTGTCAAATCCTTTTTTTTCAGTTAAGGATTTTATCAAAGGTTATGTCCTTCCTTTATTTTAATGATTTTGAGAGGGTTATCCATGCATTTGTGTCCACTAGGTCATATCACGACTCCAAATACAGAATGTGGCTGCTCAACGTCTAACTGGAGCACTCAGGCGAGAGCACATTTCCCCAATTTTAACGTCACTACATGGCTCCCTGTATTTTTTAGGATTCATATTAAGATTTTATTGATCACTTTTAAGGCTCTTTACTGGTTGGCCCACTCTTACTTGTCTAGTCTTCTGCACCCCTATGTTTCCTCAGGTTCATTCAGGTCTGTGGATGGATCGCTCCTGACTGTCCTGAAAACAAGGCTAAAGCAGAGAGGTGACAGAGCCTTTGCTGGAATGGGCTCCCCCTACAGATCAGACTGGCCCCTACACTGCTGATGGGTTTTTAAATCTCTTTAAAAACCCATCTGTTCTCCCTGGCCTTCGGGGTCTCTGCCTGATAGAGGGTCTGAATTTTTGTCTCTTTAATCTATGTTAACTGTCTGTATCCTTTATTTTGTATCTTTATGCTTATTGTTGCACAGTGCTTTGGTCAACAATATTAAATGCGCTTTATAAATACATTTGTATTGTATTGTATATAATGTTGGACATCACAGCCTCATATCTAGGCTGCCTGTAAAATAATTAAAAATGTAAAGCTCTAGGCAACACTTTGGCTAGCCTCATTTTTAGAAAAATGAAGCAACACCCATCACCCCAGTTACTCTGTGTTTAGCCAAAATTCTGCACTGCTGGTTCCAGCCACTATCAAAGTGTAAAATTACTGCAGACCCAATGAGTGCCACATGTACTGAAGTTCCCTTGTGTGCACAGAGCAGTACCTAACCATCCACCTGTGAAGGTGGATAGAAATAATTGAAAAAAACTCCATGCAGAGAGTACTGACAGCTGCTGATTCTGAAGAAAGACAGGATGGACAAATGCATGAATGAAGCTGAATCGGTGGTTGTGTTGGTAGGCTTTGTTCGTGGCTCTGATGTAGCATCTACCCATCTAAAACTGCTGTGTTTTTCTGTAATGTTATTGTGTTTTTGAGTCAGTGCCACTGTAATAACAGGTTTAAATTACTTTTACTTATATTTTACATGTACTAAAATTATGTATCTGATTAATTTGAAGTTAGAGTTTAGATTAGTGAAATCAACCGATGAAACCCTAACCCTGTCTGCTGTTACACACTGATGGGTACAATAAAAATCTTATTGGGCAGTCAGTGGCCTAGAGGTTAGGAATGGGGCATGTAACTGGACATGGACAGGCACGTCGGACAAGGACTGAAGTGCCACACACACACGCACACACACACAGCTCCCTGGGCACAGTAATGTGCTGCCCAGTGCTCCCATGGTGGGATTAATAAAGTAATTAATCTTAAGGGCATGTAAAGAATGATTTGTTGCTTAATCATTTCAAATATACAGAATTCCACATCAGCTGCTGTAATTCTAAGGTCTACAGTCATGGAAAAAATTATTAGACCTCTCTAGAAATAGGGTCATTATGTGACTTACGGATCGAAGATCCAGCAGATCCCCCTCGTAGGATCTGGTTAAGGACATCATCAGTGTCGCTGGTGCTCGCCATGCTGTTTCTCATCTGCATCATAGACAGTTGAGAGCACAGGCTGGGCTGACGGTCCATCTTCTTCACTGCCTGGGACACAACCACCACCACCAACATCATCATCATCATCAACAACACCATCCGTACAATGACAATGTTGTAGCTGTCATTCAATGTGGTGTTGCTATGTTGATCCTTGCAGTGTTCGTGCCATGAAACAAGATTTTCATTAAAATCTGAGAGTTAAAGTTAGAGAGTTAGCTTGATCTATACTCACCTTGTCACTAAGTGTGGGGTCATTCAGAGAGTACAGTTTGTTGGTGATGTCTTTGCCAATGAGGTACCTGAACACCTCATTGAGAAAAGTGTCTGATTCCAGGAAGTAGGTGAGCCTCTCTCGAGACCAACACAGGAACTTACAGTGCTCCTCTGCCATGATGGTCACCTGTCAATCAAACATTTGTCTTTCAAGGACTGGACTGTACAGTATGATCTATCCATTAATCACCACATGTTACATGCTTGGAGCAACAAGGTAACGAAGGAACAAAGGGGGTTTATTCTTTTCTTTTATTGATCTGATTGTCTTTTTACCTGAAACTTCTCTCCTCTGTGCATCTCAGTGGACCTGAACTCTGGAGAATCAATAAATGAATTGGTATAGATGTTGTGGAGGAAATGGCCTCGGTATGATACCTTCATCCTGTCACACAGAAACGTCAGTCAAAACTCTGATCAATCTTGCATTTTAGCAAGTTGGCTGTTAGCAAGCACATACTATAGCTATCATTAGACTATACCTCATGGCTTTCATTAGCTTGCTAACATATATTAGCAAGCAAAGGCACTTAATTCTACTCAGCTTTCTGAATGTTGTGCCATTGTCTTTGTGGAAACATGGCTTACTGACAGCATCCCGGACTGTGCCATTCAACTGGCCCGGCTAACATGCTATCGGGCGGATAGAGCACTTGTCAAGGGGGGGAAGACTCGCGGCGGGGGACTGTGTGTTTACATCAGTGATGCCTGGTGCCGCGACGCTGCTGTGGTATGCACTCACTGCTCACCACTGGCGGAGTTTATGGTTTTTAAATGCCGGCCATTCTACCTGCCGATGAATTCAGTGCCATATTGCTGGTAGCAATATACATCCCCCCTGGCTCTAATAACAACAGGACCGAGGCACTGTATGACCTCTAAGCCGCCTTCAGAGCTGGAGATGAGGTGGGCCTGAAAACAGCCAGGGCCAACCTGTCACGAGGCATCAGGAAGGCCAAGAGTCAGTACTCCAGGAGGATCGCCGACCGCTTCAGCGACAGCAGAGACACCAGGAACCTGTGGCGAGGGATCCAGACCATGACAGGCTACAAGCCCTCTCCGCAGACCTGTGATAGCTCCACCTCTCTGCTGAACCAGCTGAACGACTTCTTCGCCCGCTTTGAGGCAGACAACAGCATCCCGGCACAGAAGAACCCACCCCCGCCTGGCGACCAGGTGTTGACGCTATCCCCAGATAGTGTGAGGCGATCCCTCAGAGGGACGAACCCACAGAAAGCCTCGGGTCCTGACAACATCCCTGGTCGTGTCCTGAGGGACTGTGCTGAGGAGCTCACAGATGTCTTCACAGACATCTTCAACACCTCGCTGAGCCAGGCTGTTGTCCCCACGTGCCTCAAAGCCACCACCATCATCCCGGTCCCCAAGAAGTTGTCTCCCTCCTGCCATAATGACTACCGCCCAGTCGCACTCACTCCCATCCTCATGAAGTGCTTCGAGCGGCTAGTCATGCACCACATCAAGTCTGCCCTCGCCCCCACTCTGGACCCTTTCCAGTTTGCATATCGGTCCCACCGTTTGACCGATGATGCCATCTCCACTGCCCTCCACTCACCCCTCACCCACCTGGAGACTAAACAAGCATACGTCAGAATGCTGTTCATCGACTTCAGCTCGGCATTCAATACAATCATCCCCCAGCAGCTCATTCAGAAACTGGACCAGCTGGGACTCAACACCTCCTTGTGCAACTGGCTGCTGGACTTTCTGACGGGGAGACGACAGGCAGTTCGGGTCGGCAGCAGCACCTCCAGGACCATCATATTGAACACAGGGGCCCCCCAAGGATGTGTGCTAAGCCCCCTCCTATTCACTCTGCTGACCCACGACTGCACACCAACATCCAGCTCCAACCTCTTCGTCAAGTTCCCGGACGACACGACTGTGGTGGGTCTGATCAACAATGGCGATGAGACCATCTACAGGAGTGAAGTAAGCAGGCTGGCAACAATCTCGTTGTTGGACTTCAGGAGAGTGCACACCCAGCATGCTCCACTAACCATCAACGGTGCTGCAGTGGAGAGGGTGAGCAGCACCAAGTTCCTGGGTGTGCACATCTCTGAAGACCTCTCCTGGAGCCTAAACACTGCATCACTGGCCAAAAAAGCACATCAACGCCTCTACTTCCTCCGGAAATTGAGAAGAGCTGGAGCCTCTCCCCCTATCATGCTCACCTTCTACAGAGGAACCATTGAGAGCATTCTGACCAGCTGCATCACCGTGTGGTACGGCGCCTGCACCGTGTCCTGCCAAAAGTCCCTGCAGCGTGAGGATCATCGGTGTCTCTCTCCCCCTGCTGCAGGACATTTACAGCACCCGCCTCACCAGCAGAGCCAGCAGAATTGCAGGCGACCCCACCCACCCATCTCACAGCCTCTTCAACCTTCTGCCGTCGGGGAGGAGACTGCGGAGTCTCCGGGCCAGAACCAGCAGACTCAGGGACAGTTTTTTCCACCAGGCGGTCCAGAGGCTCAACTCCCTCCCTGCTCTGCCCCTCTCCCCTCGTCTGCCCCCTGCCACATCTCCCTCCCACCACTACTCACAACACTGACTCAGGGACTGCACATTTCACTTTATTATATATTTTTGCACTATCTACATCACTTTGTTTGCACTATTGAATGTCTGTATTGTTGTTTTGCTGGTTTGCACCATGGGTCCGAGAGGACTGCAATTTCATCTGTGTCATGTGTTCATGGGGCATACTTGACAATAAAGTTGACTGAACTGAACTGAATGACCCACATTCTACCACAACATGAGTTACACTGTGTCAAATGCTTTAGCTGCACTTACAGAAATGTAGTTAGCCTAAAACTGACTTTGTACACATGTCTTAGTGACAAAATGTACTGCACACTGAAGTTAATGTGAAATATACTGAGTTTATGGATTGTAACTGCTGATGTCTTATGCCTGTATATGTATGTATCCACCGCTGTCCTCTTGAAAGTTCACTTCTTCAGTTTGTCAGATTCTAAAAAGTTATTGGTTTGTTATAGGGCTGTTTGATATATAAAATGGTCACAATATATTTTTTTCTGGGCCCCGTTCCAAGTAGAAGGTTCAACAACCTCTGAGTCTATCCATGAACTCTGAGTTGATTTACCCTCAGATGGGAAGCTCTGAGTTTTCGGTTCCAGAAAAGCTGATCTGAGTTAGATCAATCAACTTAGAGGAGGTTTACGCGCATGCACCACTACTATTAAAAGGCAGCATTAATGGAGTTTTTCTCAGTTTCACCCTTTGCTAGTTACTGCAGTTAGGCTTTGTAGGGCAGCACAGTAACCTGCTGATTAATGTGTTTTGGTGCTTTGAATCAATGAAACGACGTGTTGGTCTCTGAAAGAGGGCGAAGACAGAGAGGAACTCAGAGTATGTTGGAGGAAAACTACTCGCGAGCAGGTTAGGTCCTCAGCGTCAGTTACCACGGCAACTCAGCCAGAGCTGAAGTTACCTCCCTTTCTGGAACAAGCAAGGAGAAACCAGTAACGTCTACCTGCCAGTATGAGAACAGTGGCAACGTAAACTGGCAATACAACAAACCTGGAAATGCTTTTAAAACATGACTGTCCCTCCCAGGATGCTCAGCTGGGAACAGAATGGAGATGGAGAGCCCCCCGCTGCATTTACTGTCAGAAGAATCACCTGCTCGCTCTTTCTTGCTCGTCCACTCACTCTACACACCCACACACACACCCACACACCCACACACACACACACACACACACACACACACACACACACGCCTCCCTTGTAGTGGACGTGTTATAATGCAGACTTTCTGTGCTAACGTTTGACAGGCAGTAGGAATTGCCAAAAAAATTTCCCAAACAGCTGTTTATAAATTATTCATACTATATAATAATAAATATTTATCTCAGTACAATTTTAACAGAGCCTGAGAGTCTATTTTATTTTTTTGATTGTAGTTTATTTATTTATGTTTTATTTATCTAGGATGTTTAAATATTTATTTTCCCACATTTCAATTTGAATGTTTTAAAATCCAATGCTGTGGAAAAGGATGTACTTAGATTATTATGCTCTTATATCATTATACCGGATAAAATGGTCCTAAAACGACATCAAGGATACTATGGTTTATTGTGATAGTTTCTGACATCTTTCTGTTGTTTGCTAACAGATGGAATTGACAAGGAGGTTCATTCTTTCAATATATGGTCAATGGAAAGACATGGATTAGGGGTGGGGTTTAAGTGTGCTCTGTCTCCATTCACATTTCCACTGTAGTGAAAACTTTCACTTAAAATCCATTAAAGTCGTAGAAGCATATATAATCACTGACACACATCCATCATATAGAGGGTGGAGTTCATCAGCACTTACTTTCCTTTGAGGAGAATGCTGAGGCGTTCATCCACAGAGGTCTTATCCTCTGCAGCATAGGCCTGGCCTTTCTTCAAAGTCTGGATGGTGCAGAACTGTCCTGTGAGCCTCTGAAACAGAGACTCCTGCACATGGAGGGGCTCAAACATCCTCTTGTAGACTGAACGCAGCTCTCTGTCGATCTTAATCTGACAAAGTAGAGCCACAGTGTTAACTCATCCCTCTCATGAAAATGTAGCATAAAAAGCAAACCTCCGTAACTGTTGAACAGGGACCTGGACTTCGAGGACCACTTGTCTTGGTTTGCAAAATAATGGAATGGCTCCAGTTAAAGAATCAGGGAGTTAATTTTATTCTAAATATCATGCATGTGATATTGATTTGTGCATCTTTGTGGTTTGAAAATAATAGAACAATACAGGAATAATCTAAGTATTGTAATAAACTCACTTAGAGCTAAATAACATTATTGGCAAATATGTGTCTCAAAGTAATACGAGAAAATGAGAATAAATAGTAGGTTGACATGCAAGACAAATGAAATACGGTGGCAAAGGAAAGTTGTGCATGCTGCAAATGAATATCACTCACGTAACAGTTACTGAAACTCTCTAGCATCACTCTAGCATAAGCACAAGGGAAAGCAAGGCTCGGCAAACAGCCATGGACAAACACCAACATATAATATTTACACCTATGTCAAGACTGATGATTACTCACGGTTGTGTTATTTGTGCAGACAATAAAGCAGGAGGTCACACACAGGTCAGCTAGAGTAACTGATTTCTAGACGTGATAATGACTGCTGGTCTCCTCTAATTACCTATCAAGGGATGTTGCAGCAAAGGCTTTTCCACAGTTATACTGCTGAATTAAGTTGTGAATTGCACTGGCTGAGAAGGCACATGTCTTCTGGTATCATTATGAAAAGTCCTGCTCTGATTCTGTCAGTTCATTGGTGACCCCCATGGATTTTATCTGCATCTTATTACCATAAAGCAGGACAGCCCGTGACAGTGCTGAAACCTCTGAGATTCAACATAAATCAACAAACTGTTCGCTGGTGCACTCAGGATGTTTGAGGCGTAGGGGCAGAAATAATAAAAAGGACACCTGCTGTGTGCGGTGGGGCACCAGTGCACAAAAATGGCACTTCATCATGTTTTTTTGTCTACTAAAAGGGCAACCTTTCAAAAAAGGGCTCTTCATCATGTTTTATCTACTACAGGGGCATCCAACCCGGTCGCATTAGCCGGTCGCAGTAGCCGGTCACATTAGTAGCCGGTCGCATTAGCCGGTCACATTAACCAGTCGCATTAGCTGGTCACATTAGCCGATAGCAGTAGCCGGTCACATTAGTAGCCGGTCGCATTAGCCAGACACATTAGCCGGTCGCATTAGCTGGTCACATTAGCCGATAGCAGTAGCCGGTCACATTAGTAGCCGGTCGCATTAGCCAGACACATTAGCTGGTCACATTAGCCGGTCGCAGTAGCCGGTCGCATTAGCTGATCACATTAATGGCCGGTCGCAGTAGCTGGTCAGTGGCGACGGCAGAAAATGTCAAACTGAGGTCAAGCGGAAAGGGCGCCATATTAACCCGCTGAAACGATGTATATCGACACCCAGTGGTGAGGAGGAGGACATGTTCCCGTCAGTTATTCGATTTTCTCAGTTGCATGTAAACTGGGACTAGGTCAGAAGTCCGATTAGACGCCAAAATCGATTTTTAAGCATAGCTCGATTAAACTGTGCATGTAAACACACTGAGTGACACTGTTCCTCCAAAACTTGAGGCCAGTTTTTCAATTTTGGTGAACGACTCACACGGCCTGAATGTAAAGTGACTGTTAGTGTGTGAATGAGGGCATGCTGATACAGAACTCACTGGCCTGCGCTTGTACAGGAGGAAGAACAAATGCATGAAGTTGACCACCAGAAATACCACATTCCAAACCATCACGTCCAGGTTGCACCTGTACAGAGTCGCCCACACAATGAAGAGACCACATCCTGTCAGGGTCAAAGACACAGAACAAGGTGGTTTTAGGAAATACACTGGCCCTCATTTATCAAACGAAGGTAGAATGCAGATCCAAGTGTTTCATCTTACAAGAGGGTTCACATGTGATTCATGATAAGTTTGCATGTGGCCAATCACAGCTAAGAATGATCAGCTGTTCATAAATGTTGCGGCTTGAAACAAGCGTCATTTAAATGTCACACCCTAATATAGACTGCGTTCAGGGGCCTTTTTCTAAAGTCACCTTTATTAGCAAAGTGCACTGTTACAAATAACAACACATTGGAGCGAAACAGACATTTTAAGCGGTTACCAGTCTATAGCAAGTACAGAAATACGCCGTAACGGCAGAAGGTGAAACACTGATGTCAAACAGATGTAACAAAATAAACTGGTTTTGTTTGTTTGTATATACAAAGCCTAATAGCCTATATAATATTATATTAATGTTAATATAATAGAGAGATCATATTAGAACATTAATATAAAACCTTATATTAAATTCTTTACATTTAAAAGAATTCTGTCCCAGACAGAGGAGAGCGTGGCAGCGTTATTAGAAATGTTTCTATTGGGGCAGAACGGGTGGAGGAGGAGACACTGACGCATTAATGAGAAAATGAGACTGACAGTGGTAAACTAGGCTAGTAGCCTGTTTAAAGAATTTCACGGTTGCAGGGTTTATGTATTTTTAATGATGTTCTAATGAAAAATTGATAAATGTATTTATGATAAATGATCAATTATATAATCATGCTTTGGTTTGTCACTATTTAAAAAAAAAAAAAACACCATAGAGTTTTATTCGCTCCAGGCATCGATACTATAGTCTAAGATCAATTATCCTACTGAGACGTGTGGACTTCACGCTGACTCTAGTTTGCGTACACGAGCTGAGAGCAGACGTGAGATCTGATCGTACCCTCCGCTCACGTCCAAATTGATAAATGCTGAGCCTTGTGTAAAAATGATCGTACGCCCACTTTTCTGTGGTACATTCGTTTGATAAATGAGGGCCACTGTGTCCACACACTGAATACTAAAATCAAGATTGAATACTTCAGTGAAGTCTAATATCCATTTGTAAAGACACATAGCCATATGGCTACTGTGGTATATTTATTGTGCTGGTGGTTGTTACCTAATGAACCGTCATGACTCACAGACGTGGTCTGAACGTTACTCTGCCACACATACTTGGAATACGCTTTAACTAAACTTGACCCTATTAATCCACTAATCAAGACATTTTCAAGGTTTACTGCAAATCTTAACTGTCATTACCTACTATGTTGTTTTGTTTTCGTTTGTTTCTTGTTTCATGAAATTGTGTAAACGATTAAGTTATCAGGATGAATGTAGTTAGAAACTGTTGAACCTATCCATTTTGCTTAAAGTGTCTCAGATTTCTTTCAGAGCCTTCTCCACACTGCTTATATGGACTAAGGATTTATAGAGAAAATTAACTGTTGTAATGATGTACTAATGTTAAGTGATGTCGTCTACTTTAATTATGAAACACCCAATATTTTTTTTAAGTTATCTTATAAGATTAACAAGTTTAGCTTTGTTAGTTTACTTTTCTTATTTCTTCAATTTGTTTCCGTTTCTCTGTGAAACCTTCTGAGACTAGCTTGTGCCAAAGTATAATATAAATAAATGAACTGTCAGTTTGTCCCATTATTCCGGCTGCTTCCTGTTTCCACTCTCCTTCCAAGCAGAAGATAAACATGTTGGAAGTGCTTTTTCCATCCTTCCTTTATCTGCCATGGTCAGAGCCTTTTATAGGCCTCAGCTCTGTTGAAGAGATCCTTCTTTTTGCGCGACAACTTTTAAAAAGGCTTAATCTTCCAAATGTTGACTAAATTAAACAAGCTTGTGGTAATGATACTTTGGCCAGTCCGTATTAGAATAAAGATGTGTTGAAATTGTGATCAAGTTAGTATTAGCTAATATTCCCAGCTACAGCGTTATCATCACATGAATGCCATCAGCAAAAAGGGCACTGTGACAGACCTGTCATCACAAGGAGGCGCAGCAGGATCATGTGCAGGCCCACGGTGGTGGGGATGACCAGACCCAGCAGCAGGGATAGGCTCCCCAGATGGAAGAGAAGGTGGTGGGCCTGCTCCCACTCCTGGCAGGAGGTGACATTGAGTTCCACGGCCGGGACTCCTGGAGTGCCCGAAGGAAAGGGGGGCAGCGTGGCGAAGAGGAGGGGGGGCAGCTCTGGGGTAGAAGACATCCTGCAGCAGGGTCACCTTGAAAAGTAGGGAAAGGTTGGAGAAAACGTCAGTGGAGGATGATAAATGGCTCAGGGCATTTAGTTAACATGCTGCTCACAGTGCTTGCTACTGTTTTTTTAGTTTTGCTCTTTGTTCTATTAGGCTTCATTAGTGTCCCGTTAGCAAAGATGTTTGTAAGAAAATGTTTTTTTTTAATTATTGTTTACAACCCAGATTCCCAAAATGCAAGTTTGGAGTTTTAATGCCTCCAAGACGTTCCAACACATTGGAACAGAGACGTGCATCCCACTGTGTTCCATCAGCTTTTCTTTTAACAACACTCAGTAAGAGTTAAGAAATCTAAATGCTGGCCCATTCTTGTTCAAAAGCCCAGTGTGTCAGTCTCTCTATCCTATTTTGCGCTATATAATGAACCACACATTTTCAATGGGTGACAGGTCTGGACTGGAGGTAGGCCAGTTTAGTACTCGCTCTCTTTCCCTTTGAGGCCATGCTGTTGCAACACACACAGAATGTGGCTTGACATTGTCTTGCTGAAATAAGCAGGGATGTACTTGGAAAATATTCTATCTGGATGGCAGCAAATGTTGCTCCAAAGCCTGTAAATACTTTTCAGCATTAATGGTGCCACAGCACAATTTTCCCCCTTGCAATAGTCTATCTCAGATGAATTCAGGCCCAGAGAAGTCACTTTGCATAGTAGAGTCTTAATTTGCAGTTGTAGATGCAGCGACAAAATGTGTTTACTGACAACAGTTTTCAGAAGTGTAGAGTCTTCTATACAATCATTTGGTTTGTAATGCTGTGGGTATCCAAGGTCACAGGCATCCAATGTTGGTTTTCAGCCTTGCCCTTTGCAGAGATTGTCCCAGATTCTCAGAATCTTTTAATAATGCTATGGACAGATGGTGAAATCCCTAAATTTCTTGCTATTGTGCACTGAGAAAAAATCTTAAACTGTTAGATTATTTACCCGCACAGTTTTTCCCAAAGTGGTGAACCTTGCCCCATCCTTGCTTGTGAACAACTAACACCTTTCAAGGATTCTCCAATCATACCGGTCCCAGCAACACGCCCCCGCCTCGCAGTCCGGCCACAAACACAACACTCGTCCCATTTTCCAGTTTCCGGTTCAGACCTCTGACCCTGCTCCCACTGCTTCTCGCATCAACGGTGATTCCATCTCCAGGAATATAAAATCCACAACTGACAAATCAAAAACAAAATTCCAACAAACTGCTTCCCGGGTGTCAAAGTTTTGGAAAGTTAGACACATCCAGACTCTTCTCAGTGAACATCTTAATGCAAGAAACATCATTACCCATGTTGGCTCCAATAACACCCACCAACAGTCTGTAATCCTGAAGCGGGACTTTAACAGTCTTTTTAACTTACTCAAGGACTGCAACAAATCTGTTTTATCTCTGGACCAATCCCCTCACTCCAGCGAGGTGTAGGGTGTTTTTAGCAGGCTGCTAAGATTAAAGGTTAACACATGGCTACAGTCAGCGTGTCGCTCACACGACTTGGTTTTAATTGACAATTTTAAGCTTTCCTGGAAGCGTAGTTCCTTGTTTAACAGAGATGACATTCACCCCAGTCCACAAGACTCCGTGCCCTAGCTGGAAACATTTTCCATCCTGTCTCCACTGCCAGTCACACCTGGACACAGCAATGACACCCGCCGCCACGCTCACTCGCTCCCCCGAGTGGCATAGAAAGACATCACCTCCCAACACCGTCTCACATACTTTTCAAATTCCTGAAGTGTCAACATGTACTAGATTGGTCAAACGAAATATGCACACCTCACACAGAAATAATCTTTTAAAGATTCGGGTGAATGCACGGTTTTACCTCACAGCACAAACTCTCTAACCTGGCTTTTTAATGTAAGATCTCTATCGAATAAGACTTGTAATGATTTTACATCATCTGCAAACTTGGATATTATGTTTTAACCGAGTCTTGGCTGAAAACTAATGAGCATACTCAGCTTGTTGAACTGTGTCCTCCACATTATGATTGTTTTAGAGAGTCAGTGGTCGGGGTGGTGGTCTAGTGAGTGTTGTGTAGTGTAGTGAAATTATTTTAAATGTCATCAAGTATGTTTTGATGAATTTTATTCTTTCCAGGTTCTCACTTTTAAACTTGTTGGCTCCAAAGTTCGATTTTATTTGCTCTCTTTTACCATCCCCCAAAACCACCTGGCAGCTTTTTAACTGAACACCCTGAATTTTTATCGACTCTGGGTTTAAACTATGACAGAGTTGTTTTGTGTGATGATTTTAATATTCATGTTGATGACTCCACTAATGTGCACTGTTGAACATTACCACTTCTTTTAACTTTCAGCAGCATGTGTATGACCCAACTAGGGCTGGGCGATATGTACCAAATGTCATATCCCAATATATTTAGGCTGAATATCGATATATATATCCCGATATTTTATGGCAAAGTGAGAGAAAATGTTCAGTCAAAGCCAAATATGACATTTCACAGGTAGTTCTTTTTAAACCGTTTATTTAAGTGAACATAAATTGCACATTCATATAAAAACAATATCTTAAATAAAAATAGCCTATGAAATAAAATAGGCCAATCTTTTTCTGAAGTAAATATGTTTCTATGAAAAAAGAATAACAAACATTACAAAAGAACTAAATATGACAAACCCTAGTAAGGCCAGCATTTATATATAAAGAAAGAAAAAAATTGAACTATATCAATATAAGCGATATGGTCTAATTCCATATCACATTAAAAAATATATCGATATATTTTTTAGATCGATATATCGCCCAGCCCTAGGCCGAACACATAACCGTGGTCATACACTGGACCTTGTTTTTACTCTGGGTGTTACTCTTGGTATAAGATTTGGAAATTGTGGAAATGAATGTATCTGCTCACAAATGTATAGTTTTCAACTGTGGCATACCACCTCTTATTGATACTGTCTCATCCAGCACTTCATGCACTCGCATTCTGAAAGAGCAAAGTGCTTCTCTGACTGTTGAAGTGAGAGTGAACACCATGGTGAGATGGAAAGAGCTGACTGAGGCCTTCAGAAAGATGATTGCTACAGCTTAGGAGTATGGTAAGTGAGTTTAAAAGATCTTAAAACAATTTGAAATCAGCCATTCCACAGCCAGTCCGGAAAATTGTCTACAAGTGGAGGACATTCAAAACAACTGCCAACATGCACAGGTCTGGTCGTCCAAGCAAGTTCAACCCAAGAGCAAACCGCAAGATGCTAAAAGAAGTCTCCAAAAATGCTAAAATACCATCACAGGACCTACAGCATGCTCCTGCTGCTGTTGATGTGAAAGTGTGTGCCTCTACAATCAGAAAGAGACAGAAACACTCTAATGCTGCACTCATCACCATAGCAACCAGCTAGAATGAGTGAGCCAGGTCATGATGACTTCAAAATAAAAGCCCCACAGCTTATGTCGTAACAGGGAGACCATGGGAAACATGGTTGTTTTCAAAATAAAAGCCCCACAAAGCAAGTAAGATCTAATAGTTTAGTATTATAAAAGCCCCAGAGAGTAACTACATCCTGTATCCTGGCAGTTCAGTAGAATAAAAGCCTGAGAGGTCACCATGTTTGAACAGGAAAACCAGGATATGAAAATCAATCTAAGATCTCAGTAAAATAAACATTTCAGTACATATCAGTCGTTCATCCTTTCCACTGTTTCAGCCAGCAGCTCAGTTTACAAGAATTTTCCAAATTTTAAGATTTGTGGTAAAGAAGGATAGTTAGGCTTGTCTGGTTTACAGTTGGCTATTCCTGTGTGTATGTGTCGGAGCTGAGTGAACACGCAGTGAAGAAATACAGAGATGCAACCATAAATCACAGCAAAACATGGGGAAGAACTCAGCATAGCTTTTTTTTTCCCCATTCAGATAAGGAAAGGAAAATCCTGGATTAAAAAAAAAAAGCATATTTACAAATCACATTTGTGCTCCTAGTTGTATAATTTAGTCACACAGTCATAAAATGAGACTAATGGTCAAAGTCTGGAGCCCTTAATTATATTCAATATTATATATGCTTATTGCATTCGTAACTTGACTTGTGAAATATCAATTTTTTAGGCCTATACACCCATTTTATATAATTTAGGTGACTAATCTTCACGAAACCATTAGTCACCATTTAAAAAAAATGTGTGTTGAGGTTACTTCTTTTCTTTTGGTCAACGCTCAGGTGTTTCAAATGTTTGATCACACCGCTGATGGTGACGTTGCTGAATACTTCAGTCACCACTGAGTCTACAGTTCTACAATTCTACTTGAATATTGTAGTGTGACTTACTTCCATTTATGAACATCACATAACTCCACTTCCAGTCAACACTACAGTAGCATTATCATCATACTACGTATATGGTGGTTAGCAGCATTTTTGATCATTCTGATACCACTACACTGCAAAAAGGGGTGTCTAAAAACAAAATAAAAACACTAAATCTGAGGGAAATTATCTTGCTGCATGGACAGATAATTTCACTTAACAAGATTTCTTAAATTAAGATTGTGAAATCTAGAAATAAGCATGTTGTACGCTTAAAATAAGAAAGTAACTCTAAAAACAAGATAAATTAAAGCTGCAAGCAGCATTGAACTGGCCCGAGATAAAAAAAAAAAAACCTTTAGATTTAGAAGTGTTAGATCATTTATCTTACATACAGCATACAGCATTAGCTATTCTATACTCACATTATAGCATTAGCTGAACATTGTTCTACTTGCACGATCGTCACTTTTCACATTATACTGTGTACATAATGTTCAGAACTTTTCTTCACTCTATTGTGTTAATTTAGTTTGTCTATATTTGTAGGCCTATTTATATTTTACGGCCTTTGATTTTTTTAATTTGCATGCCATTTAAATATTTACTTATTTTCATTAATTTTCTACTGGTGTTTTGTGTGTCTGTTGCAGATAGCTACAAAAACGGTTTTATTGGGTTATAGAGACTGTATCCCTGATCGGACACATCTGCGGTGCCGCACTTTCCGGTGTTTTCACGGTCATTTCGAATAAGATCGCCACCACTAATGTAGGTATAATTGATTTATACATAGGCTATTTAACAATCTACGTGTGAAATGTAATGTATGTACATGGAGATGTACATGTCTATTTCCGATATGAAAGTAACTCTGATGAGAGAAAGCAGTAAGCACGCTTGGGCAACTATCCTAAAAATACATCTGTATTTTTACTGTACTGTATTTTTATTTTGAAGGACATAAGTATGGTCCGGGTGTGTTGATAACTATGGTTGATAACGGTGATATTTATTTGTCTTACCCAGAAACATCCAATTTCCCCCGAAAAACTCAGCAGCCCCCATTGTTTTATTGTTTTACAGCGAGGAGATCCAAGTGTCCGATTTAGCGCACGGCTAATTTATCTAATCTGGTAAACCCGAGCCTAACCTACATGGTTAAAACAATATACGGTTTGAAAGATAAGAAGTTAGACTTTAACTTCACACCATTTAATTAATTGGAAGCAGAACATGATCATTTATATTAGTAGTTAATGTGAAATATTGATAGAATCTTAGACGAACGGTGTCAGATTTGTGATAGCCTACAGTAAAACAATCAATTACATCAGTGATAATCTTACACATGAAAGCTGCTGTATGAATATTGTACGTTATCTGTTCTACAGAAGATTAAAAATACCTCCACACATAATAATAATAATAATAATAATAATAATAATCACATTTTGAATAATGTTGAAAAATGAAATATTTTCACTGTTCACTGCTACTCCAAAAAGTCGTAATATTCTCCCAGTAAAACAGTAACAGCTGCCGTGTTTTTCTCAGCCATGGGAGAGCTGAATATAAAAATAGATATAGCGATAAACACACAGCCCCCTCACAGGAATGTCTCACAGCTACAACTTTCTAACTGCTGCACCGAGAGGAAAACGGCTCGTAACTTACCGATTCAGTAGCAGCAAATGGTACAGCAAAGAAGGAAGAATTATAAGAGACGAGAGACGCTTGTGGTGACTGAAGGCTGGAGCAGTAGATGGGGGGCTGCACGATGTGCGCCGCACATTCCTCACAGCTGACAGAGAGACTAAAATAGGCAGGAAGGGGAGAGAGTGACCTGCAGGGACTGTCAGCTCCGACAGGAGGAGACACTCTTATCTCTTATAGGTTATCGTCACACTGTTAAAATAATCGCCTATGTTATTTTTTGTCAAAATTGTGTTTTTTTGCCTAAATCATCTCCTCATGACGCCGGCCACCTATGGTAAAATCGCCTACATCCTCAGTTGATCAGAGCATGTGATTTTAACCCTTTAAGGTAATGGCCTATGTCAAGTGTGTGACTTAAGCGGATTTATTATGCCTAAGTCGAAATAAAATGTGATGTGACTTAAGCAATTTTTTGAACATGACTTTGCGACTTAAGCAAGATATGGTAACACTTTATTTTGAAGGTGTCTACATAAGAGTGACGTGAGCGTGTCATAAACATGACATGGGATGTGTCATGAACATTAATGACACTTTCAAGTTACATTAATGCTCATGATACTTGCCATGTCATGTTTGAGCTCCTTCTCAAAGATTAAAAAAGATGGTTTGTGATTAGAGAATTTGGATCTGTGTATATGGTATTTTGCAAGTAGAAGATTAGGTTGATAATGAAAAATTGATCTTTGTTGTTCATAGGTTAGGAGAGGAACCCAAACAGTACATTTATATGTAAGAGAGACGCCAGATCAAATATTCTGGGAAATGAATGTACAGACATCTTGCCAGAACATAAAAAAGGACAGGACCAGAACAAATGACAAATATCTGCTTCACATTGTTTGCAGAATGAGCAGTCCACCTCAATGTCCTTTTTGTATCTACATAGAAATAAACTGCAGGGATAAAACCTATGAATCATTTTAAAATACACTTCTTTAATCTTATTTAAAACCAGAAATTTAGAAGGAAGGCACCAGATTTTCTTCGAGTTCAAGTAATTTTAATTTAGAAAAGGAATATAGAAATACTAATGTTCCTTTGACAGTTAACACAAACTGGTTATTATATTCAGCCTTATTTATATTTCAGGTTTGAGGTATATATCTTTACATAGGCCTATATATTTTTCAGTCCCAGTAAAATCATTAATTTAGATGTATTTCAACTGGCTGAATATAGTATACAGTATATGCATATGACTGTCTGAATAGTCTATATTTAATCGGTCTGCTAAGATTACAACTATGATGACCAATTTCACTTTGAAAAATAACATTAACTAATGCTGGAGATGACTCAATCTTACTTTCATTTATATAAGTATATATGTATAAATCAGCTCCCTGGATATTCTGGACCATTCTGAAAGGGGGTCCCTCTCCTCCTCCCTCCATTTACTTTGCAGCTCAGAGTCTCTTTTGAGTGTGTTATTATGTTTATAAATGTGTTATTATGTTTATAAATGTTTATAAATGTGTGAGCTTGCAGTGTTAAGTAACTCCAAACAGCGCTCCTCTTCCTCTCTGTCTCAGAGTCTGACTCTGAGTCATGTGACTGCAGCTCACAGCACAGGGCACAGAGCATAGACGTATACATGTATATGTCTATATATACATGCATATGTCTATGGGAGGGAGGAGGGAGGGGCAGAGTGAGCATGAGCTAGGTGAGTGAGAGGAGCAGTGTTTGCACATGCACAACCACTATGCTTCACAGGAGTTGTGAACTGAACGTATAGAAAAACTGAAAATTATCGATCTCATCAAGCAAATATCATTCAATACCAATACCAACGTAGGTATCGATACTATCAATATTTTGTATCGATCCGCCCACCACAAGCAAGGAGAAGAGCCAAACTATCTTATCTCCCTTCTGTTATATATGGATAATTATAATGCTGTGTAGAGTAAATGTGACTTTCCACCTTGCTGCTGATTTTGTAATCTTTTTCTCATAGATGTTCACTGGCACAGTTTGGGTTTTCAGCTGTCATGTTTAGACGTGGTAACTCTTAGCTACACACCTATGAGGACAACACACACACACACACACACACACACACACACACACCCTCACACACATTGTGTAGAAGAAACATGGTGAACAGCTGTTGTTATTAGTAACTGGCCAAAAGAATTGTTGTCGATCCGTCCATTTTCTGTACAGGGACAGGCTTAGCCCAAGACAAATAAAATGTAAACTTTTATAGTGTTCCTGGCTCACTCTAACTGACTTCCTGCCAGAATTATGTTATTCTGGGACCAGATCTGCATCATTTTACCTGTGACCGAAAATAAAGGCCGGTATAGAGACCTAACTTTATCTCCAGTGTGTGTTTGCTCTTGGGCTTCCAATCTACGACCCAGAGTGAATGTTTACACTTCTGTCTCTTTCTCCTACTTGCCCTTCTACACCGTCCTCCTCTCCCTACTTGCTCCCATTCACAATCTCCTCTATCAACCCCACACTCCCCCTCTTCTCTCATTTCCATACTGGTGTAGCTGTCTCCTTCTACCTCCTTTCTATCCATTTTACACCCGCTTATAGAAAGCAGCGCAAGGGTATCGCTATACAGGCCGTATACCCCACTCTGTTAAATGTTGACGTAATTATATTTTAACATTAAGGCAAAAAAAAAAAAAAAGGCTACACGTTGTGGTCTTAAAAGCCTAATTTCCGTGTGTACCTGAATGCAGCACGAGCAGATTGCGCAATTCTGAGGAGAAATGACGCCCAAATACCAAAGACACTTTCACTTCCTAAAACTAAACGCTTCCACGGCACACCGTGCACACACACCGACCTGATGAGCATTTGTGACACAAGAGTTTCTTTTTATTTTAGTTTCGTTTGGCTTTATTTTGCCAGTTCAGTGTTTACAGCACATTGGTGTGGAAGCAACACAACGGTAGGATTTATTTGTCGCTATCATAGACTGTATATCAATAAGGTGTAGTGTTGTGTTTCTACTGGAGCACAGGGATATATACATAACAAACACCGCTGACATGCCTTTCTGTCCTGATGGCGTTATTTCAACATCTGTAACTCTGAGTTAGTTGTTCTTTCGACACATCTGCCGTGCTGAACTCAGAGACAGAGGAATTGTATTAGCTTTGACATTGACAAAGGAGTGCCACTGGCAGTTGGTGTGTGGTTTTAAATTAAACAAACCTGTTCTTCTTCCCCGAAGCGAATCATTTAAACAAAATAGGAACTACTGCAAGATTTAGGAAACCGCTATGGCACCAAAAATTGAGATTTATGAAGACTACAAACACTGCTCATTATTTAAAAATCAATCAGGTTAAGACCTAGTCTATTTGTAGCGTGAACTTTTTAAAATCATAACTTTGTAAACAACTTTTTTTAAGCCAATCAAGCCAACTTCTTGTGATGAGATTTTATTTATGTGTTCGTTGTATTTGATACTTTTTTTGTGCAAAACTGCTTGGCCTGTTCATCAGCAGATGATCTATTCTTGCACCTGATTCAGAGCATGTGTTTATCCAATTATAAAAAAGTTATAGACTTCAAACCTCAAAACACAATTAGAGATTCATGCAAGTTTCACTGGGTATGTGAGTCCAGTGAGTGCCTGGTGGTTATTCTGTGCTTACTATTCACTGAAGTTGACCAAAAAGTTGCTTATATTTCTTATATGAATTACAAAAACATGTTAGATGCAATCAGGGACATGCTATCAATAAGAAATGGCAATTTATATCGAAGAAATTCATTAGGAAACCATTTTTACATATACAAATTTGTCTGTGACAGGGCCTGACATTTTAGGGGTTAAATTTGTATAAAAATGGGACATATTAAAAAAATGACAGCATGCTGAGATGGCCTGATATGTGTTTCTCATAGTTTAAAGATTCTTTTTTTTTGGCATTTTTGTTGCTTTATTTATAGTGACAGAGTGAAAGGGGGTGATAGAGGGGAAGACATGCGGCAAAGGGAGCTAAGGGTTAGGGTTAGGGTTAGCTCTACCGGTGTGAGCCACCGGGACGGCCGTTTCTCATAGTTTAACATGTCATCCATATGACTAAGTGTTCAGATTCAACTATAAGATCTTTTTTTCCTCAAGATTTTTTGGAAGTGGAAATGTACGTTTCTGGTTAAAAGTCCCTACTACATCTGTGATATGAATATGAAGACTATCTCTTGAATGATTATTTGATGATACCTAAAGACAGTTACCAGTTAGCAGTTGATCTGTTATGTCATCTGTAATCCCAAACAGGTTCTGCAGTAAATATGATTTCAGAAGAAGAAGACAAGGTGCCATGCCTTAACATCCTCACCTACCACAGAGAGCTGCTGGTGTCCAGGTTGAGGAGTATTCAGTGCATCCTGGACAACCTGTTGGCCTGTGGCTTCGTCTGTGAAGAAGAAGTTGAGATCATTCAGCAGACAGTCACCAAGAAAGATCAGGCAGGAAAACTAAAGAAAAATCCCCCCCCCCAAAAAAAAAGCATTATCCCTCAAAATCCAAATCCAAAACAAAGTTTTTGAAATAATAACAGATGTTAATTTCTGTGATTTTTTTTCTAGGTACGCAAAATCTTGGAGCTCGTCCAGTGCAAAGGGGAGGAGGCCTGTGAATACCTCATTTACATCATATATAAAGTATATGATGCATACATAGACCTCCAGCCATGGTTGAAAGAGATCAACTACAACCCAAGCAGTGACGTAACGTTGATGACTGTGGTTAACACAGATCCCAGTAAGTATTCCTCTCTAATGCTGTTTTATGCTTCCAAGATGTTCTTTTTTATGCTTCATAGATTAAGTGTACAAGAGGCCCCACGATACGATTTTATCACGATACTTGAGTCACAATACGATATTGCGATACAACATATTGCGATTTAACTGTAACTACATTTTGTGTCCACAAAATTAAATTCAATCAAGAATTGTTTTGTCAAATAAGAGAAAATTCTATTCATCTCACTTCAGTCTTTTTATTTCTCCACAATGAGAGTCAAACCCACAGACTGATCAACAAAGTATTCAGTCAAACTGAACTGAACTGATATCAAACATGTTGGATGACAATAACTGCAACATTTTATTAAACTTTCCTCAACTTTAAGCTTCACTGCTCTCAATGTTTCTGAAGGAAACAGAAAAAAAGCCTGAATTTGCAGCATTATTTCGACAACTTCCTGACACTATATCCTGATGGTGAGCCGTCAGAACGCTGATTATCGATCTTTGGCGGCCATTAGAACAGCGGGGGAAAAAATCTATACAGCTATATTTTCGCTATATTTTGTGCGGCATTTTAATATCAATTCATGGCCACCAAGTATCGATATTTAGCGTTCTGACGGCCGTAGCAGGCTCACTTTTAGGAATACTAGTGCAGTGCCCGTAGGAAGTATGTATTCGTACATTACATAAGTTACCACACCATCCAGCACATACACATTGAACATTGATATTCACTGGAAACTATTCGAATATTATTGAAAAATCTAACCTTGTAGCACACTTTAAAACTGCGAAAGATAGGTAGGCTAAATAGACTTACAGATGAGATGAGTCAGGCGTGGAAATCCAGAGCGAATTGTGTTACTGACCAGGTCAAGTTCCTCCACCTGTCCCTAATGAGGCCTTGTCAAAGGTATGCCTATGTCAATGCAAGTTCTCTGCCCTCATACGCTTCCTGGACCCAGTCTGATGTTATTATCCACATGCTGGAAGAAAAATCTCTGTGATACTTGAATAGAATTTTTAACGGTTTAACAGTAACTTTAAACTTTGTCATCTTGAGAGATGATTTGTTTGCGGCCAAGAATAAAACTAGAAACACAAAAAACCCGCACATCCATTTTAGATTTGATAAAATTTGGCCTAAATGGAAAAACTAAGGTTTCTTTATTGCACTAATACATTGTCTACATCCTCTTAGTCAGCAGGTATTGTGAGAAGTTGAGGCATGACATGAGCCGGGACACCTGCTTCATTATGTCATATGGCCAGAGAGAGGAGACCCGTCTGGAGGACCTATACACTGACACACTGATGGAGCTGTTGAATGACTGCAATGAAAGTTTGGGCTTCTTGGAGACTCTGGATCAGCTCCTAGGAGACCATGCGGTCTTCAATCCCCAAGGAGAAACCATCTATGTGATGGGGGATGCCGGTGTGGGAAAATCCATCCTCCTGCAGAAGCTCCAGAACCTCTGGTCCAAGAAAGAGCTGCAGACAGATGCCATCTTCTTCTTTAAGTTCCGCTGTCGTATGTTTAGCATCTTCAAGGACACAGAACAGATCTCCCTCAGAGACCTTTTGTTCAAATACAACTGCTCCCCAGATCACGATCCAGATGATGAAGTATTTGATTACATTTTGCGCTTCCCTGAGAAGGTTCTCTTTACATTTGATGGCTATGATGAGATTGAGATGAATGACATGATGAATGTTCCTGAAGTGGTGTCACCAGAAGACAAGGCGCACCCCATTCAACTGCTCACAAGCTTGCTTTGTGGGAAACTACTCAAGGGCTCCCAGAAGGTGCTTACCGCCCGGACAGGGACAGAGTTCCAAAGTAGGGTGCTCAGGAAAAAGGTGGCTCTCCGTGGATTTTCTCCAGATCATCTGAAGACCTACATTGATCTGCACTTTAAGGAGCAGGAGCACCGAGAGCTGGTGTCAGTCCAGCTGGATGCTAGCCCCCACCTTTGTGGCCTCTGCTCCACTCCACTCTTCTGCTGGATTGTATTCAAGAGCTTTGGGCACCTGCACACCATGCATGATAGTTTTCATCTGCCTGAAACCTGCATCACACTCACAGGCATCTTCCTACTGCTGTCTGAGGTGTTCCTCAGCCGATCAGCCTCACCTGCACCTGCTCTGCTGAGGAAAAGCACTCGGTGTGCCTCAGACACATTCAGAACAGGGCTCAGGCCTCTCGCTGCATTTGCCAAACTAGCACTTCAGGCTATGGAGAGAGGTAGCTTCATTTGTAGCCAAGAGGAGGTCACTGCGTGTGGCCTGACAGAGGACGACCTGTCTCTGGGCTTTCTTAGACCTGTCAATGAGTATGATTCCAGTGGAAGCCCTGCTACATTTGAAGTTCTCCATATCACCCTCCAGTCTTTCCTGGCAGCATTTGCTCTGGTGTTGGATGAGGAGGCTGCTGCTAGCTCCATCCTCAAGTTCTTCACAGAGTGCAGCAGGAAAAAAGAATTTTCCTGTCTGCCCTTTGACTTCTGCATCAGTGGCTCTGCAAAGTCCAGTGAAAAGAAGCCATTTGCAACTAACGAACACCTTCAGTTCACTAATCTGTTCTTGTGTGGACTGCTGTCCAAGGCTAACACCGGCCTGATGGAGCATCTGGTATCTCCTGTGTCATTAAAGAAAAAACGAGTCTTACTAAAATCGTACCTTTCCACCAGCGTAAAGTCCCATCTCCATGGCTTACCCCACTACAAAAGTGAAGAGGGCAGGAAAGTTCATGTTTTGCCCAACTTCCTGTGGATGCTAAGGTGCATCTTTGAGACAGGAAGCAAAGACATTGCTCAGATGACAGCAAAAGGCATCACGGCTGGCCTCATCAAGCTGGGTTACTGTGACGTGTACTCAGGTGACTGTACGGCCATCAACTTTGTACTGCAGCACCGTCAGAAGCTCCTGGGAGTTGACATGGACAACAACAACATCAGCGACTATGGAGTGAAGCAGCTGAAGCCCTCCTTTTGTAAGATGACAGTAGTCAGGTAAAGAATATAAATAATAATTTTAACCACCCTCTAATCTCAATTGAGGGATATTTGATTGATTTTTATGTCATAATTTACATAACTCATTCAACCAAACGCTGATCTAAGTGCTTGTGTTCAGACTGAGCGTCAACCACCTGTCTGACAGCAGCATTGAGGTTCTTGCTGAGGAGCTGTGCAAGCACAAAGTTGTGGAGGTGTTGGGGTGAGTAAACATTTCAGTTGTTTCCGTCTATCTAAAACTAAACAGTCTGCATTGCAATCATTCTCAAGTTACAGATTCAGATAGGTAAGGTTAAGATTAAGTAACAACAAGGACACTCTGTTACACATTTTGCATTTAGAATCCTAATTATTATACATACTAACTACTTGATTTACAGGTGTGGAAACAGTAGCCCTGTATTCTGTTAGGACTCTCACAAAGCGTGTGCTTTCTTTATTCATTTGTGTTCATGGTTCATAGTTTTGGATAAAAGTTAATGAAGGTTGAGCAGATGTTTTCAGATTTGTGAGTTCTGAGTCTTATAATAGGTTATAAGAGGTTATAATAGCTTTGTTTTTTTCATTAGTTTAAGTTTTAACTTCATTGAAATTTATTTTTTCCAAATTCAGTTAGTTTTAATTAGTTTTTACAGTGTGTTTGCTAGTTTTAATTATTTTTATTTTTTGGAAAATGCTTAGTTTAAGTTTAGTTTTTATTAGTTTTAGTGTTTTTTGTAATGGGGTATTTGTTGGGTGCCAGATTCAATAAGGTCAAGATTCAATAAATCTTGCCTTTATTTCCTTTGTCTGATCCATCTCAGCCCCAATAAGTTTATTAAGTCAGAAAAACCAAATAGATGAAATAGATTTCATATCAACCAAAAAGGTTTATGTCTGAAAAAAGTTGACAAAGACGAAAACTAAGCACATTTTCACTATACTTTTAAATCTGTGTATCATTCGTTCTTTCCATTTTCAATTGGCAATCAAAAATCAAGTAATGAAAAATTGACTGGTTATTTTGTTATTTGTTTTCTATTATAACACAAAAAACAAGAAAAATGCTTGTTTTATCATATTTCAATATTAGGCTCAGATCAAAAATACGAAATGGAAAAACAGGCACCAGGACTGAATTTTATTTTAATATTTAATTGGTCTGGTTTACGCGACCCGGAAGTTTGACTGCGGTCAAGTGAGCCGTCATTCGCTTCTCCATAGTCAAACCAGCCATCCCTATATAATAATAATAATAATAATAATAATATATAATGTAGTGTGCCCGTATTGTGATATTTATGGTAAATTCATTGAAACTGCTCAGAGCGAGCTGACATGAAGGATAAACACTTTACTGTCATTCTTTCTCACTTTTTTTCAGTATAAAACTCTTACCTGCAGAGAGGAGATGAATGATTTTTTTTATTGATAAAACGCATTTGAATATAGACTGTACAGTAAAATATTACATTATATAAAAAATTATTAAAATTAAAATGTCTGGTCCAGTCACTAATTCAACTTCTAGAGGACCTCAGGTATATTCTCACAAACATACAGGACGTCTCACTGTGGAATATCAGTTTAAAATGCACTGAATATTTTCTGTACAGTAAATATTCAAGTGCATTTTATGAATTTTAAAATAATAAACGTCGACACAACTAAAACATCTTTGGCGCGACGCAATTTAGTTTTTTCACATGGTGTGTTTATGTAAAGTTAATACTTCATCTCCTATCTGCTGGTAAGAGTTTTATACTGAAAAAAAGTGAGAAAGAATGACAGTAAAGTGTTTATCCTTCATGTCAGCTCGCTTGGAGCGGTTTCAATGAATTTACCATAAATATCACAATACGGACACACTACATTATATATTATTATTATTATTATTATTATTATTATATAGGGGCTGCTGGTTTGACTACGGAGAAGAGAATGACGGCTAACTTGACCGCAGTAAAACTTCCAGGTCACGTAAACCCGACCAATTAAATATTAAAATCAAATTCAGTCCTGGTGCCCGTTTTTCCATTTCATATTTTTGATCTGAGCCTAATATTGAAATATGAAAAAACAAGCTTTTTTTTTTTTTCGTTTTTTGTGTTATAATAAAAAACAAATAACAAAATAACCAGTCAATTTTTCATTATTTGATTTCTGATTGCACATTGAAAATGGAAAGAACAAATGATACATGAATTTACATGGATTCTTTTAGTTAGTTTAAGTTAGTTTTGTAACCACACAATACAGTTTCAGTTAGTTATCGTTTTTATTTTCATTTCAGTTAACAAAAATGTTTTTTCAATTTTAGTTTTCGTTATTTCGTTAGTTTTCGTTTACTATAATAACCTTATGTTGTAGCAGTAGGAACATGCAGTGCAGGGAATTTTTTTTTTCCTCAGTGTGAAACAGAATTGTTTAACCTTAATTTGTATTTTTGTCCTCAGGCTTTACAATAATCACATCACAGATGTTGGAGCCAAGCTAGTTGCTCAGATACTTGAGGAATGCCCAAAGCTGCGAATGTTAAAGTATGTTTCTAACTTGTACTTGTATATAAAATAAGAAATGATAATAATTATAATCACTGTAATATGAATATGTCATGGTCTTATGTCTCTTAAATTGATGTTGACGTAACTCTGTGTTTAGGATTGGTAAAAACAAGATCACTAGTGTCGGTGGGAGGTACTTGGCCAGCGGGATTCAGAGGAGCACTTCTATATTTGACGTGGGGTGAGACTTCACTGTTGTTTTAGATAAACTAATGCAGAATATTCTTGTCTGAGTGTGCTCATAAGGCAGTGGCAGGATTTATGGAAGAATGTCTCAGATGGTGACAAAATAGTTGTTTTGTCACTGTCTGTCAAGTGACGCAAAACAAGCTATGCTATCTTGAAACAAACAAACAAACAAACAAACAAATGATTATTTAAATTTGATTATTGAACCTAAATTGGACAAACCAATAGATTACGTCCATAAAAATCTGTGTATCATTCATTCTTTCCATTTTCAATTGGCAATCAAAAATCAAATAATGAAAAATTGACTGGTTATTTTGTTATTTGTTTTTCATTACAACACAAAAAACGAACAAATTGCTTGTTTTTTCATATTTCAATATTAGGCTCAGATCAAAAATACGAAATGGAAAAACGGGCACCAGGAATGATTTTGATTTTAATATTTAATTGGCCGGGTTTACGTGACCCGGAAGTTCCCAGTGAGCCGTCATTTGCTTCTCCATAGTCAAACCAGCCGTCCCTATATAATAATAATAATAATAATAATAATGATATATAATGTAGTGACCCGTATTGTGATATTTATGGTAAATTCATTGAGACTGCTCAGAGCGAGCTGACATGAAGGATAAACACTTTACTGTCATTCTTTCTCACTTTTTTCAGTATAAAACTCTCTTACCAGCAGAGAGGAGATGAAGCATTAACTTTACATGAACACATCACGTGAAATAATCAAATTGCGTCGCGCCGAAAATGTATTTGTTGTTTCGACGTGCGGTTTTCAGTTTTCAGAATAAAGTGTTACACAACCAGGCCCAAATACCAGATAAATGTGGAAAAAAGATGAATTGCATGATATTCACAAAACTGTTCACTGTGGATTTTTTTAAATGCTCCTTTGGATATAGACTGTAAAGTAAAATATTACATTATATTAAAAAATAATTTAAATTAAAATGTCTGTTTCCAGCAGGTTTCCAGCCACACAAACTTACAGGACGTTTCACTGTGGAATATCAGTTTAAAATGTACTTGAATATTTACTGTACAGTAAATATTCAAGTGCATATTATTATTTATTTACCAACACGGGCGCACTACATTATATAGGGATGGCTGGTTTGACTACGAATGACGGCTCACTGTGTGTGTGTGTGTGTGTGTGTGTGTGTGTGTGTGTGTGTGTGTGTGTGTGTGTGTGTGTGTGTGTGTGTGTGTGTGTGTGTGTGTGTGTGTGTGTGTGTGTGTGTGTGTGTGTGTGTGCGTGTTTGAAAAAATGTGAAAACAAAGCATGCAAACCTCTCTTGGAAACACTGATTGCCCTTTGTGTTTGTATGCTTCCTTCCTGATGTGGCTCGGTTGACAGTTTTGATATTATTGCAGAATGTGGGGGAACAGCATTGGTGATGAGGGAGCTGAAGCATTTGCAGAAGCTTTGAGACACCACCCAAGCCTTACCAACCTCAGGTGAGATGGCAGAAACCTGCAAAGACAAAAAAAAAAAAACCCTATGTAATCGAAGATACTACTGCCTCTTGGGTGAGGAGAATAAATCAAAGTGATGTTCCTTTTAATTTTCTTTATTAACAGACATCAAATAAACTGCCTAGGTACAGCGGGAGAATCAATTTGTCAAATTGAGAACTGCTAAAGGTCCCGTCATCAATTTCCAGTCCCGATTCTCTGATTCCCTGGGTGTAGTCTCGGTATTTAACCCATATGTAAATAAGCTTTCCTGAATATTCATATCTTATGTGAAGAACATGTGTGAGCTTTATGCTATACATTTAGACCTTAAAAGGAGATGATCCATACTGTTTAGATTACGCTCCCAAGCGCCCTTCATTGTTGACGTTATATACATCCCTGTACTAGGCTGTGATGTCTCTACGCTATGGCATAATTTCTGATGCTGACTTTTACACACTCACAAGACTAGGCCTGCAACATGGATATCTATCCTTAACTTATAGCAGAAGACTTATAATTAAAATTACCAAAAATTATACCACACCTACTGATTTAAACTCATTGAGTAACTCTTGTTTCTGTATTCTAGTCTCTCAGCCAATGGCATCACATCTAACGGTGGGAAGTGCCTGGCAGAAGCACTGAAAGAGAACAGTGTCCTCAGGATATTCTGGTAGGCAGCTTGCTCACTGTGAACCAAGTGATTTTTACAGATCTACCAGAAGTACTCTTTGTATAGAAGTCCATGTCTGTGCTGTTGTAGGTTAGTGCAGAATGAGCTGACTGATGATGCAGCTTCACACTTGGCTGACTACGTACGTGCAAACACAGGCTTAACCCACCTCTGGTAAAGAAAACACACACATGAACACACTGTATTTACTCATGATGTGACTGTGGATGAGACCTGTTGAATATATTGATTGTCTAACATATTTGTTTGCAGGTTAATCAGCAACCAATTGACTGTGGTTGGGATCAGACACCTGGCTGAGGCTCTGACTCACAACACAGCACTCAAAGAGATATGGTGAGGAGCAGCTTTAATCCAGTGACTTTTTCTGGTTCTATGGTGTGGACCAACTGTTTTGAAAGATTTGCAGTATAGTAGCTTTCGGCCTTGGGTAAAAAACAATGTTAGCCATTTATCAGAATAATAGAAGATTTCAGAAAAAAACAGACCAAAAGGACTCAGTTTTATGAAGTCAGCCATGTAACATTGCTGAACAGCAGCTACATTGCTCATAAAGTTTGAATATTTTTCTTTACCTCCCTCCATGAAATGATTGTGATTGTGACAATGTGATTTAGTATTATATTGCAGATCTTGTCTGAAAACAAAATTATTCCAACTTTATGGGCGACGGTGTATAACAGGAGAGAAAAGACTTAAAGTCAGTAAACTGATGGCAATATTTACGATGTCAGTTATGCTAACATTAGCCAGCATAAGCCCTTAAGCATACCAGATAAAGTAAGGCAGAGGCTGCAAAACTTCTATCTTGCTTATATTCAACTTTTCATCATAGAGGAACATTTTTATTTTGCCTTGCAAAAGTTATATGGTCTAGCCTTGTTGATGTTAATGTTTAAACGCAGCATGTAAAACCTTACGAGGCTGCATGGGGGGCGGGGGGGACGTCTTAATGTCAATTGTAAACCAATTGGGTTTTATTATTTAAGATAGGATAGCTGGTAGGAGGGGCAAAGGGGGCTGGATTTTCAAACCGTTTTATTGGTTGATAGTAGTGTTGGGATAACGAAGCTTCGTGAAGCATTTGCTTTATCTACAGAGCCCATTAGATGGTGCTCTTTGTTCAACAAAGGGCTGAAAACACACTCGATTACAATTGCTGAAGCCTTTTTTTTTCTCAAGCCATGACCGCCATCTAGTGGGGTCAAAAAATAAAGCAAATGCTTCACGAAGCTTTGTTGACACTAGTTGATAGTTACTAAGCACCTATAATCGATATTTTTATGATGACAATCAAATGACATTATGAAAAATGTCGCTCGTATCATCACTGTCCGCTGGATCTGCTGCTCTTCAGCATGACAGAGCTTCACAGAGAGTTTCAGCTCATTGTTTAGCTGTTTGACCCACAACTTTAGCTTCTCTCTCACAGCTCATAGCTCCTTTTCAGCTTCAGCAGGCAGCTGCTTTTAGAAAAAAATACTCTAAGTCACTGTGCACTACCTGCTCAGCAGCAAACAGTGGAAAGACACAGTTAGAGACCAGCTGGTGAACAGAGTGGAGCATTTAGCAGCAAAAGAGAGATATTTCCTTCAGGGAATGATAGACACCACAACAGAGATAAAAGAGAAATAATGTTGGCATTACATTTAGTCTGTAAACTGCTGGTTGTATAAAACAGCTATTGGCTAACAACTTCAACATATCAGCTTAATTCACAACGCTAATATATTAGCGTTGTGTTTGCTTCGCCCCAGGGGGCCAAAAAAGTTATTACAGGTTTAGTTTATAATATTGGTAACAACAATACCTCAAATACTGTTATTAATGGAGTTTTTATGACAACAATATCTAGTGGCAAAAGCAGGATAGTGAAATATCTCTCACCTATTGTCCAGTCATGGTACCATGTGATGTCACCCTCTACAGAGACACTCTTTCATTCCAACAGTCGGCCCTTCAACTGGTGACTGAATTCATGTTAATGTATACTACCTGACAAAGCCTAACTGCAGTAACTTTGCAAAGGGTTAAACTGAGAAAAACTGCTTTAAAGATTTTTAACGTTTTTTAACTGGCCAGCCAAATAGCTTATAAGTAGGTAAGTGATAAGACATTTATTTCTACATGTATTGATGATGTCATTTTTATGCTCAAAAATCATGATGACCTTTGACACTAAAAATGTAGTTACTGCACAGGTTTTGCTGTAAAAGGATCTAATAGTAATGCAAAACCAGAGTGCAGTAACTACAATGTTGTTGTCTTCTTTCAGCTTTTATATTTTGTTTTCAGTGAATAAACATGTTCAAATTGATTTTGTTATAAGTCTATTTAAAAGTCTTTAACAACTAAAGTAAAGTAATGTTATATTTTAGTCTTAATATAATTTTATCTCACTTTTTTACTTAATTACTATTAGATAATAATTTCCCTATCAAATAAACATAATTTATGTTTTTCTTGTCGTCACTATTCAACACAATGAAGAAATACAAAGCTACACTATCACAGTCAAAACAGAACAATTACTGCCTCCTGCTTTGGTTTTATCTTTAAATTAGTATAATTATCCAAAGCAGACCGCGGTAAGTGCAATTACTGCTGTCTGCTTTGGTTTTGAGTTGGACTTTGTAGTTACTGCAATTTTTATATGATTATTTCTCTGAAATGAAGCAAAATTTAAATTTTAAACTTTTTCACGTGATAAAACAGACATCAGGGAGTTCATTTTTAGTTGTAACTCAATTTCAACCAAAAATGTAGTTACTGCAGTGAGGCTTTGTAGGGCAGTATACAAAAGGACAATGTGGGTGGGAATTGATAAACATAATTATATTTAATGTTCTATTGTAATAATGGTGGTGCATTAGGGAGCTCATATGGTTCTTATGGTTCACTGTCTCTATTAACCCATTCAATCCCACTGGTAACAATAGTGACCGTAAAAATATTTCTTAATTATAAGGCTCTATTCCTGCAGAATATGTCAAACAAAGCTGCCCTGAGCCAATGGATGTTCTCCTCCTCTCAGCATTCATATTGGTATAGTTGTATATTTGATAATGTAGGCCAAAGTCACACTAGAATGTTATTCGAGTGGCAATGTTGGAGACTACCAGTAACAGAATTCTACATTTGTTAATAACTAAAGAGAAATATAATAATTTTTATGACTGCGTTGGAAATTCAGTTAGTCTGGTAACTCTGAAAGAATGAGACAGCCTGATGGGTAAATGGTAGATACAACATCTTATCCCACCAGTCACTATTGTGACCGAACATAAAACACACTTTTTCACCTATTTTTCCATGAAAGTCTTTGGTTGATTATTTCATAGGAGAACTAATGACACATAATTTGGATATTTTCATGTCTGGAAAAAAAAAGGGATTAAATGGGTTAACTGCATATTTGTCACTCACTGGAGTAGCTGTAGAAGGAATAAAGATGACCAACACTTCACAGCATGAATGTGTGTCTGATGGTGTCCGATCATGTCCCTACAGTCTGAAGGGAAACCAGCTCTCTGAGGAGGAAGAGAAACTGTTTGTGGCAGAGAAAAGGCTGCGGTTCCACTGATGCATGCACACTGTTGGCACACTCATTTGGTACAGTATGGTGTGTGATTTCACCTGGGTACAGCTGTTTGGTTATGGGCACTATGATGTCTGACTATAATGAAATGTAAATACTGTATTTTCGTCATTCATTCATTCATTGTGGATGAAACCGTTTTTGCACTGAGGAAACTGATGATTTTACCTTTCGTGTTGCTGATGTTTACAAAATATTTGTCAGTTGACATGACTGTCATGAAAAAGGAAGTGGCAAAACAAAACAGAGCAATGACTTCCTCCTTCACAAAACTTTTTACAGACTTTGGGTACGTCTTTGTATTTGTATGCCACATCTACTCTAACTTTGTTGTATTTATTATGTAACTTGTAGTTTTCCACATAGCTGATTGAATGTAGTGACGTGTACTTCAGCATGAAGAGAGTGAATCCTGTTTACTGTTTGGGTGATAGCTAATTGTACAGAGATATAAAGATATGTTGATAACTTGATTCCAATAAGAATGTAGTCTGTTGCATAAAATCTGTGTTTGAATTCCTCCTGATGCACTGTGTGTGAAAGCTGAGGACAAAACATGGAGCTTAGTTCAATCTTAAGACCTTGTTGCTCTCTTTATTCTCTCTGATCTTTTTCACCCTGTGGATCTTTTTCACAGCAGATAATTTAACTTGCCCTTACAGGCTAAATGCATGTGGAACTTATTAAATGAATTATGGCTAGATGCCACTCAAGTGTTTCAATAATGTACAGCATGACAGTGAGCTGCATGGATGATGGCAGCTCTGAAACTGACACTTATATGGAAGGTTGCAAATGACACTCTTTGTCACCCAATGCTTAACGGGACACTCAGGCAATTTAGTATTACACCTTCATACATAAGGGCACTAACAGAGACACATTTAATAAAAGCAAAATCAAAGTAACAGTTGTTGAGGTTATACTGATTTATAATCCTTAGTATGGGTCAAGTTCCAGAAACACTAGAAACTACATTTTCCACAATGCATTAACCTCCCTTCCTGGTAAATACTGACAGACTTAAAGGTAAAGACTTAAAGGCCTTAAAGGACGTAAAGGTAGTTCAACTATCTGGTATGGGACCACCACCACAATCATTATTAATCACTGACCCCAGACAGTCTTTCTTGAAAGTAAACATTCACTAAGCTCCATGTTTGACAGATTTGCTTTTGGAAAGATAAGTAGAATCATTCTTTAAGAGATTCTACCAGACTAACTGAATTTCCCCTCGGGGATAAATAAAGTAATTTTGATTGATTTTGATAGAATATGAAACTCCTCAGGCTGATTAGACTGCACAAAAATAACATGGCATAAAAATTAAATGAATACAAAGGAATAATTGGTATCCAAAAGATTCACTCTTAATTGCTCTTTGTATGTTGCTCTTTAAGAAAATATAAAAAATAAAGTTCTGTGCAAAAGTCTTAGGCAGGTGTTGAAAAATGTCTTGAAGAATTGATAGAATGGTTTGAAGGCAAAGGGTGGTCACACCAAATATTGATTTGATTTAGATTTTTATTCTGTTCACTCACTTTGCATTTTGTTAATTGATAAAGAATAAACTGATAACATTGCTATTTTTGAAGCATTCTTATTTCACAGCATTTTTTCACACAGTACTGTATTTTTTTACATACAGTATTTTCTGTTTGTTAGGGTTTTCTGTTTGTCACATACACATTTAACAACACCTATTCTCAGTTACATTTCATTGGGTCGTGAATTTGGGCTCAAAACTGGCAAAAATAAACGATGAAAATACTATTTAAGATTTAAAAAACGAGACTGATCTGAAGGTAACTCATACAAGGTTTATGTTAGACTCGATCCTCAGTGGCTCACACACTCCCAGTTCAACATATAAGTCTCCTATTCCCCCCTAAACTTCAGCCAATGTGTCACTGAATCTTTCAAACACTGTATACACTGACTGGATCTGATGGCATAGTTGCAAAATAAATCGTGACACGTTTGTGTCAACACACTGTGTAGGACAGAAGAATATGATCCTGCCCAGCAAAAAACACAGAACAATAAACTGTAAAAGATGTGATGATATGAACGAGTGTTAAACCAATCACAGTGTCTAAATGTTAGTTGCTATCATGCTTTTTGCTACCCCTACAAACTGACTGGAAGAAGGCCATAGCTGAAAGCTTTGAAGAGTTTCAGAGACACCAAATAAGTGGACCAGGAATTTAAACCCCCCAAAACAATCTAACACCACTGAATTTAAGCTTTCCTAAAATCCTAACTTACTGGTTATGGTTTAATCTAATACCAGCCTTTCCTCAGACCTCATCATATTCATCATAAATTGAAAGGTTCTTTTTTGCAATGGGGATGAGTCACTGTGCTATAACAGGCAGCTGTAAAAAACAAAACGAAAAACAAACCAGTCAAAAAACACGAGGACAGATAATTGAATGTTATGTCTATTAATATAATAATGTAAAATCAGTCATGAAAATGATGAGAAGTGATAACTGATTAAAGTGAGAGATAAAGGTAGAGATCAGTCAGACAAATGTTCAGAATTGCTACAAACAGTGAAATAACGAGTTCCTGTCCACACCCTGCAGAGAACAGCTACCTTACTCTGTAGCACCACTGTGTGGGGGGACAATGTATTACATGGCTCAGCTCTCAGCTTTACATACAGTATGATGAAGCAGTAGTCATTAGGGTGTTAGGGTGGATCCCAAAACTCCAAAGCTCACTCAATTCTTTCTTGTGACCAGGAAACAGATGAGAGAAAATGACATGACATAAAAACATATTAAAATGTACTATCACATACTGGATGGACCTTGAAAAGAGTAACGCAATAATTGTTTTGGAATGGCACTCCCATCATTTTTTCAAAAGATTGATTTTTTGATAATAATAACTGTTTAGTCCAAAGAAAATATGAATAATGCTGAGGAGGGACATGCTTTTGTAGAACATCATATATGCTATTGCTCACCTGCATAACATTCCTACAGTCCTCAATACAACTTTCAATACGCCACTTTCATGTAATATGGGATTGTAGGTATTAATTAGTTAATCAGTTAATTCATCAAGTCACATCACCATTGTAACTATCATCTTACATATAATCATTACTAACTTTATTCATTACAATCTTCCTCATATTGACCCTTTGATGCACAACATGGGTCTAAAGTGACCCAACTAAGTTTTTAAATTATATATCTTTGCAATAAATTAATTTCATCATTTAGTATTGCAGGTTTTCCTCAAATAACTTGTTTTTGATCATCATACATCCTAATTTTTGACCCATGTTGTGCATTAGAAGGTGTTTATATGTTGTGCATCAAAGGGTCACCAATTCACCAATCACCAAAAACCTGACAAAGAAAACACAAATATTAACTATCCTATTTTGTTAAATTGATGTTTTTCCAATGAAAATTATTATTTGGTGACTCTAATAAGTCTCAAATGTTAAAATATGTGATTATCCAATGTAATCTAGTGGTTCTAACAACTATTTTAAAGTTAAACCTTCAAAATAAGACAAACATAGTTACACATGTACTCAAATTGTTAATTGAGTGTATCACTTATTGTATATATACGCTTCTAATGCACAAGGTTATTTTTGACCCATGTGTGTAATACAAAAAACATTTTTCTTCATAAAGTATGAAAGATAAAATAGATATAATGATCTGATAATCTGTTGTAATAAAAAAAAGATATTCAAACACACAGCCAGCATGAAATAACATGAGAAATGAATGCAGGTCATTTTTGACCCATGTTGTGCATTAGAAGGTGTTTATATGTTGTGCATCAAAGGGTTAATCATACTGGATCAACAACAATCATTACAGTGTAATTTGTGTATTACATCATTTTAGGAAATTACCAAACCGTCCAGTTGCTATTCTGCTGGAAAGTCCCTGATTTTCACAGTCTCATACCACTTTTTGCTGGTGTGTGGCGAGTAGAGATCTCAGCCCACTTGACAATGTATAAACTTATTATGTTTACATTATCTGACAACTCAAAGTGGCTACATGATTTCATAGTTGTGTAGGTCAATTACTCTGCTTGGCCAATACAGCACTGTATCCATAAAATGTGCATCCAGTTAGTTTGAGTAAACTGTTTGTTGAGGACAGAGGGGCAAATGAAGAATTAATTTAAGAATGTTTAATGGCTTCCTATGTCATAGTTTATCAGTTACATTTTACATGTAGCATGGAGTTTGATGTTCAGTGCAGAGAGTATTTAACAAAGCCCAGTCTGTGTCTGATAGGAGAGATGTGGTTGTTGATTTGGGACTCAGCAGCTGACTCTCTCCTCTCTAGTTCAAGGGGCATTGACCTGGAAAACCATCTGCGCTGTTGATTGGTTGGAGACAAACCTGCACACATATGCATCTAGGTGGTTGATACCACGGATATAAACTGTATTCTCAATCCAAAATATTCATGAATCGATTAATTTCTAATACTTGAAAACTGTTACTTTCAGAATTGGATCATTAGAAAACTGGTAGTGATCATTTTACCTGCCCTCCATTACCATGTGCCCCTAACTGGAGGTAACTTCAAAGTAACATAGAAAGGAATTCTGTAGCAAGAAAAGAGAGTAAGAAAAAGTAGAGGGACACTTCGCCTCTCACCAACATTTTTGAAAGAAAAGATCATGCACTTGTTAAAAACCTCCACATGGGGCTGGGATTATACATTATTGCTTTTAAAGATTCTATAAATGTTGTAGTGAAGCAGGCTCTTTGTTTTTCCAGTATAAAGAGTCTTTAGGGGGGCAGGGTGTGCACTGGGCTATGTGTAAAGGATGCAAGGAGGCTGCAGAGAAAAAACAAAATTTCAGTGGAGCTTTGGGATCCACTCTGTGATTTCACTGATGAGTTCATATTCTCTGATGGATAACAAGCTTGAGCTTTGGGTTTTGACAGGATTAAAAGGCTGTACCAACAGACCGGATCACTGTCGGCCCCAGTCATTCCAGTGTCCCTCAGTCCAACTTGCCCTGGTGCTGGTCCTTATAAATGCAATGGTTGATTAAAGCTGCCAGGATCCAAGACCAGTTTGCTGCAGTTTAGTCAACAAATCACCTGCCAAGCTAGTCAATGACTTTCAGCATATTTCTCCCATAACTCAACATGCTCTCAACATAGTTTTAGTGGAACAAATGGTTACTTGGGGGCTGAGAGTTGGTTATTTTCTGCAAATCTTATGGTAAAAGACCAGTGCGCTCAACTTATTTCACCTGGTGCATTTAAACCAACAAACTCTGCAATTCCAACTGACAGTAAAGTAGTTTGCACTGGCAGGGGTACAGTCTGTGGCTGAGTGCTGACTCTGAAGCACTGAGTCGCTAGTTCAAATCCTACCAGAGACCTTTCTCGCATCTTATTTCACATTACCCTCTTCATGTTGTCTCTATAAAGTTTGAAGTCCTCTTTCTGTATCATTATATAATGCAGAAACATAACAAGCAAAAATGTTTCAGCTGCTGTTTTCCTCAGTATGCAGGCTCAGTGACTGTAAAAGGCCAAACTCCCAAAAAGGGACAGCGAGCAGTGTCCACATGAGAACTTACCAAACACGGCCATAGAAATGGAACACGACTGTGATTACAGTTAACATGCCCTGTGGAGTTTTTTTTTCTACAAACAAAACATATATTTACATTCACTCAAACGGTGTGTATACTTAAACTCTAATCCGTATCTTGCAATCCGTAGAAAAATATATCTGCATATGAATGCAGAATCTGTAGGCAATGGGACAAAAAGGTTGTGGTATTGGAAGTGTTCTCCTTTTTATTTGTAGTCTGTTTGTAATATTAACCAATCACATCAGATCAGGCTTTGTTTGCTTGCAGTTAAACAGTCTGTGTGGATTGGCTATTGTCTGATGACAGTCAAGCTTTTTACTAGCTTTTTTCAACAAAAAGTATCTGCATTGATGTGCAGATATTTGTTATTGTAGATTAACTGGTTGAAAACTACACCTAAATTTTTTGCCCGTTGCCCTCAGAGGCTAAAACATAATCAGACTGAGAGATGATGGTGTTCCAACCTTCCCCTTCTCATGAATGTAAAGCCTGCTTTGTTTACTGCCTTTTCTGGGGAATTGCAGCATGTCTTGGCATGTTTCTGCCACCTGTAAATCCATAGAATAGTTGTGACATAATTGGCAGGGCTTTGCATCACATCACCAATATTTAATCATGTAGATGAGCATGGGTCCCACTCATAGAAAAACAGGTCAACAAAGCTATTAGACAACAAAAACTTAACAGGAAACCTTTACATTAGGGATGATGGAAAAACAAAGAATAAAGATATTACAAACTTGGATTTAGAAGATGAACATGTTTCCTTTTTACCCTTTTTTAAAAAAAAAAGCTGTATGAAACAAATAACCTAGTTCATATTCATGTTATAAAATTATATGTTTCATGTTATATATTTCAGTTAATACCACACCAACTTTTGTCATTTTAAGAACAAAGTTTTCTTGTCATAATATTTTAAATTATTTCACTTTATCTTGTTAATCACATAACTTTCTTGTGATTAAAAAAAAAAAATCAATGAATCTCTTTAAAACAGTTTCTCCTTATGACATGATATGTTGTTATAACAAGATAATTTATTTACATTACTAGATATCATCATAACAAGGAAGCCTTTGAGGTGTTCAGTAGGAGATAGTTCTTGTGACTCCAGTCACTTTTATCAGATCGTCGTCCGAGTATTTCTGGATGTGGCAGGACTCAAAAGTTGTATTCCGCTGTGTACAGTGTGAACAGTAATGGAGCCAGAACAGTCCCTTGTGGAGCCCCTGTGCTGCTCATTAATGTCCCAGAAACACAGTTCCCCAACCTGACATACTGTGGTCTTCCTGTCAGGTAATCTGTGATCCAGGAGATGAAGGAAAGATCCACTCTCATCTCTGTGAGCTTGTTTTTGAGTATGTTGGTTTGGATGGTGTTGAATGCGCTTGAAAAATCAAAGAACATGATTCTCACATAAGCACCAGTTTCCCCCAGATGAGCAGGGGCACGGTGAAGCATGTAGAGGACAGCATCGTTCACTCCCATGTGTTGTTTGTATGCAAACTGCAGGGGGTCGAGTTTGTCTTCGACTTCGACTCTCAGTAGGCGTAGAATCAGCTGCTCCAAGGTCTTCATGATGTCAGAAGTGAGGGCTACTGGTCTGTAGTCATTAAGTTCAGCTGGACATTTTATGTATGACTGTGTCTCTACAGAAGTTGATGTAATCAGTAAAGCAGTCAACCTGTCTGTCAATGTCCATACTGTTCTCCTCTGTTTCCAGCAACACATTCCAGTCTGTACATTCAAAGCAGTCCTTTAGAGGCTCAGTTGCCTCTGGTGTCCGTTTCCTGACTGTGAGTTTAGTTGCAGGCTGCCTCCACACACAGGGTTTGTAACAAGTTTCCAGAAGAACTAAGTTGTGGTCTGACTGCGTATTGGGGGAAAGGCAGTAGCTCTGTCAGCTTGTTTGACTTTAGCATACAGCAGATCAAGGGTTTTATTTTCTCTGGTGGGACAATTAACAAACTGTGTAAATCCAGTCAGGTGGGAGGAGAGGGAAACATGATTGAAGTCTCCTGATATTATCAAGAATCCTTCTGGATGTTTAGTCTGTATCTTAGCAACAAGGTCATGTAAAACTTCACATGGAACTTCAGCAGTTGCCATGGTGGAATGTGCACAAGTATTGTTATCATATGACTGTTTCATAAATACTTATTAATTTTACACTTCTGTTGGAAAATCTTTCAAATTTCAGTTAGACTAAAAATACATTTTAAAAAGCTCACATTTCCTTCTTTGTTACTCAGTGCTGGATGTTGCAGTGTCTTTACATGATTGAAGAAAACTTGAATGTAGCTCAGTTTTTTGTTTGTATCATGATATATCAGTTCAAGTTGAGGATGATTTTCAACCATCATGTGTTGAATTAAAGCTGTGTTGTGCCGAGTCAGCGAGATGTTCACTTTGTGGATCCCTGCAGACAAGTGTTCATCCACAGATTTGCTCTGAGGAGAAAGGACATTTAAAAAAATCTGTGACATCACATCATAATCAGTTGCTTGAAAGGAAATATTCAAAACCTTCATTGTAAAAAAAAAAAAGTGAGGTCAATAGTCATGCTTGTGAAATGATTACACGATAAACAGGTATAATGTTCATAATCTTAGTTCAGCATGACATTTGCTTTTGGCATCAAATAGCTGAGGTTGATGGGAATGTATATAGTTTAAACTAAATGACTGGAAAAATATACATTTTGACCAGATGATGGCACTACAGCAAAAGTTGAGGGATCACCAAAGTGATCGCAATCCAGAATTAACATCTTCACCAAATGTCATGGACTGTGCGATGGAGGAAAAAAAGGATTTTTGCACATTCACCAAAATAAAAACATTTCATCCTGTAGTGCAAATGGGTGTTTGTGTAAAATCTGAAGACAGATACGCCGTCCATGACAATGGGACAGATTTGATCTGTGACCTATGACCTCATCTGTCATAGACCTTGACCTTTGACCACCAAAATCCAATCAATTAATCCCTGTATCCAAGTCAACGTAATGATGGCACAAGAGGAGAAGGCAGAGGAACACCAAAATAATTCATCCTTTGAAAACCAGAATTTTTTATACAAAATGTTGACGCCTGTAGCCATTCACAGCCTACTCCTAAAGTAGTGCTAATTAACAGTTTAACTTTGACTTTGTTTAACGGTGACTCAAACAGATTGGAAAATTACTTTAAAATCAAATAATGATATTTATGTTGCATGCTATTATAGCTTAAGCACCTACCTCCCTCTGTGGTTTTCACTCCAGATGCTCAAGCTGATGATCCTGCAGCTGCAATACATTTAATGTCAAATAAAAATTGGGTTGGTCACAGTCAAAATGTTTGCTTTGTTTCTATTAAACCAGAACATGTAGCCTGTTTCAGAAATAGAATAAACAACATTGCTGGCTTCATCTCCACTATCTGTTAATGTGATGCCTTTTTGACATTCACACAAACTGTGTCTGTTGTGCATGGTTCACACAACTAGACTTTTTGTAATCCGAAGTGAGGGTCAAAGGACATAGGGTGTTGTATACTGTACAGATTATCAGGTCTCTTATAGGAAAGTTTGTGATATTGGTCTATGTAAATACAATTGACTTGACTACATGATTGGCCAGCGACACCACTAGATCTTTCAGTCATCCTTGAAATGTATTTTTAGTGAGTCTCATTACTGTGTTTTACTCTCTTACTATAACAACATCTTTAACCAAGTGAGCACGATATAGCAAAAATTATTTTACATTTACATAATACAAGAATGTACTGTATTCAATACCAGAATTCAGTTTCTTTCATTTTAGTTTAATTTAAGTTTATAATTTATTGGATAACTGATGACACCAAATTTACCACTAAACCTGTATGTTTTTAATAGTTTTTGCTTTGTATGTTCCACTTACCTTTGGGTCATGAGCTGGGTTCTGACAACATCTGCACCAGATCAGTCCTGGGTATTTCCTGTAAAACAATCTTGGTTACCTCCACAGATCTTTCTGTGTAGGTCTGCCAGATCTTATTCACAACGTCAAACTTTTTCTTGTCCTCCAGTTCACTCGCAGGGATGTCACTGAGGTTCTCCAGGTGCCATTTGAATTCTTTGAACTGATCGTCATCCATTTTTTTCAGTATTTTCAAAAGCCTCATTTTATCCTTTGCTTCCTGATGAATTGAAGCGAATTAACATAGGGTTATGATTTGACTCTTTATTTTTGTATAATATTGTATTATATAACATTATGTGAGAATTGTGAATCTGGACTGCATTACAAAGTAAAATAACCTGCATCTTACTGAAAGAGAGCTGTGTTAAATTAAGTCAGGCTGATGTGAGATTGCTCACCTGTATCTGTGCAGACCGGTGTTCCTCTGCAGAGCAAAAAAAATGCATATGTTTGATTCAACATTTGACAATTAACATTTTGTATCAGACTATCTCAATTCATAAAAGATACAAACGAAATAATTTCAGCAGTCAGAACAAATGCATTGCTCCTCTTTATTTATTTTTTCTATTATAGGAAATTCAGAGCTTCTGTTAAGAAATAGAAACCAACTCACTGCCACTTGGACCAGGTCTGGGGGACTGTCTCCTTCTCTCTTCAACTACAAAAATAAGCATACACAACATTTAATTAGAATTTAAGAAATGTCTAAAACAGGAAAATCAAGATACTGTCCAGGTGAATTTACATAAAGCGGAAATTTGTGTGATTAAGTTTGGGCAATCCTAAAACCGCAAATGTAGCAATATTTCAGTCAACTGTAATTTTAAGGAAGTGTGCACACCTGCATGTTTTTAATTTAAAGTATCAACAGTTTGTGCGTTGTGTGCATACCTCTTACTGTAGCATCATCACATGGTCCAGTTGATGATTTTGAAGCTGCACAAAATGTGATAATAAATTTGTCAAACAACAGAGTTAACAAAAGCTGGCTAACATAGATATATGGGGCCTGTCTCTCAGAACCTCTTCCCTCAACTTGAATCACTCAGCAGATTAGTCAAAAAAATGTTTTTTAAAAATCGTTACATATGAGGTGCTAAGGCATATTTTTGGGGGTAACATTTACATATTACAACTGAAAACACAGGCTACAATTTAAAATGTTCAGGTAATTGACTGATTGAATGTAAAAACAGCTTTTCTGTAATGTTTCATGGTCAGAAAATAGAAAACAACTCACTGCCACCTGAACCAGTAATGGATGATTGTTCACCTGTGTCTTTGAGTACAAAAATAGGCACCTATAGTATATATCTGTAATGAAAATAATTAATTATAATGCTGAAATTGCATTCTGGTAAAAACAAACATTCTTGAAAAATATTTATTTTTAAAACTGAAATCCAGATACTGCATAGGAGTATTTACTCATACTCATAAGTCATAAATGAGGGTGGTTATGGGAAGTCCTAAAACGGCACAATGAATTTTGACAAAAATATTTATTTATTCATGAAATAACTGCAAGGACAGTGCACACTGAAACACATTTCCGCAAATGTGCTAGTTTAGCCATCTTGGCTAATTTTCAACTGCAGTCCCTGGGCAGGTGTAATAACAGATACAAATAATGCTGGCAGTACAATAAAACAGCACTACTGTACATGTGGCAATATACACAGTGTTTCCCCTACCATTGTACAGGCCTGGCGGGCCACCAGGTCAACAAGCACCCCCGCCAGGCCTAGGGAAAAAAATATATGCCAAAAATAAACGATGTATCCAGTCATTCAGAAATCAATAATCATTTCCGTTTGGGAGCCTCTGTGTAGCGCTGTTGTTCTGCAGCGCGACCAGAGCGCGACCTGCTTTGTTTGCTACACAGCCATCTGGTTGCCTAGTAACACTGCTGAGAGCGCGAGGCGCGAGCATATTACGGGATGGTAAACTAACAGTTATTTTGCTACACTCAACATAGCTAGCATTCCGTTACATTAAAGTAACCATGGCGCCGCCGAAAAAGAAGAGAAATATCGCGGGCGAAGGACAACTTAATATTAAAAGATTTTTCTGTCAAACTCTGGAGCCACACACATTAGAACACTGATTCCCAACCGCTGTTCCGCGGCACAATTTCACATGATTGGTACTCTAAGTGAGCTGCGTGAAGTGAGAGGCAGAACAATTAAATGCTCTTCCAACAGAGAGCAGTGTATCAGCGAATCTCGCAAATTCAATCGTAATCAAGTGATATAACCGGAAGAGAATCAACATCTCCTCATTAATGACTGGAGACAAATCCAGCGACTCCGTCTTAACGAGCGCTAACGAGCGGCAGTTAGCTACAGTTAGCTTTGTAGCAGTACAGTGTGTATGTGCTGCTGCTGCAGGAGGTGTTCACTTAGGCCGCGTTCAGACTGCCAGCCAAAATTCGATTTTTAGCCCATCCAGATTGGAACTGGATGGCCTCTTTTGAAGTCTGAACAGTCACAAATCACATGAAATCCGATTTTTGCAAACCGGATCGAAACCACCTTCGGGAGGTAGTTTCAGATCGCATTTGGACAGATGCGTCTCAGTCTGAACCGCTCCAAACACAGATCGGTTTTGACTGTCCGTGACGTCACTCCACGCGTAGCCGCGTACGACTCATACGGGCCCGATGGGGGCGTCCATCTGCCCGGTTTCTCCCCTGGTGCGTCTGAGATGTTCTGCACCTCTACTGGACAGTGACAAGGCCAATATACTGAGGTGACCTGCCTCCATCGTGTTTGTTGTTGTTGTTCTTGTCGCTGTCGCAATTATATGACGTCTGACGCCGTTACGACATCAGA